>NC_047056.1:29864506-30166240 GCF_000738735.6 Corvus cornix cornix | reverse complement strand
CACACTAAAAAAGAAAAAATAGTAAAAGGGGTGAGCACATGGAAATCCCAAATTTTTTCATATTTTTGTCACTGTTAGAAATGTTATTTTCAGAAGCAACAGTAATACAGATGAATTATTTTTTAAAATTTAATTAATTTCCTGTGTTCACCATAAATATCATTTTAGCAGCAGTAGGAAGTTTCACTGTTTTAGGATCATTTTCTAGCAGGTAAAAGCAATATTGTTAGATGATAAAGAACCTACAAAATGCACTGATAAGAGAGGAAATTACATGTAGTCAAAATATATAGTCAAGCAAGAAGATAGAGTGATTGTTCCTCTAGTCTAATCAATATGTACAGATCAGAAACCTTACTTCCTTAACCAGCTTCTTGAAATGTAATTTTTTTTTTTGAAGGAAGAAAGTTAACAATATATAGTAGAACTTTAGGTACCGGATTGTTATTGAACAAAAAAAAGATCCTATCTTCAGTATATATGTGATACAGTTTTCAGCTTAAATGTTTTTGATATTTATGTAAAAGTTATTTTGGTGTAGTATTGTCTCATGATTACCAGCTAAGCAGGCTTAAATAGTTCATTGAATTATATAAAAATCTTATATGATTGTACTTTTAATATTTTTTCTCTTTGCAGGCTAACCTGGCAAAACAGGAAGGTCGTCTGAAAATAGCTAATGCAGAAAAAGAAAAGGCTCAGGCAGAATTAGATGAAAAGCAAGCTGAACTGGATAAAGTTCAGGCAAAGTTTGATGCAGCAATGAAGGAGAAAATGGTGAGATATAAGTATTTTAGTCTTAGGAAAAATGCTTGTAAAGTATTTTCATGCAATTAGTATTTGCTGCAAACACACACTTCCCTGCTACGTTGAATAACATGGATGAGATTCAGGTGTAAAAATAAGAGATTTAAGTCTATATTCTCTCCTATTCCCTTCTTTCTGTGAATAGGAACATATCAGACAATAGATGCCCTTAAGAGTCCTCAAGAATGAGATTTAAATAAATAAAATAGTTATAATAAATATACATTTATTATACATTTTTGCATTCTATGATTAAAATAAGTAGGATTTTTTTCAATTTTAGGACTTAGAAAATGATGCAGAAACATGCAAAAGAAAGATGCAAGCAGCCTCTGCGCTTATAGATGGACTGAGTGGAGAGAAAGTTAGGTGGACTCAGCAAAGCAAGGAATTTAAATCTCAGATAAAAAGGTATCAAATTCATTACAGAAAAACAAAAAAGAAAATGCATATAAAAACTGAAGTGTTGGTAAGCAATTTAGCAGCTTTAATCATCGTACTTAATTTTCTTCCTGGAAATCTTAATATAGCAAGGCAATCAAATGAACTATCCTGAAATTTGAATTTTCCTCCTATAAGTAGGAATACATGGGTGCTGAGTGCTAGTATTTCAGTTAAGAACAATACCTCTGATTTTAGAATTAGCTTCCAAAGAGATTATTAGTAGTGCTGGTTTGTGCCTGTATTACAGCTGCTTCTCCAGCCCCCCTAATACTGCACCTTGTTCTGCAGTCACTGGGAAGTGAAACCTTCAGATAAGCTCAGCTTTTGTAGAACACTCATGTTACCACAAATTTCCTATGGGGAAATTGGGCATTCCTGGTGAGCTCTACTCACTTCAATAGAACTAGGCGTGTATCTTTGATAAATATTGTATTGCAGATGTATTTTTAAGAAATACACCATTTTCTTGCTTCAGTTAGGAAAGAAGGAACAGTTGTCATCAGGGCTTTGTTGTTTTGTAGGGGTGAAGACAGCGTTTTCATAAAATACTACTTTTAATTTTTGCCACAAAAATGCTTTGGAAACATAATGCATTTTTTTAAAATCTAGTTATGTTTCAAAAGCTGTTTGTCTAAGTCATTAGAAATTGAAATTGTGCATCACCTTTTAATGATAATATTTCTTCCTTTTCTAGACTTGTGGGAGATATACTGCTCTGCACAGGCTTTCTTTCATACTGTGGACCTTTTAATCAAGACTTCAGGAACCTTTTGCTTAAAGACTTATGGGAAACAGAGTTGAGAGCTCATAAAATCCCCTTTTCTGATGATTTGAACCTGATTTCTATGTTGGTAGATCAACCAACAGTAAGTTCTTGCTGCTTGGAGGGTTTAATTTGGATTTTCATTAGCATCTTCTATGACTGTTAGCCAGCATCATGCTTGCTTAGAGAAGAACTATAATCCCCAATACTCCAAATATTGCTGTGCTGTGTAGTTCTGTGATTTCCAAATGCTCTTGGCAATTTCCACTAAATATAAGTATTGAGGAATGGTTAGATAGATAAGCAGGTTATGTATTATAACCAATGATATATTCTGCAATTAGACAGTTCCCAGTAAGACCACTGTCAAGTAGGATATTTTGAGAAACCACAGCTATAGATCACATACCTGCTTGTTATGGTTTAACCTCAATCAACAACTAAGTACCCCACAGCCCCTTGCTCACACCCCTACCCCACCCACCTCCCCCATGGTGGAAAATCAAATTGGAAAGAAAAGATAAACCACTTGGGTTGAGACAAGAACAATTTAATAATTAAATATATATATCAATAATTCTGCTGCTGCTGCTGCTGCTAATAATAATAATAATAATAATAATAATAATTAATAGTAACAGAGCCCAAGAGAAACAAGTGATGCACAACAGAATTTCTCACTGCCTGCTGACCAATACCCAGTCAATTCCCAACCCTCTTCTGAGTAACTCCCCCAGTTTATGTAGTGGGTATGGCATTCTATGGTATGGAATATCCCTGTGACCAGCTCAGGTCAGCTGTCCTGGCCATGCTCCCTCCCAGATTTTTGTGCAGATCCTCAGTGGCAGAGCACAGGACACGGAAAAATCCTTGACTTAGGGTAAGCACTACTGAGCAACAGCCAAAACATCATTGTGCCAACATTATTCTCATACTAAATCAGAAAAACACATCAATGTACCATCTACTAAGAAGAAACTGAACTCTCTTTCAGCCAAAACCAGGGCACTTTTAAAACAGTGGGTTTGGTCATAATTTAGAAAAGAATACATACACTCCTTTTATTCAATGTGAATGTATAAGAAATCAAAGTGAGGGCAATGCCAGAATCGTCAAATTGCCTTCAATAAATATTATTTCCCAAAAGCTCTCTTAGTCCGGTCTTCACTTAATTGTCCCCAATGTCTAATTTGTCTGCCAAGCTGTCTTGTGACATCCTTACACTTTAAAATACACTTTTAATGATTCTATGTAGTTAAGATAAAAATAAAATTTCAGAAATATCTTCATATCTGCATTAATAATTCTTTAGCAGGTTCAGATATGCATTCCCTTTGATGTCCATGTTTCTTCTTAGAACAATTTTAATTGAAGAATAATTCCAGCAGTAATTTATTCCAAACTAACTTTTTTCTTAATCTCTTTTTATAAAAATTTTGTTCTTTAGATTAGTGAGTGGAATCTTCAAGGACTGCCTGGAGATCACCTCTCAATTCAGAATGGTATCATTGTCACTAAGGCATCAAGATACCCACTTTTGGTAGACCCACAAACTCAAGGAAAAGAGTGGATTAAAAATAAAGAACAGGATAATGAATTGCAGGTAAATAGTGTCTTAAAGGAATGGTGTGCTCTGTTATACTCCGTCAAACATTATTGCTTTAGAAGGGGGTTGCATTTGAGTCAGTGTGATATGGGATAACTTTAACATGTGTGGAGACTGACAGTCATGTAGATGCATCAGCAGGAAACTTGACAACAGCTGTAAATCCCACTCAAGGGCTTGGAAAAGACTATCTAACTTGTATGAACTCTAGCAAAAAGCATAAAAGAGAAGGAAGTAACCTTTTGTTCAAGATGGGTAAGTATGTTCCCTACACAAAAGAGGACAAAGAGGTGATAAGTAAAGCAAAAGAGTATAATATGACATTACTAAAGGAGAGTAAATTGGGCAACCATTAGTAACATTACAGATAATCACAGGATAAGTTACAGCTCTGAAAGCATAGGCCAAGTGCCTCAACTGTTGCAGTCCATAATTTAGGACCTGAGAGGGTATTCATAATGAGGTTGTCACTACAAAAGGAAGTTGAAGAAAACCAGCTGAAGCAAACCCAAGAAAAATTTGCATATCCTAACATTACTGCAATATTCACAGCTCTTTTATAGCTTAAGCCAATAGGGTAAAATGTCTGCTCATGAAATATAATACAAAGATGTTAATGTGTCACCATTTGCATCAAAAATTGTTATTTCCCAAATGATGTGGCATGGCAAAAGGAATCTACATTTTAAAACTCAGCTGAATGTTGAGAAAACTCATATGTCCTGAATATCAATAAATTTTGAAGGGTTTAGCATTAGTTAATTATATAGCTTGCTAGTTTATACATGCTTTTTAATAATTTCATATCTTATGAATCCCATTTCATGAAATATCAATCTGAATTCATAATATTGTAGCAGCGATTCATTTTTAAGACTGAGTTCAGATTTCCAGAAAGAATTTCTCAGCATGTCAAAGCTAAAATTAGAAAATCTAGTCCTTCTAGGACATAGAACAGAAAATTAAAGGCTAGGTGCCTCTGATTTCTAAAATATACGTAACATCTTTAATACGCAATAAGCTGTACCAGCTTTATTTAGTACATTATTCCTCTGATAAGGAAGTTCTGAGGATTCAATTACAGCCAACCTTTTAATTCACCTTTTTATGGTACTTTTCATGGTACACACAGAAGTATTTCTGCATAAATTGCTGCATGGTCAACATTTATAGCACCTTCTTTAAAATGCAACTAACAAAAACAACAAAAAGAGTTTAGATGGTTAGATCTGTGGTTTTCATGTAAGACTTTGAGGAAATGCTTTGTCCTTACACCAATTTATAATTTACTTTTTGAGGTAACAACTCTAAATGACAAGTATTTCCGACAACACCTAGAAGATAGTCTTTCACTGGGACGATCACTCCTGATTGAAGATATAGATGAAGAGTTGGATCCAGTCCTTGATAATGTATTAGAAAAAAATTTCATAAAATCTGGATCTGCTTTTAAGGTTAGTAATCAAACAAAGTAAGTGTAGTAAGTAGTTAGCCTAGTGACAAACGTCATTTTACCATTGTTACAAACGCCTGCTGAATCAGGTAAACTTTGTATTCAGTAGAGAAGTGCAAAGAATCAAACTGAACTAATAAAATATAGGAGACAGAGCCTCAGCTGTGTAGTAAGTTGACGAGTCTAAAATAGTGTTTAACTACCAGAGTTATTACTGAAGATTCCAAACTGGAACCAATTATGCTTATCCGATTAAATGCTTAAAATTCTCTCTCTTGATTTTCAAGCAGTGCAAATATGCTTAAGGGAGTGGTTTCGTCTTACTCCTTTGTAAGCCAGGTATTTGAAGGCACCTTGGAGACTCATATGTTGGAGCCTCATATGCCCCACACTGCCCCATGGCAGTGGGGTTGGAATACGATGATCTTTAAGGTCTCTACCAACACCAACGATTCCATGATTCATACTGCGATATACAGTGATCAGATTTCCTTGTGCCCATGCAGCTTTTGAGTTAGACAGCTGTTTTGGAATATCTTAATTCTGTAAAAATTTCTTTGGAAAACTTGGAATAAATTTTTAATTTCTTTGGAAAGATTCTTTGAAGCCTGTGTAGTCTTAATAAAGATAAAATGTATATCCACTAATTTCTGTTCCATTGTTGGATCACATAATTCCTTTTTTCTTGGACATAAGAGGATGATGATTTCTACAAAGGTCAGCAGCTTCTACCACCTCTTCATTTGAAGTGTGATTGGAAATAGAATGATTCTGAAGCTGTTAATCAAAATCCACAGTGGAAGTAACCCCTATATTTAGCTGGAGGGAAATGCTACTTTTATAACATACTCTAACTTCTACACTTGGTCATTAACTTTTATTTTCATGACAAATTTGAATTGAGAAATAAATTTCCTCTCTCTGGCATTTCAAATACTGTAATTTTTTTTCGGTCAATACTACTGAGTTTAATAAAGCTCTTTTTCCTCTGTTTAATACTATTTTTACTTAATCCACAGGTGAAAGTTGGTGATAAGGAAGTAGATGTTATGAATTCATTTAGATTGTACATTACTACAAAGCTACCTAATCCTGCTTTTACACCTGAAATTAATGCAAAAACATCAATTATCGATTTTACTGTTACAATGAAAGGACTTGAGAATCAGTTACTGAGAAGAGTAATACTTACTGAAAAACAGGTAAGTTAACAATATACATAAACCATAGTGATATGTAATTTTTTTTCCATTTAATTGGTTTTGGTATGTAGAAAAAAAAAAGTTCAAATGGAAAAAAGACGTTAGCCATTTTCTAAAATTATATTCAGATTCAGTATAGACATTTCCAAATAACAAAAATATATTGGGAGGCTCTTAAAATATATATGACTGTCAGTACAGCACAAACAATTAAGCACCAGGATTTGACATTGACAAGATACATCATAAGATACTCAATAAACACTGCTTAAAAAAAAATTTGTTATTAAAAACACGCTTTAGATACCAAGAAAAGTAAAATGCACATTTCATGACTGGATCCAACTCTTCACCTGTATCTTCAATCACAATTCATGAACTTGAAGAATCAGCAACTGAATTTTAAATATCCCTTATGGTTGCAACCCATAAAGTGTCATGCCAATTTCTTGTTTTTCAACAGGAACTAGAGGCAGAACGAATTAAACTCATGGAAGATGTAACTTCTAATAAGAGGAAGATGAAAGAACTGGAAGACAATCTCCTTTACAAACTAAGTGCAACCAAAGGTTCTGTATCAAAGTGTTAATCAGATTAGGTAGATAATATGATTCGCACTAGATCCTTTCCATACAGAAACTGATTTATCCATTTAAGATGCAGTAAGAGAATATACAATGGTAGGAGTATGAGGACTATGAGGGATTTGGTGCTGTAGCATGCCACTATATCCAGACACTTAAGTTTAACACCTAAACAAGTTTTGTGAAATAAATCCATTTTTTGAGCACTTTCTGTCAGATGAGACAAGGTATCTGACCACGGGCAAATCTTTAACCCACCGAAAATGTAAATTAGAATGACCTGGCTTAACATTGTGTTGGAACTCTTCTGCAGGATGTTATGAGCCTGAACATGATCAGTTACCATCTCTGGTGGAAAAAGAATCTGGTAACAGAAAATCAATGAGTAACTGCTGGAGATTCATGAATATTGTTGAGTGATCATTTCCCTTAGGACCCTAAGTCTTTTTTACTTTGAATGTGCCACTGAATAGACTTCAAAATAATTTAAGTATTTTGTTGACTATGTATGTTATGGGCATAAGATAGGTGACTTCTCTAGTACATGTTGCAAAGCTGTTGATATAAACACATTTAACATCTTTTGAATGCATTTGCTTAAAAATGTTTGATGTAAAAATAATTTTTAGTATTACATATCCTGTTTGGTCTCTATTTTAAAAGCTTTCTGTTATCAGTAAATAATTTCAATTGTTTCATAAAGAATTCCTGTATTTTGGCCTTTTGTTTTATATATACATATGAAGTGAAAACGTTGTTACAAAAATGTCCTAAACATCCAGTATTTTACTTTTTAGGTTCACTAGTGGATGATGAATCCTTAATTGGTGTCCTGCAAACAACTAAGCAAACAGCTGCTGAAATAGCTGTAAAGTTGTCTGTGGCAGCAGAAACTGAAGTGAAGATTAACACTGCTCAGGAGGAATATCGACCTGTTGCTACACGTGGAAGCATTCTTTATTTCCTTCTGACAGCAATGAGCATGGTCAATAATATGTATCAAACTTCACTGGCTCAGTTCTTGAAGCTATTTGATCAATCCATAGCCAGGTAGGAAGACATTAATTTTTCCTACTATTCAGATGTTTGCCTTTCCAATGTATTTGCTGTTATTAACGTGTGTTTTCTTTGTGCTTTGTTTTCATGATTTAGGTCTAAGAAGTCTCCTGTGGCTCAGAAAAGAATCTCAAATATTATTGAACATCTTACATTTGAAATTCATGCATATTCTGTTAGGGGCCTTCATGAAAACCACAAATTCCTCTTTACCCTCCTCCTGGCTTTAAAAATTGATATTGAGAGAGGACACGTGGAAAACAGAGAGTTCCAAACTCTCATTAGAGGTGAGCTTTAAAAATTGTGTTATGTGTAAAGCTAATTGAACCTATTTAACTTTTACACCATTTCAAAGTGTAGTTTCTTTATCTACATGGTTTCTACCAACAGTTCTGTGGAAACTGGGCTTGTTCAGCTTGGCAAAGGGAAGCCTTAGAGGAGACCCAATAGTAGCCTTCCAACACCTGTGAGAAGGCCATTATAAGACTTAAGTTATCCTTTGGTATGAAATAAATCTTAAGTACACAAGTGTACAGTTAGTATCCCAGAGAAAATGACTTAGGTCAAAATAGATAATTTAAAAAGAAATACCAATTATTTCTTGACCCCTGGAATATCATGTATATTTCATCAGAATGTTTTTATCCACAGGAGGTGCAGCTTTGGATCTACAAGCTTGCCCACCCAAACCATGTCGCTGGATTCTTGACATGATATGGCTGAATCTAGTGGAGTTGAACAAACTTCCACAGTTTGAAGAAATTTTGGAACAGGTGATATTTGCTAATTATCTTTTAAATGTTAACAACCAGTTTTGTCGTCATAATTGTGTTTCCACAAAAATACAGAATAACATCATAGAGACAAACAAATAGGTAGCATGAATGGGGGTATGTTTATTTATCTGCTTTATGGTATTTGATACTATAGTAATTCAGGTAGAAAAAGGAGAGAAGTAACAGGAGCAAAGGAAAAAGGAAGTCAATAAAAGAGCAAGAGGATAAAAAGGTAGAGGTATCAAAAAGGCTCATAAAATTAATCCGAGTGTCAGGTTTTAAGTTACAATGTTGTCTTCTGTCTTGAGTCTGGGGTTTTTCACAAGTGAATGGTTTGCTGCTTGTTTTTACACACTCATTTCCATTCCAAGGTTAACATGCTATTCAGATACGATGAGCTAGCTATAAATGCATTGTTTTATTGAGACATGCGTGAACTTATAGGCACATAAGCTTGTGACATGTTCAGTTTGGTAAATTTTTCTTTCTTTTTTTAGTGTAGTTAAACCACTCCCTAAGCATTCGTTGTACCTAAGCACTCCTAGTTAATCAGGCTGATAGCCAGGACACTAAGCTCTCCTTGCTGTTACAGCATTGGTCAGCCAAGTCCATTTTGTGATGGCATATATTGCCCTGAAGGGCAGCTGATATTTTAGCTAAATCGTCACCTGGAAATGGTCCTGGCTGTTTCCCAACTCTGTATCAAGGCAAGATCTGGATACATACAAGCCCAATTCTTCCAGTTTTGGTTTCTGGAGGTATCAAAATAGGATATATTAAGTTAGGAGAAATTTGGAGGAGCTTTAGTTAGCTTATTCACTTTGGGTTATTAGGGCACCAGAACCTTATTTCTAGAAAAGTCCTTTCACCAGGGCTTTTCTAGAATGTGTGCAAATAAAATTTTAGACTCCAAAATAGTTAGGTGACCATGTTACCACAAAAGCCCTCTTTTTAAAATTAATTTTTTAGAACTGTCTTACTTTTGTCATGTAGTTGCAAGTTAAAAAGTGACAAAATGATTTTAGTAATAGATAGAAATGGAATATGGGAGGGTGCCAACTAGGATATCAGTTAAAAATGCAAATATGGTAAAACCATCTTTTTAATACTTATATTCATCCATTAGAAATGCTGTTCTACTTGACTCATTGTATTAAATACAACTGTATCATTATTCATTTAGATAAAAATAGAAAATTATTTAAAGTGACAAAAAAGGACTGAGAATTATATGCCCAGTTCTCAAGATGTTTCCTGTGCTTTTCTTTTTTTCTTGCTAGTTTAAATTTTTTTTTTCCTCGAAAAAAATAAGTCTCAGATGCCTAGTTTAACATAGACATCTTCTGCTTTAAACCTTTATCAGTGCATTCCTTGTTCTGTTCCCAGTGATCTGAGAATATTGCAGTAGCTGACCCTTCTCAGTCATGGCATTAAAGGCTCAATTGCATTTTCACTATGTTCTGTCCACTGGTGTTCCTTGTCCTATTAGGTCATGGGTTCTAAGAGGTGCCTAAAATTGTGATCATATTTGTGGTCAGATTTATTCTTTCTCAAGCCAAAGGCTTACTAGAATCTTATACTTTCAGTTTGTGATTCATTGTCTGGCTAGACTGTATTTGGAGAGATTTTTCTGGTCCTCTTCATACTCTGTGATCAAAAGGAATTAATTAATCACTCACAGTATGTTCCTCTTGTAGTATAGAATCCTTCTGCTAATTACTGATTTTTCTTAAGTAGCCGTATGTGTTTGGGAGGGGAATGCATAGATAGCTAACTGGCTTGAGAGCCTGCATCTTAACACTAATTGCAACAACTGAATTAATATTTTTTGTAATATTTTAATAGCGATTCATATGGCATATGTCTTAAATGCTATAGGCAATGTTACTTGTAATATACCCTAATATAATAACAGCCTCTCATCAAAAGCTCCATTTGCAAGGGGATTTTACTGCAGCTGGAATATATTTATCTGTGTGTAAATGTAATAAATTTAGATAGCTGGAAGTGATAAGCAATGGAAAAACTGGTTTGATAAAGATGCCCCTGAGGAAGAAATTATACCTAATGGATACAGTGATTCACTCGACACCTTTCGCAAGCTTTTACTCATCAGGTGAGCATCTTCAGAAATTTTGGGAAATTACACAGCTTCAACATGACGTGTCTCAACCTATCAATATGCTATTAGCATAATTGTGTAATTTTAGTTATCTCTGGGTGACATTAAATATCAATTCACTCACATGAAATGTGTTTTTATTCACTTACTTCAGAGCTATCCTCTGCCATCTAAAGGTATTTATAGAAAATATTTTTTAAAGCTTTGCTTTTACATCATGACAAATGGAAACTGGGAACCATATTGCATCCTTCTTTGAGAAGCCCATGAAAAATTAGAATAAACCAGATAGTTTTCAATTTTTTAAAATTTCTTTTACAATTAACTATTTTGAATAGCTTTAAACAAGTATTAAAAAAAATTTCTAAAATCAGAGAGATTCTGAAAATGCAAAACAGGTATTCAAAACCCCATGTGAAAAGTGTGCTATAAATTATATCTTTTGCATCATATAAGATCTCTGAGATCTTGGGATTAAATGGATTTCCCCAAAGAAGCATTCATCTGCCTTATGCATGAGATCATATCTTCCTCCTTTCATTGTATACTTTCCAACTGCTGTAACAAATAAATCAGAGATACTATGAAAAAACCCAGCAATATTATTTTACTAGACCGTGATTTGTCTTTGGAGCAGATTCAACCTGTGCAGTAAAAAAAGCTAGAATCTGATGGAAATACCACATTGTTAAATGCTCTACACCCTAAGAGGGAGGGGAGCATCTAAGTCCTAAGCATTTAAATAATCTTCAAAAATTGAAGATTTTCAAAGTAATAAATTTTATCCAGAAGTAGTTGTTTGTTTGTTTTTCTGTGGTAAAAATACTCATCACCAACACAAATGCAATCCAGTGCAAAAGAGTTGGGTTTGTACTCTAAAAGAGTAACAGACCCAATGAATCATCTGCAGAGTTTTACTAAAGGGCAAAAACCATCTTACATTTCCCTCTTTGTGTTCTCAAATACAAAAGTTGTGTTTAAAATGAAGAATGTCCCAACCTAATAAAGATGCCTAGAACAGAAGATTCCAATGCAAACAGTTAAGGCAAAATTGCAAGCAACTGGAAAGTATCAAACAGTCATAAGTAGAGGGATGACCATCAGCTCTGCCTGTTATATCTGTAAAGACAAACCTACAAGCATATATATAAATGTCTGTGTATGTATACATATATATATGTATTATGATTAAATAAAAATCCCTCTATTTGATAAAAACAGAAATTCTAATTTAAGTCTGATCTTGGAGGAAGAGGCAGTGAATTTATATCTTTGTGTGTATTTTAATTTCTAGGTCTTGGTGTCCAGACCGAACGCTTTCCCAAGCCAGGAAATATATTGCAAGTTCCTTGCATGAGAAATATACAGAGCCAGTTATTTTGAATTTAAGAAAAACTTGGGAAGAAAGTGACATGCGAACACCTCTCATCTGTTTCTTGTCTATGGGATCAGACCCAACTGACCAGATTGATTCCTTGTCCAGGAAGCTTAATTTGGGTATGAAAGTAATTATTCATTGTCATATGTTAAGATACAGAGGGGCAGTGTAAGTAATTTCAGAGATATTTTTTTCTGAGAAGTTTTTCTTAAATTCTTTTTTTCCTGAAACATCATCTTAGAGATAAAATAATATTTTAAATAGAAGACAGTATGCCAAGAACCATTCTGTATGAAGTTGGACAGTAATTCAGGTCTTTTTTTAATAAATTGTTATCATCCTTCCCAGTGATGATAACTTTTTAAATCCTTGTAAAACAATTCTTGTTTTTAAATTCTGTTATGGTGACAATAATGTTTTCTTGTTTTAACTGCAGGTAATGTAAAAATCAGTAATGTGTTTAGAAGATTACTTCGTTACAGAAAATAGCTTCAAGATCTATGTTTGTATATTCTGGACTTCAGTTCCACGTTATATGGAAGTTTTGAAAAAGTGTGAATACAGATTGTGTTGAGAGTAGATACATATATTCTTGACATTAGTCACATTAGTATGTTCATAAGTGCAGTTTTACATCTTTGCATTGTGTTTAAGTACACTTTGAGAAAAATCTCTGTTCATATTTCAAATGCTCTGGCATTGTTAAAATTTGGCACAAATTCACATTCACAGTCGTGACAGTCAGTGTTTAACATCTGTAAGTATTGTGTATTTGTATTTCAATGTTGTTACACAAAATGTCACTGTTTAGAAAATTTATACATAGTAGCATAATATGATGGTGAAGAGATTCTGCTTTCATAAGTATATACTTTTGCATTAGGTTTATTTCATTGCGCTGTATTTATATCACTGCTTTTTGGACTGAATTGAAATTCTTACTTTTTCTCAATAATGTAAGTTCATTAATCTTAAATTTTCAAATATGTTATAGAATGTAGGACCATCTCTATGGGCCAAGGACAAGAGGTTCATGCACGCAAACTCATAGAGGTGTCGATGGAGCAGGTGGGAGAAAAACATTGCGATATAAGTTGATTGTCTGTTTGGGTGTCCTTTTACACCTCTTTAGCATGCAGTCTATAATATTTTGCATTTTCATCCTGCTATCAGGCATATCTCAGGCTGAACATGTCTTTTTGAATGCCTGAGTTTAAAAACATTCCCCTGTGGGATATACATGTGGAGTCCAAGTCAATACTTCTGGCAGCAGTGCTACTGAGCAGTTTTCCAAAAGCAGCGCATTCCTGACTTACCACTGTACTGTTAATCAAGGGTAAAAGGACATTGGGTCCTGGATCTGTCATGCAGATCCCACCTCTTTATTGGAATTTCTTCTTTATCTCCTCTCCTTTAAGAGATGCCTAGATGATTCATATCTTCTACTAGATAAAATGGTGAGTGCACACATAGCTTAAAGTTGTAGATACAGAAGGATGTGCTTGCTCCCAATACTGTTTCACATTTTCCTTACAATTCTGCTAGTGACAGGACCTCTTACTCACCAGCACTTGGTGTCTCTTCATCACTGCTTTAATTGTCAGTCCTTTGGGTTGTGTCCCAAGCATGTCTAAGAATTTCTAAACAATATACAAGAATTTTTCTTTAAATGTTGTAGTGTATTTTGTTATGGCAGATGATATTCCCCAACAGTAAAAACATGAAAAACCTAAGTAGTAGCTATAGATAGTAATCAAAACCCCAAATACAATGTAAAAGTTACAGTGCAAAGGTGGTACCTTCTGCTCAGCTGGACACTTCAAGGAGTTGTGGACAGTCTTGCAATTGAAGACATACAGCCTTAGTTGCCTGTGAACTCAAAATATGGGGAATCAGTCATATACCTGTGTTTTGGAGGGCTCGAATATCTCTGCTAATAGAGAGCAGAATGTGAGTATTGGAGTACAGATGTACACCACTTTGGAAAAAGAAAAGAAAGAAATCTCTTTATAGCAAATGACAAATTTTATTAGGTGCAAATGCACACACACATCTGGTATTTCTTTGTTTGTATGTCTAGAATGGTCACTATCAACTCCCAGTTCATTGCAATGGTGAAAACTGGAGCATCCCTTCCTTTCTTTTGCCCTTAATTGGAAGCACTTCAGCAGAGCTACTAGTAACAATTTCTCAACTGCATGCCTTAGTGCTGCACACATTTTGTGAAGGGAGGAACATGTAAACGTCAGATTTGAAACTACAAAACAGAATTAGTGAATATGAAGACAAATACTTATTTGGGGTTTTTTTACCTCTGGCCAGGAGTATATAATATGATTAAAACTGCTGTGCTGTGTTACAGGAAGATAATTTTCAAAAACTAAGTCTAATTCATTTGGAAATGTACAAAATTGATTAAAAATCTCTCTCAAAAAAGTTGTTCCCCAGAAAAGAAGGAAAAAAACCCATTCATTTAATCGTGTTTTTAATATGCATCCAGTCACCATAAATATTTCAGTTATATCTTTTCACTAACAGTTACTGATTTCTTTTTAAATGAGCTAAAACAGAATTGCTGAAATGAAATTACAAGCTGTAATGAAATCCACTGTCCATCACTGTTTAGAACTGATTAAATAATGTCCTATTTTAATATCAGGCTTCTAATTCATCAGGCTTCTACAGTGATGCTACAAAAGCTGATTGAATTTAAATTCACAAGCAGAAGTTTAGAGAGACAATAATCAAACGAGAGCTTTCATGCAATTTGAGAGATGAGTAAGATCAAAATAAGTGGAGGTTGAATTTCATGCAAATGCCTTTATTGCAGATAAACTAATTGGAGTTAAAAAACTTTTAGAGTCTTATTACCACCTCTTTACACTTACTTTAGATTATGTAATTAACAAATCAGTTTTTAAAAATACGTATTCCTTAAATTTCAGCTGTTACTTTTCCGCTCACATTCTTTTGGATCTGATGATAGGATTGCTTATTACTGGTGTTTTGCTGGGAGAGTAATACAGGAACTACTTTTTGCCACTAGATAGCACTGATACTTTACTTACAATATTGAGTCTGGTTATGTTATTTTCATGTTATTTTCATTGAGAACAAGAGAATGTGGAAATAACTTTTTCACTAACTCATGTTTATTTGCATTATCTGCGCCAATATCCTATAATATCAAATGAGAATATATATTCAGGATCAGAACAAAAGTTAAAAAAAATTACATGGAAAACCAAATTTGATTCTAATACAGAAAGTTGGCTTTAGCATTAAGAACAACTTGTTCTAAATTTCATATGATAATAGTTGATATCCTTATGTAGGGAGGCTGGGTGTTACTTCAGAACTGTCACCTCGGACTGGATTTCATGGATGAACTACTGGAGACAATTCTTACTGCTGAGATCCAGAATGACACATTTCGAGTTTGGATAACTACTGAACAACATCCTAAATTCCCAATTACACTGTTACAGGTTTGTTCCAATATTTGATTCAGGTACTTAATGAAAATTATTCAAATTAATCATGTAAATGGAGGGAAAAACCCCAAAACCCAAGAAAAAAAATGGACTTGCCTTACAATGTAAATATCACTTCAAACAGGAAGGTTACTTACCAGTAACTGGAAGTTCTTGATGATGCATTATGTTTGTGTGAGTTCACACTAATTCTGTACACAGAAACACTTCAATAAGAACTGTTTGGTTTTACTTGTATCCCTTTTTGCCCAACTAGATGCCTTGTGAACCGATTAATGCCCACAAAAGCTCTTCCAGAGAAAGATTCCGAATTCCCCTGTAATAAATAAATGAAGTATAAATGGGACAGAAAACACATGGATAGCACATCTCAGAGAACATCATCTACCCGATTTCTTTGCATAAACTATAAATGGTTGTTCTATAGGTCTCAAGGATACACTTTTTTTTAAGACCAGGAAAATTGCCTACACTCTTAGGAAGTGCACTTAAGTCACTGATGATGGTTCGCAGCACTCCCGCAGTGAGTCATAATGCTACTTAGTATCTACTGTAATAGCTGTGTGCTGACAATTCTGTGTTCCCTTTCCTCTAAAAATCAGTGAAGGTCTCCTTATTGGTTCTCATTCTCTCTGAATAAAAAGATACCTCACCTGACATCTAGCATGTGAAGGGGGGAAGGACTCCTGTCTTGAAAGAATCTAGAGACAACCTTCAGAACTGAGAATCATCCATCACCATGGTCTTTGTATGGAAAGCTAGCTGTATGGACTCTTATATTCTCTCAACAGAAAATGAAGTCATCCTGCATCTACAAGGTGTTTATGAATAGTGAGGTATATAGACACACAGTTTGCTAAAAGTGAGACAAGAGAACTCAGAGGATTGCTAGACGAATCTTCACTGCATTTATCACAAATATTTCCCATGTGATTTCCCACTCTATAGTGTCACATTACCTGTTAAAATGTTAACATATTCAGGGATTCCAGAACATGAATAATTGACAAACGAAAGCCCCTTCTCAGTAGAAAAGAGAACAATTTGCTTTGCTTTTTTAAATATAGAATGTTCATCAAAAACTGAACAGGATAACCTTTGAAAAGTGGAAACGCTGATTTTCCAGTGTTCCAATTCAGTCCAACAGTAACAGGAACACAAGACAGTGTGTCCATGGGCTGTCTGGCATTTACTCTCCTTTCTCTGCGTGCTACCATGTCACCCAAGCCAGACAGACAATTACTTACAGTTGGAGAGAAAAAAACCCTTTATTTTTATTTGGGTTCCTCCAGCATTTGCAATTATCTCAAGGAACAGAGATTCTGGTAAGGCCAGTCTGTGTCTGAACTTATAAATTGTCCCATGAGCATTATTCAGCACTGGAATGCAATAGCCCATAGGGATAAGTACTTACAACATTCTCTGATGTGCAAACATGTGCTAACTAGCACTTCTCCAAATAATTTGCAGGTATGGTTTGAAAATTCAAATTGTGTAGCCACTCTTCCCATTAGGCAGTTGGCATGAAATTAGGGGGCTGAATTCTAAGGGGCTGTGGCAATTTACTACCACCAATGTGGACTCAAGGCCTGCTGACCCAGAGTGCTCAGGAATATTCTCTGGTGAATCCAATTTGCTGCTGTAGACAGGCACAGAGTCCAGAGTAGCCACTGTGATCACAAAGATATGACCTAAGGAGAAGTGAGATTTCTTTGTATCTACTCTGAAATTCTGGAAACAGCAATACAACACTTATCTTGTCATTTATACTGGATGCTTCTCTTCCATCATTCAGTCATTGAACCAGGGATATAAAAGCATATGCCTTCTGAAAAGCATGGTGACTACTTCTACGTCATTGATGAAAATTTTTAGATCCATGGCCAAGTGTCAGTGATGGTTTTAACCAACAGAAATTAAAGGTCTATGTTCAAAACCCTTCGTGGCCTAATCTGGTATGACTGCAGAAGAGAAGGCTTTGGGAAGACCTTATTGCAGCCTCGCAGTACTTGAAGGGGCCCATAGGAAAGATGAGGACAGACATTTTAGTATGGCCTGCTGCAACAGGGCAAGGGGTTCTGGTTTTAAACTGAAGAAGGTTTATTTGGATTAGATACAAGAAATAAGTTTTTTACAATGAGGGTGGTGAGGCACTGGAACAGGTGGCACCCAGAAAGGTGGTGAATGCTCCATCCCTGGAAAGATTCAAGGTCAAGTTGGACAGGACTCTGAGCACCCTGATCTATTTGAAGATGTCAGTGATCGTTGCAGGGGGATTCAACTAGATCGCCTTTAAAAGGTCCTTTCCAACTCAAACCAGTCTATGATTTTGTGTACTCCTTTTATGCAGTTTAAGTGCATATCAACTTTATTTCTACAAGTCTTCAGTTATTTACATTTTATTTATAACTAATAGTTGTGACATTTTCATATGCTGCTATTTTTTGTTTCAGTAAACAAATCCAATTCCTCTATGTTTTTCTTGTGACAGATTGCTATAAAGTTCACAAATGAACCTCCACAAGGTATACGTGCTGGACTGAAAAGAACGTTTTCTGGAATTAGTCAGGATCTCTTAAATGTTAGCAACCTGCCTATGTGGAAA
Source organism: Corvus cornix cornix (assembly GCF_000738735.6). Classification (NCBI taxonomy): domain Eukaryota; kingdom Metazoa; phylum Chordata; class Aves; order Passeriformes; family Corvidae; genus Corvus; species Corvus cornix. Next base: position 30,147,950 of record NC_047056.1, on the reverse strand, counting down.
CCTTTGCTTTACACTGTAGCATTCCTGCATTCTACTGTTCAGGTATTTCTTAAAAGGCAAATAGTGTTGTAATATATGTAGTCACTTTAATACAGGTTCCTGCACAAACACATTCTGATATTTATCATAGCGTCACGCTGCAGGACTAAAGCTTTAATTTCTATAATCTATATTTCAAGGTTCATTATTATATCTTTTTTTTAAAATAGCTTTTAAACAATTTTCATATGATGGGCATTTTTTCTTATCTAACTTCAGCTGATTGAAAGTTAGTCATTGGGTATAAGGGAAAAATTTCTCTCTGTGGTCAATAGAAATAGATAAGCCTGCTGAAACAGAAAAACAGCTTATCTGTCACAGCTGTTTTTATCTAAGAGTGAATATTTTTCTAGAGATATATGTCACTCTTTCTGCCCATTGATTTTAAAAGCAATCCAGATGACTAACCTGGAGTAGCTATTTTCTAGATGGCCAAAATTAAATAAAATTCTTATCTGTTTCAATGTGTTTTCTACATTAATTCCATCATGAGAACGATGATATCTATACTTTGTACTTAAAGATAAATAAGTTTTGAGATCACAATAGATGCTAATAATTTGAGCTCTCTGACTGCACCTTCTTTTCACCAAGGAGTTCAAAATAATTATAAAACAGTGCTTAAGCCTTAGGTTCTACTGAGCAGCTTGTATTTTTGGTGTAGGCAGTTGGTGAGAGAAGGACAATTTGTTGATGTTCCCTGTTAAGATACAGCATTCTGCATTATTTTCCTTCTTCTACCCTTTTTAAACAGTGAAAAAGTTGTTCTGTGTATTGCCTCAGGATTATACTGTTCTTGTGGAACTAGATGATCTATGCTTATTCAACCCGTCAGTATTTTTAAAAACTATTACAGCTATTCATCTACTAAGAAGTTTTATTTATGAATTGCCAACCAACAAGCAATATATACATTGTCCTGCCTTTAAACTGACCAATTCTTAATATCCTTTGGTGACAAGATTATTATGATAAATATAGCTTAAGAAGCAAATAAAAAAACCTGGCAGGAAACCATTACACCTTTCTGTATGGTATTATTGTTTAATTCTGTCTCATCTGCTTATAGACAATAATTGATTTTGAAAAATAAAAGGTGGGGATTTTTTTCAATTCTAGTTCTTTTTAAATATTGTAGCTAGGGTGCCTAAATGTTACTTCAGGTGTCAAAGACTGTCAGTCATTGCTGACCTGGTAATATAAAATCTGATAAATTTGTTATATTTATGTCATTTAGTTGAATTTAGATTGTAATTTATGCATTTGATAAATGTCGGCACTATTCAGCAACTTAGTTCTTAACTTCTTGAATTAATTTGTGCTACATTCTGAAAAAAAAAATCATTGAGCAATTTAACTGAGGTGGCATTAACAAGTTTGTGAGAAATCTAATAGTGCTGGATGTTTGAAGTGTTTGGGCTACAGAATATATATTCATTTACTTTCATAGTTAACTATTTTTCTGTTACTACAACTGTTATCACTTTATTTCCAAATAGGTATGCAATAATAAATTTGAATAATATAATGGTAGCAACCTTAAAATAAAGTTGTGAATTTTGAAAAATGTACATTAAAAAAAATATATTGAAACAATAAGATGAAAGTGGCAACATAGAACCCATTGGAAAATGGATCATAAATATAGGCATTTGAAAATTTGAAACTATCATTAGTCGACAGTATATGTAAAAAGAAATGAAAAACTGTGCAATTCTAAATTAATTAATTAATTAGTACAAAAATCTCATTATCCACACAGAAGTGAGGCATTGAAAACCTGTGACTTGTGAATTGATTAGTAAAGTTACTAATAAATGATTTTGTTGCTTTTTCTATAAATATTTATCCCTCACAGTATAACTTAGCTGTATTATTGATGTGTATGAGGCACACAGCCATTTCCTAGGCTACCTTTCTTCTCTAGTTCCGTTCTTTACTCCACTGGTATTGTTATTATTGAAATTTATTACAGAAAAAAGTTATTTCATAAATATACTTGGTTTTAATTTTATTCTTAAGGAGCGACGCAAGTTTGGACCTTTGGGTTGGAATATTCCCTATGAATTTAACTCAGCAGACTTTACAGCCAGTGTTCAGTTTATACAAAATCACCTAAAAAGGATTGACATCAAGAAGGTGAATACTGAAATCTGTATACAGTACATTTAAATGCTTTGGATGGCAGCAGCATTTTTTTTTCCTCATGTTACTATTTATCATAATTTACTCATTGCTATTCATTTAGTGCCACTTCCAATGATCAAAGGTTGAGGTTCTCTGCAAGAAAATCAAGCTGAAATATTTTATGTGCTGTTACGCATGTAAAAATACACAGTTGTTAAGAACCTTAAAATTTGTTTTTCTTTTTCACTACTATATCTAAAATTCATAAGTCTGTATGTTACCTGTTTTGGAAAGGGAGATAAAATATTTAACGAGTTTCACAGAGCCAATCAGACTCCTCTACAGCTACCATTTGGTCTTCTACTACCTAGCAGGAAGTAGCCATTCCTTATGAAGCAGCACTCAGCCAAGAGAGAAAGATGAGAAACAGGGAGAAGGGGTGGGGTGGGGAGAGTGGAATGGGGAGTAAGAAGAGAGGCAATAGCAGCTGTGAGTGATTTCAGGTCAAACAAGTAATAATGAAATATATTATATATGTACATATTATATTGTATATATAATGAGATATTGCTTCTAGAGAGCAAGTCCTATGAGGACTGGCTGAGGGAGCTGGGGGTGTTTAGCCTGGAGAAGAGAAGGCTCAGGGATGACCTTATCGCTCTCTACAACTCTCTGAAAGGAGGCTGTAGCCAGGTGGGGATAGGCCTCTTCTCCCAGGCAACCAGTGATGGGACAAGAGGACACAGCCTCAGGCTGCACCAGTGGAGGTTTAGGTTGGACATCAGGAGGAAAGGGTTGTCAAGCATTGGAATGGACAGCCCAGGAAGGCTGTGGAGTCACTGTGCCTGTAGGTGTTCAAGAAACAGCTGGACATGGCTCTAAGTGCCACGGTCTAAATTGGTGTTTGGTCAAAGATTGGACTTCATGATCTTAAAGGTCTTTTCCAACCTAAATGATCCTGTGATTCTATATTATAATAGCAGGATCAAGCCCAGCTCTTCTATAAAATTACAGAGTTGAGCTCAGTAAATATATTAGAAATAAAGTATTATTGTTATATGATTTTTTCAGTTTACATTTCAGAATATTATGAGCTTCAGATTATATTGAAATTACCATCTTCTTCTTACATATAATATAACTATAGTCTTTCATTTACTTTACTTGTATCCAGGGGATATCGTGGAACACAGTACGCTACATGATTGGAGAAGTACAGTATGGAGGCCGAGTCACAGATGACTATGATAAGCGTCTTCTTAATTGCTTTGCAAGGGTAGGAGACTTTGTAAATACAGTTATTTGTCATTTTTATTGGCAGCTGCAATACAGAAATCAGAAGGCCTTCTTTCTGCTGAATATGCACTTCACCAGTTTACAAAACTTTTCAAAGTAAAATATATTTTTCAAAACATCATTCTTTGGCAGTGAGCTTCTTCGCCTTGGTTCCTCTTTGGTGAGGAGCAGAAGCTTAAAAAGACTTAGCTGGAAGTCAAACTTAGTAGATGTAATTCTTAATGATTTACTGTTGTATTAAATTAAAATTAGATGTAGTATCTGAAACAAGAACCCTAATTCTCCAAGAGTAAAAATGAGATTAAAAAGCCCTCTAAGTAGCAAAATAATTGCTGGCCTTTTTTTTCCCCATGGATTTTTCACAGGTATGGTTTAATGAAAATATGTTTGACAGCGCTTTCTGCTTTTACACTGGGTATAAAATTCCAGTTTGCAAAACCCTGGAACAGTACTTCGACTACATCCAGTTACTCCCTGCCATGGACAGCCCAGAGGTGTTCGGTCTCCATCCCAATGCTGATATTACGTAAGTAGGTCCCAACATATTGAAAACAGAGAATGTTTCTTTTAGCATTTGGAAACAAATCCCTATCAAATGTTTAAGTAAAGTATATTTTTCATAGGAAACCTAGGATTCATGTGAATTTCACTGCTGAAGTGGAACACTTTCTGTGTATGTACATTGTTATAAATGCAGTTATCTTCAGCTACATTTAACGTCCTTTTAAGGCAGTTGGAACTCATTACTTACTCCTCATGATTTTACTTCTTTTAGTTGAAAGCATTATGAAACTTTTATATGAGCATGTGATAGGTGGTTCTATACAGTTCAACTAGAGAAAGTTTCTAGTATTTGCCTTCTGTTTCAAGCAGTTTATTTTTCTGTGCCTAGCTGTTAAATGATTCTCTGGATTGTCATTTGGTTTACAAGCATGCCTTTGGATGCAACTACAAACTTATGTTGCCATCAGTCCTGCCATTCCCATTATTTAAAAGAGGTTTTTCAACTGCACCAAGTACAAGTTCCATCTAAAATTTTACCTTTGACTCAATTCACTCTTTCATTCCAAATAATCTGTGTAACAGCTCACCCTTTATTTCCTTCTAATATTATATGCCCTGTGAAAGGATATGAACGTAATCATATTTTTTTCACTGAAGTTCTTAATAATTCTGCCATGAATTATTGCATTTTCATATGCAGTATGTCCACATTCCACATTCATTGTTTCTTCACACAGCTCTTTTAAATAAAACAAACGTTATTCAAATGCAGAGTTGCTGTGAAAACCTAACGTCTTCCAACATTTTTGGATGAAACAATAATTTCCCACAATTTTTCAGTCTCAAAGTTGAGAGGCTGATGCTGTGTCAAGAGGCCTGTATTCTAAGTATGCTGTGAGATGAGTACACAGTTTTATTGTCAACTCTGCCTAGCACATACCACTGTTAATATATGCTTGTGAAGAAGAGAATCTAAGAGTAGATTCTGTTTCAAGTCATTCTCAGATGCTTGCAAGACCTCCCCTCCAGAAATGATTAAAGAAGAAAGAAGAGCCAAGATTTAACAGAGAACTAAACAAAGTCTTGAAGAGACACATGCTTTAGATCCAAAGTTAGGCTTGTAGGAGAGCTAATTTATAGGAGGAAACTTGAGACTAACAGTGTTCAGGGAGCTTTAGTGAGTAAGAACAGCTCTTTGATTTCTCTTTAGTGCTCAGTTTTTCTTCCACTTGGTACCTCAGCATATTCTTGCTACTTTAGGCCTTTTTTTTTTTTCTTTCTGGTAGATTTTGCCTATATTTTGCCTCTATTTCTTTAGAGTTTGGGGGAAATGTTCAACAGCTTCATGCTTTTTGCCATGCTTTATCACAGTCTGTTTTAGGCAACTATGCACAGCTACTGTGTCTGAATTTCATCTTTGATGCACAGACCAGATGGATTAGCAGCCCATACAGTATAAAAGTTCTGTTCAAATTCTCCCTATAATATCTTATCAAGTCATCTCAGGGTATGCAGAAGGCTAACTGCTAGAATTGAAACCCTGAGAGAGCCAAGACCTCTCCATGTTACTGAGGACAAGAAAAATCTTATCTTTCACTAATTTGCTGTGACAGTTTTACAGTTCGGCCAAAAGCTCAATCTGTTGGTTCCAATTGTAAGGCTTCAATGAATTTCAATGCTTTCATTTAGGATTAACACCTGAAGTCATTGAGAATGATTTCAACCTGCTGTATGAATCACAGTCTCCGAAAAAGCCACACAGTTAACGGGTACCTGAGCAGGAAACAAATATTCTGACAATCTTCTGCCAAACCCCCCTTCCCAAATGGTTCCCTACTGAAGCCTTAAATGTAGCTGAATTTTTGTTAAGCTATTGCAGGCTGGTGAATGTAGGGTTTTGAACACTGTGCTGCAATAGATATTGCTGTTTTCTACACAAAGCCGAGGCAATGTTTCTGTCACGTGCATTTTTTCTTAACTTCCAGTACAGAAAATCCCTGATGCCACAGATTCCAGCTATCAAATAATGGTAGTCTGTTCCCTTCAAACATTTTAGAAAATACTTTTAATAACGCCTTTTCGGAGTAAATCAAAATCTATACAAAATTAATTCTCTTTTTTCTTCTTATGACACAATTCACTTCACAAAACTGCTTCAGGGAAAAACAATATATAAATAGGTATTGAGTGCTTTATCTTACATACTTTCAGGCAACACTGACACTATAAATGAGTTTCATTTAATGTTTCTGTAGCTTCCTTTATGGTTACTCCAGACTTCCTTAACAGTAGTAAAGAAAAATAGATCCTTGTAAAGTGCAATTTCTCTGACCACAAAGCAGACATCTAAAATACATGAGCTGAATTGGGCAGTCTAGACAAAAACCTGTTATGGAGACATCTACACATAGATATCTACATGTGATGAGGGTCAACCCATCATGTGCAACTGAGTCTCTTCTCAGGAGCACGGTACTTCCTTTACAGACCTCTGCCATCTTTTTATTGTTATTGTTTGCATCTATACTTCATTTTATTTGCAACCTAAAGGAAAGTCAGGTTTTCCAAAGCCCAGAAAAATTTTGTTGCAGAGTGGTTTTTATGTTGAATATGCCCCAGTGGTATGTGAATGAAATTTCTTCTTAGTATTTTAATCTCACTTCCACACTGGAAAATTATTTTAATGTAAAGATCAAGATACATCTTTTTGTCTTTTCTATTTTTATTTACAAAAAAGTCTTGTTCAAACACTAATTGTTACTTATACAGGATTCACATAATTTTTCCTCTTCAGAAGATTCCTAGCACTAGCTTGTGTCATTGAGGAAAGGAATATCACTAACATTTGATTCTGTTCCTTTGATGTTATTTTTCAAAAGTCCTTCTGTCCTTTTCCCCAAACTCTGCATATTGCCTTCTTTTTAATTTTTTTTTTTTTAGATTTAGAAATACCATTTTCAAAATTCTGAGATTTATTATAATTAAATTGGTGTAATAATCAGGGAACCTATACCTTCTACATAAAATAGTCTGCAGCAGTATTGTAAGGATGGTGCTTAAAGTGTGAAGAGGAAGGTTCACATCTCTCTTATCACTACTTGTTAAATCAGCAAGACACAAAGTAAAGATTACAACCACCACTATGTCATCCAAATTACCAATGAAGCCATGAGTCCAAGAGAAATTTTATCTTTTATGCTTATACGTAGTCTTGAATAAATCTTTCATTCTTTTAATGGGGCCATAAATTGAAAAAACGCTTGAGAGTTTTGAGTCTAAAGTCAAGGGTTATGAAAAACCTTGAAAGCCCCCATCATGCCTACTTTCAGAAGGAGAAATTATATCCTCTGAGAAGCAAACTCCCAGTAGTATTTCTTCTATTTTTCTGATTTATAGTCTTTATAATGGCATTCACAAAAAAATTTTGTTGAAATGCTATAGTATCTAGATTCTCTAGTATTATGATACCATATCCAAAGCATCTTTAGGTGCTTTGGGAGTTCGCACATTCTATCCTTGGTTTCATGTCTTATATAATTATGCATGACAAAGTAATAGAAGGAGATGGGTATCATATGAAAGTTGAAAAGTAAAACTGACATGCAAAACTGTGCTTTGAATCAGTAAGAATGCATGTCCTACATCACTCATTATGTATGTTCCTTGTGTAGCTGATTCCATAAGGTAAAAGTAGGCATTGCCAACACTTCAGTACTCCAGGCTTTCTTTCTTATTTCCCCTCATAGCTCTATGCCACTGGATAGCACTGTAACAAAAATACTCCTGTAATTCTTGTGTTGAAGGACTGACGTGGTCTACTATCTTTCATTATCCAATGCCAAACTAATTTAATTCACATTTTTGTATTGACTCAGAACATAAGTTTACATTAGCATTGCCCATGCTTCACAATGGAATAGAAGTTTTTAACCGGCAGTGCTGTAAATCTAGCAGCCCTTTTCATTAATCCTGAAATACCTCAAAGCAGAATGAATTTGCTAATTAATAAAGGGGCAGCTTGCAGAGTTGTATCTCCACCTTTTCCTGCTTCTGCATTACACTTTTAAGAAGTAATTAAATGAGGCAAATATTCTTCCTTGTTACAAAACTTTTGTTGCTTCTTCCCAACAAATAGTTCTTTGAAAGGTCTTATCAGGAATATGCTATTTCCTTCCTTTTCCTCGGGATCCCTAGGTGGTTTTTCTGCCATCTCACTATCTCAGCTTGCAGACCTCCTTCTTATCCCTGAATTAGAAACACAGCAAGTGTATAACAGGGAAGAGGGAAGTCCATATTCTTTAAAACCATGGTAAACCAAATGTTCATGATCAGTGTGTTACGGTTGGTGTGGTATGCAAAGGAAAACTTGTTTTGTGTGGGTTTTGATTTGACTTGATGACACACTGGTTTTTGTGTGTTCTACAAAGTGATCACTAGCTATTAAAAAATCCTATATAACTGATAACATATTTCTCATCCTCTCAGATACCAAAGAAATACATCAGCTGATGTTTTAGATACTATCACCAACATCCAGCCTAAAGAAAGTGGAGGAGGATCTGGAGAAACTCGTGAATCAGTCGTTTACCGTTCAGCTGAAGACATGCTAGAGAAACTTCCTCCAGATTATGTCCCTCATGAGGCAAGCTAATCTTAGTTTTGTCTTACTGTTCTCTCAGTAGACTTTTCACATTACACATTCCAAAAAAGAAACATTGAATTGTACGAAAGATCATATAGCTAGTAGTAGATTCAAGTAAGCAACCAACAACATTACTGCTACCAGCATGAATTGATGTGAAGATTTTTTATTTAAAATCAAGACATCTAAATTGGTCATGGAGATATGTCATGGAGACTATGCTTGGACTTCCAAAGCTACTTGTGAAAACAGAAAAAAACCAGTCAACATTTTGTGATAGCAGTCTCCTGGCCCTTCTGGGTGAAGTCCTGTTCTAGCAGAATCATGAGTAATTGGGTAGTATCAGACAAAAAAAAAAAAAACAAACAACAAAACTGCAACAGTTGTAAGGGGATGTTAGTTGAATAATATAAAAATCTAATACTTACTTTTCTGAACACACAGAAAGTTATGATATTGTATACTACAACGGCATTTCAACAATTTAGACTTAACTAAATTCCTTCTCTGCTTTTATATTTTAGGTAAAGGCTCGTTTAGTTAAAATGGGAGCACTTAACTCTATGAATATTTTTCTTCGTCAAGAAATTGACCGCATGCAGAAGGTGATCACAGTTGTCCGCACCAGTTTGAATGATCTGAAATTAGCCATAGAAGGAACTATTGTTATGAGTGAGGCAAGTAAAGTATATTTACTTCATATGGAATATTGTGCTTTAAACTATTACATTGATTGATTTACTTTGAATATTATTTAATTCCTTCAGAATTTAAGAGACGCACTTGATAACATGTATGATGCTCGAATCCCTCAAGTGTGGAGAAGAGTATCTTGGGATTCTTCCACACTTGGCTTCTGGTTTACTGAGCTTTTGGATAGAAATGCTCAATTATCCACTTGGATATTCCAAGGGAGACCAAAGGTATTTTGGATAACTGGATTCTTTAATCCCCAAGGTAAGGTTACTGAAAAGACTTGAGTAGTAATGTATTGAATAATAATGTAATGGTTATACAGCCAGAGCGTGTCACAGAAGCCAAGATGACAAATGGGTTCAATGTGCACTCACAGCCCAGAAAGCCAACTGCAGCCTGGGCTGCATCAGACAGAGCATGGCCAACAGGGTGAGGGAGGGGATTCTTCCCCTCTGCTCTGTTCTGGTGAGAGCCCACCTGGAATGCTGCGTCCAGCTCTGGGGCCCCCATAGAAAGGATGTGGAATCCGCTGGAGTGAGTGCAGAGAAGGAGCATGAAGATGATCAGTGGGCTGGAGCACCTCTCTTGTGAAGGCAGGAAGAGAGAGTTGGGGCTGTTCAGCCTGGGGGAAAAGGCTCTGGGGATGACCTTTATAGCACCTTCCAGTACTTAGAGGGGGCTACAAGAGAGCTGGACAGGGATTTTTCACAACAGCATTTGTGATAGGGAGGATGGATTTAAACTGAAAATGGGTAGGTTTAGAATTGATATAATGAAGAAATTCTTTACCATGAGGGGTTGAGACTTTGGAACAGATTGCCCAAAGACGTGTGGGTGCCCCATTCCTGGCAGTGTCTAAGGCCAGGTTGGATTGGACCTGGTCTAGTGGAATTCTCTAATTCTACGTTTGGGGGTTTTTTTTGTGACCCTGCCCATGGCAGGGGAGTTGGAACTTGAGGATTTTTTGGTCCCTTTCAACCTAAACCATTCTATGTGATTCTACGGTTCTATGATCTTTTAGTCTGACCCATAAAAACAGTTTTTATATTACAAGAAGGAAAACATATAGTTAATAAATATAAATTTAAATATAAAAAATAATTTATCTTGTTGACATATTGTAGCATGATATTATACAGCTTCTAAAGAAAGTATACCTAATGATAATGATACAGCTTTTAAAGAAAATACTATTTTTTCTGTGGTTTGAAACTGTGTAACTCATTCCAAACTGTAAGTTGCAAGTATGGAAGAGCTTTAATCTAGAGAAAGATGTTACAGGAGCAACAAAATTACTTTTAACAGTACAGTAAGAGCAACCACTCACTGGAACACTCTCATCAGAAACATGGTAGAGTCCCCATTTCTGGAGGTTTTCAAGATGTAATTGGACAGTGCTAGATAATCTCATCTAGTCTCCTTTTCCCATGAAAGGTTGGGCCAGGTGAACTTCCCATGTCACTTCCAACATGGACTGTTCTATGATTCTGTGAATGTGCAACTGTACCAGAATTTATAGCAGTTATCTTTCACAGAGAATTATCAACATTGAGTTTTCACGGCATATCCATTTCACAGGTTATTTAATGAATAGTTTCTTCAAATTCATCAAAGATGTGCTGTGAAGTACAAGTAAACATTATCTATCATTATCTGTTAATAGATTGATATTTTTATCATTTAGAGGAAAGAAAAAAAAAATTTAACCACCTCCATGAGTAAAAAACCCCATTACCTTATTAGGTGTGTGTTCATAGGAGAATCTCTCTTAGCCTCCACAACTACCTGTACAAAATTCTCCTAAGAAACTTCTGTCTGATAGCTTTGAGGTGTTTTTTGTTTTAATTAGGCTTAACCTCTGAAATTCTTGAATGTTATATGAGTTACCTTTGCTTTGTGATGCTTTTGTTCTTACTGGCCTTCCTATGGCCAGGACTGTAAAAAGTACTAACACAGAAGTTTTTTTTAGAGTCACTCTCAGAAAGAGTTGAGGTGCCTGGAGCACATCCAATTTATTATTAAAAGATGGTATTGGGATGCCAGTCAAAACATCATTCCATTTGTATCCTAAGTGGCACAGCTGAAAAGCATATTGATCTCTGGTGATTCAAGAGCACACCACCTACAGTGGTGTAAAAGAAGATGACGGACCACATTGTCTCAACAAAAGAAAACATCTACCCTAATAGGCAACGAACCTGAGACACAGATGGTCTTGAACTTATTGCTCCAAACTCTGTGTTCCAAAAAAAAAAATAAAAGGTAGTCCTGCAGCTAGAGAGAGGTTTCTAAGTGCAAAATATGTGCTGTGGGTAGGGGTGAGGTGAGTATATTCATATTACACTATATTTGTAACACTGCTCACCAGGACCTTCTCTCTTAAGTATGCAGTTCTCTATTCTTCGTCTCAATCTCTATGACAGTTCCAAGTAGTTCTTCATCTAGTAGCATAAAATAGCAGATACCGTGTTTTTGGTGACTTCACTCTTATCTTCTGACACAGAAACAACCAGGTATTTGCTACTAGCGTTTCTGGTTTTGTAGCTTTTTCCTTCATAACACATTCAAACCTCTTTGCGGCTCAGTCATCTGTGCTTAAACGATTCAGCTCTCTGCATCACAAACCTTTTTTATTTCAAACCTCTGTTAAGTCTGTTCAAAACAATACTCAAAAAATCACCTAACTTGCTTCTCAGTTATGCCATCCTCTACCTTCATTTCTATCTAGGACTGCCTTTTTTCCCCCTAACAAAACATGCATTTTTCATTCTTCGTAGGTACTGCATTAACTACATTCCCCACACTTATACAGTTAGTTTATTATCATGCTCAGACACATGTTTTCTGTTTTCCATCAATGAAATTCATTCTACTTCTTTCATTTAAAATACTCCCACCTTTTAGCTAAGTTGCCTTTACACAAATATCAGCTCACACAATGTTTGCTTTGAAATTCTTTCTTGAAAGACACCTTTATCATGGATCCTGTAGTTGATTGCCTTACAATAATTTGTAAGTCAGTGTCCTGAACAAGTATTTCTTAACAGAGAAATTTAATAGAAAAGAAAAGTACATGCCATTTAAAAATATTTTTCTTGGTGTGATGCACACTATGCCACTTTTGTCATTTGTTCCTATTTTGGTCCCAAAGAAAAGTTTGCTATCATTAGTCAGGATGCTCATTTTCAACAGAACTCTGATTATCTGTCTATAAGTTCAGAGCAGAACCATGCTAATAACTGAGCAAGATTTTATTTTATCATGTGAGATAAATACTAAATGTCTGGCTTAATTTCTCAAGGGTTCCTGACGGCAATGAAACAAGAAGCAACTCGAGCACATAAAGACTGGGCTTTAGATAAAGTTGCAATACATAATGATGTGCTAAAGCTAACTAGAGAAGAAATCACATCATCTCCTTCTGTATGTATGACATGCAAAGATGTTTCAGTATTAATTTTGGTATTTAGTTTATATCATGCATCATTGAGTTACTTTGGATTGATAGAGGAAAAAGTTACTATTGTCTTCACCTTAATGTTTTTGCTCAGCATAGAAGCCAAATACTAAGTATGAAGATTTTAATTTGTTCAGTTAGAAAAATGTTTAATTGAAAGAACTCTTTCATTGTACCACCTGTTAATCTTTGGAATTTATAGTAAACTTTACATGAAACTTTGTAGTATATAGACTTTATTGAACGACTTTTGTTGCCCTCCATTTCAGTAGCATTATCTTCTGAAAAAGGATTATATTATAGTATAAAATGAAATAGTTTGAAGAGATTCAGTGTCAGATATTTTTTACTATAAAACATACATGACTTTTAATGGTGTAAGACAATTATTATGTTTTATATGTTGTGATGTATCTGCTTTCCCTGCACACAGGAAGGAGTATATATCTATGGGCTCTACCTGGAAGGTGCAGGCTGGGACAAACGAAGAAGCATACTCGTTGAGTCTACACCAAAGATCCTTTTTGTCCAGCTGCCTGTGCTCCATATGTTTGCTGTTGATTCAAGCAGACCTAGGGATCCCAAGCTCTATGTTTGTCCTCTTTATAAGAAGCCCATGAGGACAGATTTGAACTTTATTACAGAGGTCTATTTAAAGACAGCAAAGTCTCCAGACCACTGGATTCTGAGAGGAGTGGCTCTTCTCTGTGACATCAAGTAAGCTGTTTTTCCTCCTACGGCAGAAGAGAAATATGTGGCACATGTAACAAACTACATGTGTAATTCTTCTACTGCGCTTTATTTGGTGGCTACTTGTCATTATAGTAGAAATTGCTTTGCAGTCTTGGCTTACTGATTTTTTTTTTCTCTGCTTTCAGTAAATTCAGTTTGCCTTGGCTGTTTGTTCATAGTTTTAAAGTAAATCTTTCCAAGTAAGCTCATTGCTTGTAGTCTTTGACATATGCATTATATTACTTTAAATGAGTATTTGCTTTAATAATACAATTAATGTCAAATAAAATGTTATTTTAAAAGAAAAACTTCGCTTTTTCACATTCTTTCACACGTACAACTTTTAGCTTGTGTTTCAGTGACATATGATAACAAAATTTAAAATCTTCTAGATACAAATTTAGATTCCTAGAGTCTGCGTGATACACACATTACTTTCTTTGAGTCTGCAGGAAATGATATGACAGAAAAATATATTTGATCCATATTTTTTCCTGGCCTTTCTCAGAGTTCACTTGTTCTTGTTAAATGATCTAGATTAAGCAAAACTACACCAGGAATGTTTGTGCCAGGAATATCCGACAGAGACCGGTATGTTCTCTGTCCAGTTTAGCTGTGTGGGAACAGAAGTAGAACAGTTCCAACTACTATAAATATGGATGTTTTTTAAATTAGAGAACCAGATTATTTACAATTATTTTTTATGCATTTCATTTTTTCTCTAAAGTGTGGGTTGCAATCCTTGAAATGACTGTCACAGCATTATTCTGTGATGATACCCAGGAATATCTTAACCATGAGTTTTCCGGACATAATTAGTATTAAACTAATTCTATTCATGTAATACTAAACAAGATATGCAGTCTACACTATCTCTTTAATAATCTCCAAAACATTTCTTCCTTTAGATACTTTTATTTGGCAACACAGTTTTTCACTTACACCCCATGACTGGAGCATGTTTTTCCTTTTGCCATTCAAGAGTGTTCAAATGCATCTGCTGTGGCAAAGTGTAGCTACTACTTGACAAAGTCCCGAGCATCTGTTAGGATGACAGAAGGCCTTTCCTTGAGTTAGAGTCCTATGGCTTTCTGTTGGACGTCGCCATCCCAGGATATCCTCTTGCAGAAAATCTGTGGCATGCAGGAAATAACAATACATAGACACAACAGCATGAGATCATGATCAGAGCAACAGAAAGTGAGATCTCCAAATGCAATTAAGTAAAACATTTCTTCTCTGTCCTCTATAGATTTACTTAGATTCAAATACAAGAAACCCGCTGGTGTTGGGTAACTTCTACAGTTTTTATGTATTTTCAGAAGTTGTACCACAGAACTACATCTGCAAAAAAAAGGGGGGAAAAATCTGACTTTTCAATTGCAAGAGATTTTTCTCCAAGTAATCACAATATTGATGATAGAACTTGTGGTGGGTTGACAAGCAGCTAAGTACTCAGTTGCTTGTCCCACCCTGCCCAAGCACAATGGGACAAAGAGTTGCAAGATTAGAAGATGAAAACAAGGGGGCCAAGATGAAGACAGTTTAATAAATGAAGCAAAGCTGCACACAGAAGAAAATTGAATTAAGGAATTTATTTACTGCTTCCCACTGACAGGCAGATGTTTAGCCACTTTCTGGGAAGAGTCTTAGCACACATAATGGTTACTTGGTAAGATAGATTCAGTGAGAACAGATTTTCCCCATCCTACTCGTCTTTGGTGCTGAACACAACATCATGTTTATGGAATATCCCTTTGGACAGGTTGGGTCCCTTGCCCTGGCTTTTGCCCCTCCCATGTTCTTGCGCACGCCCAGTATACTCACTGTGGGGGCAGAGGGGAAAACAGGTCATATCCAAAAAACAGCACAAGAAATACATGTATTTACTCCTACAAGTTTTTTCCTGGTCTAGCCTTTCAGCTTAATTACAATGGAGAAACTATATGTAACCTTGAATGCCTCCACAGGTGGAGATGTACACTGTCACATTTACAAGTGAAAGCCTATATGGGAAAATAGCAAGGAAAGTGCAAATTAATGTGCTGAGTTACACAACTTACACTGACGATGATTTTATTCTCCATCCAGTATAATACCAAGAGTAGAGATGAATAGTATAGTTATCTCAACTATATTATATATTGTTGCTGCCTGTTCTGAGCTTCCCCTCCCCCTCCCCAAGACACTTGCCTCTGCCATGTGCTCTGAACTCGTTTGTTTCAAGCATTGGCAAAACCAAATGTAACTCAGACTCTTTCACAGTGTCTGATTGGCCGGTCACCCCGGGTCCGCCCCCAGTCCTCCCCTTTCCCCTTCTCCGAATACAAGAAAGGACCAAGGGGGGGCCCACCCTCTTTGGCTTTGCAACTCTTTCTGCGAACATCTGTGTGCTTCTGTTTCTTTTGAAAGCTTCTAATTGCAGGAAATTAAGCAGGCTAAGAGCTATATTTCTCCGTCTTTGCTTCTGCTAGTGGTATCAGATTTGCAGCTACTATTTGCCACTTTTAGAGCTACTGAAATGCTGGATTGCCCATGCTACCTCTCTAGGCTGCCTGAGGCTTTCTAAGGCATCGAACTACAAGCCTAGCCGGTAAAAAGCTGTAAGTATACTTCCTCAATATATCGCATCAGCTTCTTGAGAGCATCTCTTTCTTGTTTGTCAGAGTCCAATTCCCATTTCCCATCTTCTCTGAGCTGTCTAGGGGTTTGTTCCATTCTCTTTCCTCAATACCATGCATTAGCTCACTACTTTCAGGTTACAGTGAATGTTAATCTTCATAGAGCTTTCCAGTTAATTTATGGAAGTAATCTATGTTTTGTGACAACAACAATCTACTATGTATTCAGAAGGCTCTTTTTTTGTCTCTGCAAGTTTCAAGAATATTTATGAAGTATTTTTATGTCCTGGTCATATGTAGGATAGTATTCTTACACTTAATTTGTTTACAGCCAGCTCTTCAAACATTTGAAGAGGTGCAGTTAATTACTTGAACATTCCTCCCAGCTGTCATAATCTATAGGAATTCAAGATCCCAGTTCAAGACTTTTCACTCCCAGGAAAGCTCTATACCTCCAGGATATTGTAATAAGCATTCAAATTCCTAAATTAACACAGTTTGTTGTGTTTCTTTAAAGTAACTAAACAAAGTTACTCTCCGAACTTTTTAATGCTCATTTGCCACTCAAGTTACTGCGGTTCAAGTTGTGAGACAGTATTGTGGTGCCTAAACTGACAAAGAAAGGAACACCATGTCAGCAAAACACAAATATTTAACAGATGAAACACAAATATTTAACAGATGATCAAAACAAGACAAGTACTTGAAAGATGGCATGTAAGTATTCTCTATGAGAAAAGACCTAAGTCATGAAGGTCTGTGTTTGAGAATGTAAAGAAGACCATGTCCAGAATTAGCTTAGAGGGTGCCTCCCCAATGTGTATTTTTCTTCCCTCACGTGGTGGAACTGTCACCCAAAAGAATCTTCCTGCCCATTTACTCTTTCAGAGGTAATTCAAGCCAGTAGACGAGGGAAGGTATTTCTGCTCTTTCCTGCTGTTTTAGAACTGACACATTAATTGGGAGTCACTGATTTGCTGGTACATCAAGATATTCACTTTTCACAGAACTTTTTCTTCCTAGGTGATGATTCATGAGAAGCCTGGAGCTTGGCTATGTGATGAGGTTTTATGTGAGAATGGCTAAGAATTAATAAAAACTATGGAAAGAACTTGCGAATGGCAGGAAGGGGAGGATTTTCTGGTCAGGTTTCTAAATCTCACAAAACCACTGACCGAAATGAGCTTATTCCAAGAAGGTAACATTTCAGCTAAGTTTTAACTTGAAAGATCTGTTAATTCCATAGAATCATTTTCTTTATCTACACCCTCTGTTTCTGCCTCTAGGTTCTGGTCAGTTCTAACTAAAATTTTTTCTGAATATTCATAGTTTATGGAAAGACCTACTGTTTTCTTATTCAGTAACTTCATTCACTAACCATATCTATTCTTAATATTTAAACTAATTCATTATTTTTATTAGTCTGGAAGAACACCTGGCAGAAGCATATAAGTGTATTTCTATTGACACAAATACTGAAAATCAAATGTTTGGAATGTGCAAGCTGCAGTTCTAAGTATCTTGATGTTTCTGCTGATTTTTGAATATTTGGGTATAACTGGATTGCTGTGGCTAGTCTCTCATTCAGATTTCTTCAGAAGCCACTGCTATTATTTATACTCCTATACATCACAAATACTTCACCAAACTTTGTAAGATTTGGTACTTGTATCTGCATCACACAAGCAGAATATTCCTGACGTAAGGCTAGTTTTATAAAATCCAAAACCCCATGCCTTTTCTAATGATTGGTACTGCCTTCAGAGCACCAAGAGCCATGCATATACTAACTCTTAGAAATTCAGGAAAACTGTTTTTTAACTTAGCAATGGTCCATGATAAAGGTCAAATCCGGAAGATGACTTTGAAAGCAGAAATACCATGTGATTCTTATACAGCAGATATTAGGAAGGGTAAATAAGGCACTGCTAACATATCTGACTTATTTCTATTCGTCTTTATTTCCATTACAATTTCTAATTTATTTGATGTAAATACATGCTGATAACATCATTGGGGACATCTGAACAGTCTCTGACTTCCTGCATCGACTATTTAATAAAGGAATGACTCAACCAAGGTATTAGTTAGTTAGATGACTAGTAATTAAGGAATATCCAGGAATACAAAACCCAAATTATCCAATTTCCACTATCTTCACATTCCTAGATGTCAAAAAGGATTAGTGGTTGCATTCTGCCAGTTAAAAAGTTAAATTTTTAGGACTTTAATTCTTATCTTGCTTTTAGATCTTAAAATTTGCCTTATTTTTTTGTATCCTTTATTATGAAGCAAGATAGTCTTCATGGCATTCCTGTGAGGTTTAGTCTTCATCAAAATTATTTTAGCATTTTTCATAAATATTGAGATCTCATCCAATATTCAGCCTTAATATCAGTACCAACATTTAATTAACGTACAGTTATCAGTATTTTCCTCCTAAGTCTCATTCAGCTCCAGGGAGATGTGATTCCACCTTCTGGATATTAGCAAAACACTACCTTTTATTATTTCCAGGACAAAGTGACACACCTAAAGTTAGCGAATTTCCTCTCTGACTCCTTGCCTTTTCCCCACCCCTGTCCCAACTCCTGGACTTTTCTGTGGATCTACAACTTCAAATGTCTTACAATATCAGCCGGCTGACTCCTTCAATTCACCTTACACTTCATTTTCCCAAGCCGTCATAGCAGGATGTGTTAGCAGGTAAACTGTCTGCAGCTTCCTGCATAGATTCACTGCTCAGTAGTTCCTCCTACCAGTGTTTACATGTTTATGTTTGATATTCTGATTAGTCAAGTGGTTGTTCAAGGGGTCAGCTGATTAAAACCCCAAATATTAATTTCTCAAAGTCTGCTGGCTAACCACCAAAGTTGGATTTCTGTGAACAGACACTCAGAGACGGAATGATCATGCCTTACAGACATTTTAATTCACAGAGCTTCATTAAACAGGCACCTGCCCTTTGTCCCTGCAGCTTCAGATGACCTGTGAGCAGGCTGCTGTAGCAGTGGAAATGAAGGATGGTTAGGGTCACGCTCTCTTTTTAGGGGGATGTTTACGATGTGACAAGCAACAGCCTCAAGGACATAGTGATTAGCAGCTTGTGATCTCCTTCTTACTGAGGAGTAGTTTGACGAAAAGTCAGACTGCTGTAATGCAAATGGCCATGTAAACGAAAACTATTAAACCTGTATAATTACAATCTAGAGAACTTAATTAGTCACAGCCATGATAACACATGGGAAATCCAAGACACAGGTTCCCAGTCTCACTCATTCATGCGGGGAATATTTTGACACAAAAAGACTACAAAGTTTTTTTTCTCAAGAGACACATCCTGTCCCTCTTCAAAGGATATTTTTCTCAAAAAAACATTAGATACTGCAGACAAGCAACCAGATGCTTGTCTCAGCATTTGGGAAGCATTTTACTGAGGGGATACAGGT
Organism: Corvus cornix cornix; assembly: GCF_000738735.6. Lineage (NCBI taxonomy): Eukaryota > Metazoa > Chordata > Aves > Passeriformes > Corvidae > Corvus > Corvus cornix. Next base: position 30,128,387 of record NC_047056.1, on the reverse strand, counting down.
CCTACCTATGAAGCATCTAGCAGCAGAGTAGACAGAAGTTCTCTCTGTCTCTTTGGAAAAGACCAGTATCAGACCATTGCACAAGATGTGTATCAAAATGTACAACACGGTTTTCCTCTTCTGTACTGAGGTTTCCCTTGGTGGGAAAACATTGAATGGAGGGATTTCCAAATAATTTATTCACGGGAAAAAAGCTACCACAACCAAAGAGGGAGATGGGAGAGTAGTATTTCAGTCAATTTTACTTAATAAGTAGACTTATCTTTTTTTCCTTTGTTCTATGAGTCATTGCTTCCTATTTTCTTGTAAAAAATGAGGAGAGAAATTGAATTCTTTGCTCAGAATTTCTTACCATCCTTTCTTTCCATTAGTTCAGCCAAGTAGCCTTCCATAGTCCAAAATACAATTCTGAACAAAGCTTTTTGAACAGGGGTTTTTAATAAGGAAATTTTAAATAGGAGTTGGGGATTCTGGTAAGAAATTCAAACTGTAATAAAAAAGTTATTTTCTGTTATATTACAAAACTGCAACTAGCTTTGACATTTCTATAATTCTAAGATTTTTAAATATAGGAATCACTGGATCATATTCACAAAATAACAGTCATATGAATTTTTCAACAACATTTTAAGGGAAATATTTAAATCATTTTCTTCTTTATAAGACAGAGAACTGTATTGTATTGAAATTAAATACCTATCTAAATCATTCCCTCCATACAATCATTACACAGAATAAATTCCACAAAGCAGTTAGACTCCAAAAGTAGATACAACTATTTCAGTTCATTATGTAGTTTACAAAACTTCAGTTAAAAAAAAAAAAAAAAAGCATTTATTTCTTTGTTTTCATCAAGAAATGTATCGCCCAAAGTGTACAAGCCATACTGTCTGACAGCTGAAAAATGGAGCTCTCCATTACCTACAACCAGGCTCTTATATCTGGAAAAATAAGTGAGCAACAGATTACGTTCATTCATTCAGAGTCTGCATCTACAATTAGGGAAACCTGGTTGATTTCAACCCCTGCATTCCAGCCCTGCAGAGCCACCGGGAGACATTTCATGAGCTGAGCACATTGTCCTGCACGTGGGCAGGTAACTTAAGTAACAGAACAATTAGTATTTAAAAGCACTAAATTAAAATTACTGAAATTTAATGCAAAATGTGTATCATGGCCAGCAACCAGAAGAAATTCTCCTGCTTCCTAATGCCCTTTAAAAACATTTAGCAGTTTTTTACAATGATCTGTCACATAAGTATTTGCAGTAGTCATGTTCTGATTCAAAATAAGACAATTTTGAGTATTGTTCAGAAGTATAAATTAACCTGAAGTTCAGATTTCAAGGTGCAATTCATATACTTTAGTTTCTCCAAAGATATTGAAGTATATATAGCTCCAAGACTAAATGTTCTTTTTAAACACCACTGGGCTGTAATTACAGTCATACCTTATATGTTTTTTACTCTCATTTCCGTAATCCTGCTCAAAGCCACCTTTTTTTTTCCCCCAGGAGGCCTACAGAAGGATTCAGCTTAGATAAACTTTTATTTCAGTTAAGAAGGTACTGATATGAGTTACAACTCTACAAACACCATTCAAACTCAAGGATTGAACACTGAAATTCTTCTTCTTTCCTAAGCACGTATTTAAAAATTTTAAGTGATTTGAGTTACTTCATAGGTGCTAGTTCCCAGCTCAGACACTTTAGCTTTTATTGAGCTTGGAAGGATCTTTTCTCACGGTTCTTCTTAGCTTTGCAGAGAAAGAAAAAGAGCCAAAGCATATTCACAGCTGCAGCACACTACAGGTACAAAACACACGAGCAAATGGCTCTTGCCTTTCAGGCGCTTGGGCAACACTTGCACAGCCACTGCACAGGGCAGCCACTGCCTCCAGTTTTCATTTAAATCCTGAGTCTTGGAAAACACTTCATTCTCCAAATGTACTCCAATCTCCAAACCCTGTACCCTGGAACTTTAAATACATGTGTGCAAGGTAGAAAGGAATTTCACTAAAAATTTCACTAAGAGTACAGATCTATTTGCACTGAGATCCAAGAGTGTATCTCTATCCCAAACAAACTTGATATGAAAGATGATGTTTATAAAAGCTAGTAGCTACTGGTCATGGAGAGGCACGAAGTGCATAATTCGCAGTTAAAACTGGTAACATTCCTTAGGATACTGCCTATGGCAGTTTAGGAAAATGTCTGCTACTCAGCAAATGTCACAGCAGAAACATGTCCCATGACATGGATTTTCCCCTTCAGAAAGTTTCAGAGACAAAGCATTCAGTCTCTCATGGGACAGGGATGTTACTTTCTGCATACACAAGTCCAGTGGTGGTAATTTTCAGATAGCAGAGAGCCCAAACCCTTGTGATGGCTTTGTCTCTTGCCTACAGTTATGTTTATGCCATCTCCACAGAAAGGGATTATCAGGGGAGATTACTGAAAGAGACACTGAACTTTTTCACAATGCAGTTTTGTCCTCAAAACATAGTCAATTGCATTAAGAACGCTTTAATGGTCATAGAAGTATGATAATCCCTGTGTTGCAGTGTAACTGCAAGGCAGCTCCTCCTTAATACATGAGAGGTCTGGTCCAGCTGGAAGGTAAGGGAACAAGAGCAGTTACAAAGTCCTGCATTTTAAATAGCATCTGCAGTCCTTCAGCTACAGAAAAAGAAGTGCTTGCCTCAACAAACAAAATTCTGAAGTTGAACACAGCTTCATAAACTCCTTGCATTGTATTTTTCAAACTGAAAGGATCCCAGCTCCTTTCAAATTTGGGTAGTGTCATTTTAAGGATTCACTTGGCTACTTTCAAACTGTTCTTTTCTTGCATGATCACTGATAAGAGATCAAGTTAAATTGTAATATTATTAAAAACATGAATAAATATAACAAAAATCCAACAGACCCAGGTTTGAGAGACAACTTTCAACAGTATTTCCTCACAAAAAAGATTTGAATTTATTGAATAAATACTCTTCCATCTCTAGGAAAATGACCTGTCTTTTAATACAGGCATTTAAGTCAACGGGATTTCTTTAGTCTTGTGAGATTTGAGAACAGCTTCCTAATGGGCACAGTGAAAATGCACCTGTTCAGAGTTTACTCTGATCCACTTTGTTTTTTTCCTCTATTCATATAGATAACACTGGTGTATGTGTTTTGTTAAGAGTATAGAAATTCAGCAAGAAAATAAACTCCCTTGTGCTCCAGCTGGTCCTCAGAGATCAGAGGGTCTGGGTGCAGCTGGGATTGATTTCTGATTATAACCAACTTGGCACTAAGTCTGGTCGTGTTTAATAGGTACTTCCACGAGCACAGATTCACAAATACTGCAGTTTCAACACTGTACGTCTGGTTGTGGTCAATAGGAACTTGAGCAACCACAGATCCACAAACACTGTGGTTTAGTGAAGCAACAAAAATACAGATTCTGAATTGAGGTTGATAAATGCACTTGATGCAATAGGGATATAATAGTAACAATAATAATAATTGTATGCAGAAACTTACCGAAAAAGGCATCCTTGCTTGGGAAGAGGGAGAAGAGAGAAGAGAGTAGCCCATCAACTGTTTCCAAGGTCCTTGTGTGTCTTCTTCCTAACTAGGTGACATTTCTACCCTGCTTTAGACAACCCAATCTTATACCCCTTCTCCTTCTGTATAGCATGATCTAAGGGGGGAACTGAGTAATACAGTCATGTATGTGGTAGCATGTACTTCATTGAGCTTAATAGCATATGCAGTTTGCCTGCTAATATTTAAATGTCCCTTAATAAGAGGCAAAAGTGGCTTTTTTGGCCATGGTGTCCTTCAGAGTTCTGGTTATACAATTTTTCTCCATTCTGTGTGTCTGTTAGAGCCTAAACAACAGCCATTCTATATCCACAGCATCTCTTCCTTCAGCCAACTCACCCTTTCTTGCTGTCAGTCATGCAGATCTCCACCCACAAAGATAACGTAGAGGGTACCCAGTGTAGGCTGTGATAGTTAAGCCCTAGTCCTTGCCTGGCTGCTTGGTGATCATCCCTTGGTATGATGTCATCATGCCTGAATTACCTTTGATTATTTCCGGAAAGCAGAGTTATTCTCCAAAGTAAAATTCCTGCTTCCAACAGGGTATTCGTCACCGTCGTAGCCCTGATGAGGCTTTTCAATGGAGGCATGGGCCCACTAAGGTCTGGTAAAAGCAGTTGGCCCTCTGCTGCACACCGGTGCTGGGAATCATCTCAGGAGCAGAAATCTTAACTGGAAAACTTAATTAATTAAGGCTGGTGCAGAAACAATAGAGAGCAGTAAAGATTGGTATGTGAAATAGGCACACCATGCTAAGGCTGGTGGTGCTATCCAGCTGGAAGAGTTTTCTTTCTCTTTATTTAAAGGTTTCTGTTGCCTGGCCTGAAGGTAGTAACTTCTTTTATTATTTTTTTTTAATAATTTTTTTCTCTCATTTTAGAAAAGATGAAGGAAATATCTTTTCAGCCTTCAGTCAACCAAACCACCATGACAGATTCTTTCTGTCTGGAGTTAGCTGTTGAGATGTAAGTGCTGCCCTGACAATTCACACTGAGGAATTTAATGATCTCACAGCATCGATGCTCTAACTAGTTACATTTCCAAAGCATCAGACTGATGCTGTGTTGTATTTGAAATTAATACATACCATTAATATTTAAGCTATTAACTTTTTTATATTCTAGCTGCATCTAACTGACCAATGTGAAATATTTTCCCCACTTCCTGCTTCAGTTTTGAGCTTTCCTTCTAGCTCTCATGGATTTCTTCCAGATTCTGGTGTAGAATGTCACCAAATACAGGTGCTTTAGTGAATGTTTAGTTCTACTAGTCAGTGCAAAGTGAATAAATAAGAACAGTAATATGAATCTAGCACAAAGCAGTTTCAGAGTCTTCTTTTGCTGGGAAAATTAGTATTCTAAATCATCCAGATTTACACATCATACTACTGCCGGGACTGACCTGTGCCCGTATTGAACTTAGAAAGCAAGCTCTGATCTGCTCTGCGTGCAGCTCTGCAAATTCACGTTATAAATGGATAATTGCATTCACAATTATTAAACCTAATAAAACTTGGACGTCATGAACAGCATGAAGGTCACCAAGATGCCCAAGCCTGAACAGATTCAGAGTAAAACAGAAGAAAATAAGAAGTTGAAAAGGTGGGGGGACGGGATCACAGAGGCGCTTCCTCGGCTTTTTTCTTTCCCTTCCCCTCCCCGACACAGCCCCTGGCGCTGCCACCTCCGACACCCGCCCGTGGAGCGACCGCCACCCGCGGCAGCTCCTCATCCCCACCGGGCGGGGCCGGGCCGGGCCGGGCCGTACCTGGGCCGGCCCCTCCCCGCCTCCGCCGCCGCTACAAAAGCGGCCGCCGGAGCCCGCGGCGCGTCCGCCGCCGCTTTGCTGTGCCCGCCGCGGAGCCTCCGCGGAGAGCCGGAGCCTCGCCGGGCCCCCGCGCATGGGGGGCCGCCCCCGGACATGCCCTCCTCGCCGCTCGGCTTCGCTCTCCTGCTGCTGGCGGCCGCGGGAAGGTCCCTCCCGGTGAGGCGGGTGAGTGGCTGCGCTGAGCGCGGGGGGCTGCGCGATGCCGCCCCGGCCGCTGCCCCGCGGGGCTGCCCCGGCCCGGCCGGGCGCTCTGAGGAGATCCCGCGGGAGCTGCGCTCCGCCGCGGTTCTCCCGTAGCCGCGGGTCCGGGCGCGCCTCGAAGAGAAGTCAGAAGTTTAAACCCGTTACTTTTGGGCGCTCACGCCAACACTTGCAGCGCAAGCGGCGGCCGCCGGGGCCGGCGGGGCTGGAGCGCGGAGAAGTCTCCGCGCGCGGGTCCCGCGTATGAGGCGTGCGCCCCGCCGGCGGTGTCGGCGGCGGGTGTGGGCTGAGGGCGAAAGAGTGGAGGAAAGAAGCGGAGACGCTGCTACTGCGGGGGCATTGCCCTCGAGGTAATGCTCCCCCCGGCACCCACAGGAAATAACACGCGTGTCTGTTATGGCAAACAAATGTAGTGCCGTGGGAAAAGCAGAGCAGGGTCCTGGCGGGGGATTGTAGGGTCGGCTGTGACACAGTGTGAGGGTGGGAAGGCAAGATGTAATCTGTGTGAAGAGCAAGGTGAAGTGATGGGGAAAAGGGAAGGGGTCAGAGAAAGGATGATGGACAGAGAAGGCTGTCTGGTTTGGTGGACTGGGGACAGACAAGAGAGACTGATGCGGAGAGATGGAGGTTACAGTGTTGGGGTGGCTGCCGGAGTCTGCTGCTGTAGGGAGAGCAAGGACAGGCTCAAAGCTGGCATTGTGGGCTGCAGAGGTCAAGGAAAGGACAGTGTATCTGATGATGGACCAAATACACTGTCAAGTTTCTTTGCAGTTGCTAAATGCTTTTGGGGTTACAGATTTCTATAATACAGCACTAAGAGGATCTGTTTAATACCCAGCTGGGTCTAAGCCTGTAGGGTTGTCTGACATGTTGGTTTTCTTGGTGGGTTTGTTTTACTTGCTGTCTACCTCAGGCCCTTAAGGAAAGGTGCAACAGGCACAATTTACCCTAGGGAACATTTCGGTTAGGAAAATCTCTTCATTATTAAGATGATCCAACCACTGAAACCGGGGAGCCTCCATCTGTGGAGGTGTTTGGTATTTGGCAGGATAGATCACTGAGCTGCTTGAGCCTGGACCACAGAGCAAACTAATGATGGGACTGCCAGCAGTAGAGAATCAAAGTGAAGTACATTTCTGTGCCAAGGGGCCTCCTTTAGCTGGATGAAGAACTGGAAGCAGGTGAGAAGAAAAGAGGCTTCCATGGCCTCAATGCTATAGCTTCATTCATACAATAAAACTAGTACTTTCATAGCCTTTTCTGACACTAGAGGGTCTTATCTGACAACTTCTCTAGAGCAATGATTGTGCTTGTTGTATGCTGAGAAACTGTACAAAGTACTCTGCTCAGTCATAAGTGTACAAAAGTATGAGACTTTGCTATCTGAATTCTTTTCTCACATTCAGTTTAGAGTAGTGTTAAAGGTGATATTTAAAGGAAACTGAAAATAGCACTGCACAGGCAATAGCAGGTAATAAAATCTGTGAAAGACAGGTGTGAAAGGAAGGCAGAATTGCGATACAAAGTTGAGGGAAGAAGAATTTTGCTGGTGCTGTGACTAGTGTTTTACTTTGACGTTCCCTCTCTCCCCTTGCCCTCTCAAACAAGTGAGGAAGGGAAGAGGGAGAAGAGAAAGCTGAGAACGTACATAGAAGGAAGAAAAATTTTAGTCTGGAGTTTTTATCTGAGGTGGTGCTGCCCACATGCCATCATCTTAAATGCAGGGTGATGGGTAATTCCTAGGTCTGGATCTTCCTTACAACATTGAGGGTAGTAAAATGACCAAGAGCTGGTAGCACATGGCTGCATTGCAGAATCTCATTACTAATGACAAGCTTGTGTCCTTTCCCTGTTTGGCCTTGAGCAGTGATGCCCTGCTGCTGAGCGAGCTGACAGACAGCTGACCACTGGTTCCCTGCCATCCAGCCGTCTCTTGGATTTGGATTTCAGACCCTGCTTTTCTATGTATTAGTTTTGCTCAAAGGTTTGATAAGATAATCTTGAAGACCTAGTTTAAGTGTCAGTGAAGAGCAGAAAAGAGCTGTGCCACAGTTTTGATTTGGGGGGGTCCCGTTCTTCAAACTACCCCTGCTTTTGTTTCACAGGCTAAATGGGAATAATAGAGGTGGTCTGGGTAGAGGCAGAAACAATGAATTCAGTGGAAAGGCTATAGATATTTTGCTCTCCTCACCTCTTATTTCTGAAGTGCTCTGGTATGGGAATAGGAAAGCACTCATGTAAATATCAATGTTGGTGCGTGGGTATGTGTGTGTTACTGGTGCTCTCAGCTACTATTGTGTTACTCAGGCTTATTTAGATACAGAAGCCAGCTGTTCTCCAGATCAACAGCATGACTTTGTTAGGCTGCAGGTGTTAGGGACATGTAGATTTAGTTACTGCTACTTGCTCACCCTTCTGAAGCCTGCTGTGGCTGCTTTCTTGTTCTGCATGCAGCATCTGCTTCTTTAACTGTGGGTGTATAGGATCAGGTATTTGTCTCCAGGAGGGCTAGTTTTGAATCCTGATAAGCTTTGAGGAAAAGATGCAGTGTGAGGGGGGTGGTTTTGAATGCCTTGTTAGTGTGCTGTACTCTGCTCTTGAGGGCATGGAGGTCCCAAGAGTGTTTGCGTGCCCCAGCCCAGGCTTGCAGAACAATGCCTATTTTGACTTCTTGTGTTCTGTTACATGCCCTAATGCTGAGAAAACTGAACTATGGTTCCTGACTACCACTGTCTTGTAGGTCTGTGTTCTTTAGAAGTCATTAGGGTGGGAAAATGACTGTAGATAGAGCTTGGCTGAAAAACAAGAAGAAAAGTGCACCTGGAAACTAGCGACTCCTTGCAGAAGCAAAGATGGTGAGTTGGACTGCATCTTGATTAGCTGTATCTTCACCTGGCTAAAAATCCCTCCATTAGTAGGTTGGCTGGAGGTTCTGAGTTACTCCTTTTCTCCATTTTCTGCTCCCAAAAGCTTCACAGAACTGTTTTTTGTTGCCCGCACTCTGAAAGTCAAAATATGCTAGACCACTCTCATCAGCATATACTGGCTGAGGCGTAGAAAGCAGTGGAGGAAAGGGTGGACGAGGTCTGACACTGTGCCATCTTGCTGTAGTTATTATTCAAGGATACTTGGCTGGCTTCTAGGTAATGGGCTGCTTTCCCAGGAATATGGTCAGATTCTTAAAAACTTAATATTTGTAAGCTATTTGAGTTCATTACTATATTATTATAGTATAAAACTTAAATTAGATGATTGTATTATTTAATTCAATGCAGATTAAATTGCTGTCTAAGTGACTAAAACCTTTATGTATTCATAAAATAATGTGGGGATCTTTGTTTGTTTTGTTTAGAAACAACTCTAATTTTCTGGAAACTTTATAAAGCTAGGGACAGTGTGTGTGCTGTAAAGCCAGATGGCCTAACATAGCAAATCTGATTACACAAACTAAAAAGGTACTTGTTATGATATCCCAAAAGTAACTATACTGATGGGAGGTGGGGATGACACATGGCATATCAGGCTTAAGGAGCCTAGGACAAGGGTGTGTAGTGAGAGGATCAGAGGGAATGGCTTCAAACTGAAAGAGATTAGGTTTAGATTAGATGATAGGAAGAAATTCTTTACTGTGACGGTGTTGAGGCACTGGAACAGGCCCAGAGAAGTAGATGCCCCATCCCTGTGAGTGCTCAAGGCCAAGTTAGATGGAGCTCTGAGCAGCCTGGTCTAGTAGAAGGTGTCCCTGCCCATGGCAGAGGGGGTGGAACTAGGTGGTCTTTAAAATCTCTTCCAACCCAGGCCATTCCATGATTCTGTGATCTCCAAGGGCCAAAGGAAAGCACTGTATTTCACACAACAGAACAGTGACTTGGCCCTTGGCATTGTTTAAAAGCTCTGGTGTCTGTTCCAGGAAAGTTTTAAGTTAGTGAAACAGCTCTTAAATCCTTCCCCCTATTTCTATTGCCATTACTGCACCACCACCATTCCACACACAGACCACTCCACCACTACTGCCTTGCCCCCCAGACTAGGAGACAGTCTGAGAATTTGGACAAAAGTATTTGAGGAAAAGTGTAGACAGATACAGTTGGGCACGGAAGGACAGATATTATGGCTTACAAGCACATGTAGCTCTCCTTTGTGAGAAGAACTTGTATTCTCAAAGTGGAATGGAGATGGAAGTGATAGAGCTTTGTAAAGCTAAAACTCCCACACTCCAAAAGTTGTGACTCTATAGCTGAGATAAATTTCAGTGAAACTGGGCCTGATACACAGAACATAAACAGTTGTCTGCTGGCTGTCACATTTTTAAAGGCATTGTATCACATCTGGTTTCTGCTAGCCTGTATAAATAGGGCTTTAATTTGCCTAATTGATTGACTGCCAGTTACTTGAGAGGACACATGAGGAGGAGCTGTTTGTTACCTCTGGAATCACAGGGCCTTCACTAGTTTTTAACTTGGAAATAGTCCTTTTCAAAAATGATTGTTTCCTTCTGCAGTGGTGTAGGGAAATGAAAGCTGTTACCATCTTCTTTCATTAACAGCTTTTTCATTTCTGTGATAAACCAGTGTATGTACTGCCACCAAGGCTGCCTGCTCAGGTTTCCTTGTGCAGTACATCAGTTCTATTAGTTTGTGTCTTAACAAAAGTAAGTGTATACAATAGCAGGTATGTGTGTGTTTTGTGGGGGAAAATAAATTGTCAGCCTAGAAGATAAAAGACCTTTTATTTAAGCTCTACAATGTTGTTTTCTTGTGAGCCCGAATTAAAACATTGGGCAGGAACTCATTTCATTAAATAAAACTTCCTCACCTAGCTACTGAAAAAATACCAAGTTTATTGCTTGCATCCAATGCTTCCCATTAGAAAAGGGATAGGGTAAACAGTATCTAGGGATCTCTAGCTTGCCAAATAGAAGGTAACTCCTTCAAATGTCATAGTTTAATATGCAGCTAATTTAAATTTACGATGGGTGGGGAGAAAAGTTTGGTGGTGGTGGCTGAATACTGTTCTTTGATGCCTCTTTTTGTTCAGTGTTGGAAACTGGTATTTTTGAATTTCAACCACACTGGGCTATGATTGCTGCATTCCAGTGATCTCTTGCCTTGATGTGAATGTGGAGGAGCTTAGGAAATACGTGTCGATCTTCACAGGCAGGAGGAGAATCTCCAGAAAAAGTTGTAGCACCATCATGATCTGTGGTTTATAAACATGAAAACTCCACCCCTTCCACTGCTGGAGGAGAGTAGATGACTCTACTCGTACTGCCCGGGATATGGACCTGTGCAAAAGGAAACTCCCTGCAGTTTTATTGGGACTTCAGCAAGCCTTGCAGTGTTCCAGGGATACAGTGTGGCACATCTTGGTGGAGGAGAACATGATTGGATTCTACCAGTTGTCCTCCCATTAATCTTTATGGTCTCGTCTTCTTAAAGAAACAGACAACTGCCACTGCCTCTGATGTATGTGAATGAATCGACCCAGGTTGCTTAAGTGTGGCCATGATACCATAAACAGCTCTTTCCTAAAGGTTTACATGAAACCTTGTGAGCAGCCCCAGCCTCAAGGTCGAATATGGCTTCTTAGTATCATAAATACTGTAGTTCTTGTATAGAGAAGACAGGGGCTTAATTTAATTGAATGAACAATCAAAAATATGGTAACTTTGTAGAGGAAATTGTAGTTTAGATGTGAATAAGAATATTTCCTTCAACTGGTCGTTTTACTGACTACATCTTATTGCTGTTTCACCATAATTGATTGTTAATAGATTGCTGTCTTAATGTATTGTGGTATTGACTGCTATGTTTCTTGCAGTTGATTGCATTTCATTGTTAGTTCACCTTCTCACCATCTTTTTTCTCAATTGTTTTATGCTGGCTTTTTCAATTACCATATTTTTGTCTTTCGGTCGTCTGTTCATTGAGCTCAGCTGCATTCACCTGCTCTGTCCTTGCCTTGTCCCACTTGTGCACATGCCCTGCCACTCTGAGTGCCTGCTTTGATGACTTTGGGACAATATTTGAAACTTGCATTCTATTATTGATAGATACTGTTTTAGCTGTTGGGGTTTTTTTATTACCCCTTTCCTTGCTCTGTTGCTTTTCCTGTGTGCTCTCTGTTGCATTGTGGGATAAGTTCAGGAAAAGGAACCTGCTTTCTCTTTGTGCCTTGGAATCAGCTAAAGAGTTGTGATCTTTGGAGAAGAACCTTTTTGCATGTGTGAAACTATGAACCCTTGGAGCACAACTGAGAAGCTTGTGACTCTTTTGGTGTCCTGCCTTCTTCACTACCTTCTGGCTCTCTGTTCCTTAGAGGACAAGTGAGCATGAGTTAGCATGTCATCTAAATTTTGTTGTAATTGGGGCATATCTGCTCACCCACTTGTGCCTCTTACCCTTGTTCAGGCTGATTTTTCCCTCTCCTTTCTATAAAGCTGCACTGCTTCTTTCCTTCTCCCTTGCCTCCCCAGCTGTCCCTTCTCCCCATGAAGCAGTCTCTTAGATTTAATGAGTTAGGGCAAACAGGAAGGGGGATGTGGGGTGTGTATATGTCCTGCATAGGACAATCTCTGAAGTCTTGCTCTTTTTAAGACTTTAATTTCTGACTAGGATGCTTTGGTAATTCCTCTGACATCTGGAGTTCTGGTGCTCCTCAGTACATCAGTCTGAAAGCTGAATCAAACTGAAAGGCCTGGCATCAGGTAAAACAAAACACTTGTGTGAGCAGCCTGAGGGAGAGCAGTGCTGTCCTAGATATCCTTCTCTAAATGGGAAGAATAGTGACCACTGAGTTTTGTGTTGAGTATGTCTCTGGTGCCTGGCAGAAGTGTATGGAACTGTTCTCTTATACCAGAGCATGTGTTTGTGGCAGCGTGAGTAGGCTGAGACTTGCTCTTAGATGTGGACAAGCCAAATGCAGGTAAGAAGCTCAGGCCTGCCTTCTGGCTGCTCTGGCTCTGCTTATGGTGGGTATTTCTCTGGTGCTTTGAAGGTGGTCCAGCTACCTGTGAGCATGATGTATGTGCTGAAGCAAGTTGAGGAAGAGATGCTATAACCAAGCTTTACCCTGATGTCCACCAAGCACTCAAGGGAGATGTACAACAGTCATTCTGATGAAATGTGTGGATTGCACCTCATAAAACCAGTCTCAGGTTATTTCATGATACGTAGCATTAATCTTCCTCTGAATTCTGCTAACAGCAAACTTTTATATATTATAGGAAACAACTGTTGTATTCTTCCATTTGCTAATATTCCTACTCCCATTCTGCTCCATAGGTATCAGCACTGCTCCTGTTGTGACCAACATCTCCTGGATGCTATATTCATCCTTATGTATTATTTCATTGTGAAAACTGAATTTTTTTTTTTTCTCAAAGCACATTCCAGTTGTTTAATTGCAGCTCAACTTTTTTGCAACTGAGTTTCAGAGAGTTTTTCTCATGTAACCAGACTGAGTCAAATTTTGCATATGTTCATCTTTTAGCAATTCAGTCTTCCTTGGACATCTGAAAGAAGCCCTCACAAAATGAGTGTAATTGGACTTTGACAATATAGGGTGTGACTGGGGGACATAAAGGACAGACGACAAGTAGGTGATTTCTCAGCTGTAGCAATGGGGCCACAGTTCTCTAAGAATCTCTTAGAGCAAGTAAATCAGAGAATTACCTTACTATCTCTGATGGGTGTCAAAACCTGTGACCACCTTAAAAAAAAACCTCCAAACAAACAAAAAAACTGCTTGAAAATCACTCTAAAACAGAACTGAACTTCCAAGGCATTCTTGAGCATCTCTTTAAATTGGAAGTTTGCTGTAACTAAATAAGGCATTAGGAGAATAGTAGGTGAGGGGGTGAAGTATGTTCCTGCAACTGCAAAGATCTTAGCAAGTCTTTAATGTTTTTCAAGATGACATAGTCAACTTTTAATGGAGAGAGAAAAGGACGAAGGATTTGGGCTCAGTTAGATGGAGAGACTGTTTTTTAACTTGCTTGTTATGTTTGAGGTCATGTATGCACAAAGCATACAGGAAAACACTTGATGTCCATATTAGCAGGAGCCTTGGTGGATGTGGCTTAATATTGTGTTCTGTGCTGCAGTTCATCTCAAAAGCCCCAACTCTGGAGAAGGTTTGGAGACATTAGAATAACTTTCTCTTGACTTTTGTCTAGTAGCCTTCTGTGATACTTGTTTCTTTCCTAGATTTTTATTGAGTGGAAGATAAATCCTAGGCACAGTGTGCCATGTGTATTGTCAGCAACCCAGAAGGTGTTTTTGCTCTCTCCTGTAAAGGAGACTATCTCTGAACTATTGCAGGTAAAGTAATGGCAGAAGACTTGCTCCCTTTGGGTGATGCTTCTGGTCTAGTGTTTGACTTCTGCAGGTGCCTAGTAGAAATTCTGAAGAATAGGCTTAATTTAACTAAGCTGTGGTGTGAAAAAGCAGTACTTGTTACCTGTCAAATCTTCTGGGAGAGACTGGCCTGCCTGGTATCTGCAATCCTCTTCCACAGATTAATTTCCTGACATGCACAGGTTCCTGGCAATGCAGTAGCCTCTTCATAGATTTTCTTCAAGATGGAAATTGATAATTTTGTTTCTCCTCTGACATGTCTGGAGTGTTGTACAGAAGCTACTGAAGAGCTGCTGTAAGTCATTTTGATACGCAGAAAGGGTTGGGTGTACTGAAGTGCTGAGAAGTATCAGGTGTCTTACTTTGTCTAATTGGAGGGGGGAACCAGGAAACTCAAAAGGCTTGGTTTATAGGTTACAGAATGTTCTATTCAACTACTACTTTATGAAATTACTAATTTACTCCTCCCAATGTGATCTTTGTGTTGTTCAGGATCAGTGAGCACCTTGAGACCTGGAATGGGGTGGCAGAGCAAAGTACCTGTCATGTTTGCAAAGCCCAGAAATGTGTTGCCTTTATGGCTGGTTGTGACTTCCCTACAGACTGATTGTTGGCCTGAAGAGGTCTGTACAGAACATAAGCATCAGTGCTTGAATTCTTCACTCTATTTTGGTATGTGAAATTGAATGGTAATCATGAAGTGTGAGGGGAACACCAATATCTAGGAGGCTAACAGCCTGTCCCCTATGCCCCAAAATCACCAGAGGTGCTACTGCTGTTGTGGAAGGAGCCAGACTCTGTAAAGCACTTACACTTTTCCTAAGTCACCTCCAAAAGGATATTGGTACACCTGTGGATGGATTACAAATAAAATACACAGCTATGTATGACTAGATCAGTGATAATCAGTTAGGTCAATCTCCATCTTCCTCCTTCAGTCCTATTCCTCCCAAATAAAAATGTTCTGCTGTACGAAGCTTTTAGTTTTTATCCCTTGGGATGGGAAATTTAAAGGTGTAGTATTTGGTCTAAATTATTTAAAATACCAGTTGGTATTTGCTTTTGTCAGATGCTGTGGTGCTCTAATATATTGCCCTTTTCATTACTGTTTCTTAATGAAGACAGATTCTTCAAGTACCATTTGAAATGCATCACTCTAAGAATAACAAAAAGATCCCATTCCTTTTAAACTCAGTGACACCGCAGGCAGAGTACACTCTGTGAAAAAGAGAACACAGGATACTATTATGTGCTGTTTATAATGACACTATTATAAATTGCACATCAAATAAATTAAGATGTGTTTGTAGTGGACTTCTTTCAAAAAGCCCTAAATCCTTAATATGTATGACCTCTCTAAATGAACTACAGAGCATCACAGATGGCATGGATGCCTTTCAGATAGAAAGGTAGGCAGAAACATCCTGTTCAAACAGTATTTCAGAAAATGAAGTTCCAACACATTTATTGTTGTGATAGATGTGCTTTGAGCCTAGATCTTGGCAATCCTGTTAATTAGTTGAATTGAGTAGAGGTTGACACAGGAAACTTGAAAAACCTGCATTCAGTTGCACTCAGCTTTGCTCTCTATGGGCTTCCAAGGGGCAGCAATTTTATCTTTTAATTAACTATAGTTAGAGGAGAAACTTCTACTAGAAGAAAATTGTCAAATAATTATTCTATAACTATCCAGTATGCTTTCTATTTGTTCATTGCTCTTTGGGGATTAAGACACCTGGGGGTAATGAATGAGGCTATTAAAGCTTTGTAGAATAAAACTGATTTTATTACTAGTAAGATGTAATGATAAAGGAATGTTAGCTTAATAGTTTGAACTCTTAACTTAATGGCCTTGCAATAGTAGCGATGGTTTTAAATTGCAGGAAACAAAGCTGGAGTTGGAAACTGCATTTCTTGATTTCTTACTTGTTTTGATACCTAAATGCCATTGGAACCACAGAATGGCTGAGGTCAGAAGGAACCTCTGGAGGTAATCTGGTTCAGCATCCTTGCTGAAGCAGGGCGACTTATTTATTTGTGTGGTAAGGTAACATCAATGCCAATGGGTCATTGAGCAGCCAGAGCTCTTTATTTCCTGATCTGTTTTCCTACTTGCTGCTTATGCTAAATGAGTGGTGGGACATCCTCTAATGGTTGAACAAAGCTTTTGTCTTGCTCATTGCTCCTGTCTTCTTTTGCACTCCGCCATTGTTCATCCCTCTTAATTAGCTATAAACTGAATTTACTGTGGTATTTCACCAATCCGAGCTTTTTTGAGGTGAAAAGATCTAGTAAGTCTCTGTACAGTAGACTTATAATCACCTTGAATTGGACTCAAATAGACCTTTACATGATCACACCAGCAATTAAACATTGAGTAAGGAAATGGGCAAATGAGTACATGGATTAATTTCTTCCCCTACATGTTAAGTCTAGAGGAAGCTGTTACATTAGCAGACTTAATTTTCTGTAAAAGAAGCCTTGAGTTAATGCAGCTTTGACTACTTCTGCTTGGTTTTTGCAGAAGGGTGTCACAGACTTTCCAAATTTGAACAGCAGTCTCTTCTTTGGACCTTTACTGTGATCTTCCAGGAGGTTCTTCCTCCTCCTAGGAGGATGATAGAGAGGTGTTTTGGGGTGGGGATTTTTGTTGTTTGTTTTGTTTTGAGGGGTGTGTATGGTATATTGTAGGGAAACTCTTTGAAAACCTGGTCAGAATAAATTGTTTTTCAACAGAAGATTAATTTCTGTCTCAGGATGGGTGGGAAGTACGTGCTTTCAGCTACAGAAAGTAGTTGTGGTCCTCTTTGGGGATAGGACTCAAACTTCCTTACATGGGAAAGGAAAGAGGAGAACGTGGGTAGCAAGCTGTCCATCTTGTTGCTGTGGTAGTCGTGGTTAGTCTGAGCAATCAAGGGAGAGGTGCCATCCAAACAGTGGTTGTTGGTGACAAGGAATCTGCGAAACTCTAACTTGTGGCTTGCTCACAAGCTGTTGTTCTTTGTTGAATTTTCTTTTTAGCTCACACGGTGTTTGTGCTTTCAAATAAAGGCTTTCTTCCAGAACCAGAAAATGGAATAGTCAGGTGAGAAAAGAAGCAGAGGTGTCTCAGATCTGTGTTAAATGTCTTTGTGGCCCCTCATCAAGCCTGGTGGAACATCTTGTAGCTCATAGATGATAAGAAATGGCCAGATTTGGGCCTTGGGGAAGTGTTTCCTTCTTTCTTTTACTGTCTTGTGTGGACATACTTAAAATTATCTTGCTCTCTTCATTTTGGGGAGATTGAGTCAGGTGAATAACATTCCTGTGGGTTTACATATTAATTATTGAGTAGGGAAATGAATTGCAGTGTTTCCTTACCTTTTGCATAGGAAGTAGGAGCTGTTGTCACTCTTGCTTTTAAAAATGTGTGTGTGGCTATAATCCATTTGGTAAGATGACCCCTTCCAAGTACCTATTATGGGGAAGGAGTGGTAGTGCTTTCCTCCACTTAATTCACCAAGTCTGGGTGTTTGAATACTACTATGATGGGTGCCTTGGAAATATCTGTAATAGCTACAGAAAGCAGTAGAGGATGAACTGCTTTTTATATTGAGTCAAGGTTGAAGGACGGTGTTTGTCTGAAAATGCTCTCGGTTCCTGTATAATTGATTGCTGGTGGAGAAGGGGTTACAGCTGCACAGGAGACATCTTCATCAGTGAGACTACTTGTACTATTAAACACTATACTCTTCTTCAGAGCCAGGCACTTAATAACAAACCAAGCTGTCAAGTAGTATGCTACACATACTACTGAGGGAGCTTGAAGGCTGTAATACAGGGAGAACAAAGCTAATGTAAACATCATTTATGGTTCATGAGGTTAACTTTCTACTTGCTTAAGCTTTCAATAATTAGTTTCTTTCATGTCTATCTTTTGTATTGCCCATTTGCATGTAGAGTTCTGGGGTTCGGCAGCTTGGTTCACAGCTTGGCTTTAAGCTTTGCTGTGTTGTCTTTCCCCTGTTGTCTTTGAAAATAATCTATAGTTTTTCTTCAACAGAAAGACTTACAGTTCTCTGTAATCATAGCTTTGCCATTATGGCTGAGCTGCTTGGCATAATGCTGAAGTAAAGCTTTAAAGAAAATTCACATGTTTGAGTAATTCATGAATATGCCTGTACTGTATGGGGAAGGAGAGAGCCTTTGTACTGACTGAGCAAGCAGAAACTAAATTTCCAGTTAGTGTGCTAGAAAAATCTTGCATAAAAATTCTAAATTCCAAATATTTTCTCTTGTCCCCAAATTGCATCTGAGATGGCGGTCTTTATGTTGATGCTACTTTATGGCCTCTGGAGTTTTTTTGGTTTGTTTTTAATTTATAGCTCTTCTTACTCTTCCCTCTTTCTCCTATTTTTGTCATGCTGGAGATATTTGGAGCAAAACCAAGTTGTGGAGAAAACAGATATATTATGTTGTCCAAAGTATCTGTATCCTGCTCAATGGACAGCTGGGATCAGCACAGAAGAAAGGTATTACGTGAAAGACAGCATGAGCAGCAGACTATGTCACTGGGAAATGAGAAGATAATTCCACAGCAAATTTGTGGCAAGCTTGGAACACTGTCAAGTATGAGATGACAGGCAGCCGACGTGGAAATATTCAACTTCCACTACTGTTGTGACTTAAATGCTTTGTGCTTATTTTGCAATGCTTATCTTTTATTTAGTTTTATGATCCAAACTGGAAAATAAACTATTTGAACAGTTGGGAATGGAAAGTGTCAGCCTCCCTTGGTCTTGATTAAATCATTTTCTCTTTAGCCGCCTTTTCCCTCTCATCTGTCTTTTCCTCCACTCTGGCGCCTTCTTAAGTTTTTGACCATTTCTGGTCCAAGTAATCTGACAAGAGAAATGTTCTGTGGGTTAGTGTCCTTTCCATTAAAAGTTCTGGTAGAAACAAAGCAGACAAGCTGGCCTGTCTGCTGTGTGTTTGTCCGCTTGCCCAAGCTGCTCATCTAATGGGCCCCTCCAGGGAGCATGTCCCAGCTCTGGCCAGTGTTGTCTTCCTGTCCTCCATGTAGTGAATTGCTGCCTTTTTTGGCTGTGTTGTTTCCTCCCTTGAATTCCATGAAATGGATACTAGTGAACAACTCCAGTTAAGATGGAGATTTTTAGGAAGTTCCCCCCTGCTTTTTATATAGTGGTTAGCCTACAGAGATATTTGGGCTCACCTGGAGCCTCACTAAATTGTGGTGATGAACATTTGTGCTTCTTTTGGTTTTGAAAAACTAATAAAAATGTTCTTTTGTCTATTTTTTCCCCTCCTTTTTAAAACACTCAGCATAGCTGAATCATTTTGGAGACAAGAATTGTAAAAGATTTAACTTCATGATTTTCTGACTTGCTCATTTTAATAATTGGAGACTGTTGTATGGAGGATGTTGCAGGATGTTTGCATGCACAAGGACTTACTCACTGCATCTGAATAAATCTTGGTTGCTGTAAAGGAGGAGGTCTAAGTGATCTGAACCGAAGCTGTTCCTGCAGGTTGTTTAGAACACAAGGTTTTTCGTTTCTGCTGTTTCCAGCCTGTTTTTGGACCTGACCTTTCCTTCTTTTCCACTAAGTATTTCTAATTCTACCTGGGTAATAAGTGTTTTTACTTCCGTAGTGGTGTTTGAGCAGAAACTTCACATACAGTGGCTTATTTACCTATTTTAAATCAAAGTGTTTCAGTGAACTTTCTGCCCTCATAATCTACAATGCTAAAGCAAAAAAGATGCTTGAGGTGGAAAAGGGACTGTTGTCTGTAGTACAGCAGTGTGCTTCTTTAGTAGCTGCAAGGAGAAGGTGTGTTTTTTTGGGCAAGGTGTTCAGGCATGAAAGCTTTTATCAATCTCTAGAAGCAGATGTGATCTATAGCCCTGATACTGCAGCACTTCCATCTACAGATTTTGACTTGTTTACCCAATTCATTCCTTCTAACTGGAAAAGTAAAAAAAAAAGTAAGCTACCATCTGCAGCTGCAAAGCTGAAAGAGTAAAAATGGCATGAAAGGAAAAAACTACCATACAAAAAGCACAAATACTTTTAACTTTGAGGTCATAGTGATGCTGATAGTGTCCCCAATACCCCCAGCTCTGCAGGTGTCTTCTTAGAACGTAAACCATTCTTGTAGGAAATGGAAGTGGTGGCAACAAGTACAAACCAACAGTTTCAAAAATGCTAATGAAGATAAAACTCTCTAACAAGTCTGCATAATCTGAGGCTAAGGGACTACTGGCTTCTTTATCAGAAACCAACTTAATGGCAGTGGGGTGGAGGAGCCTGGACTCTCCTTTGCAGGGCTCCACAACAGTGTGGCAGTACCTAATGGTAACAGTCTGAAAAATTCAGTTTCTCTCTGTACTTCTTAACCTTTTAATCTGATACTCATCCACCAGTATTGTGAAAAGACTGAAAAATTATCTAACCTCGTAAATATTAACCAACCTGTTACTGTGGGAAAATTTAGGCAGATACAATTTTAATTACTTCAGATCGATCTTATTAATTAAAATTATTGTGACATACTTCATGTTTTGCAAGGTAGTTGCTCTTAAGCAAAGTCATTTGCGTGGTTAATTTTACTCAGACTCAAAATAAGTGAAGACCTCAATACTGAGGGTGATCAACCACAGTAGCAGCTTGCCTAAGTGTGCAGTGGATTTTCGGTCACTTGGGGTCTTCAAATCAAGATTAGATCTGTTTCAGAATGGTGTTTTCTGGCCAAGCTGGCATGTGTGAGGTGGATGCAGCAATTGTTGTGAGGCTCCAGAAGGTGCTGTGTGGGAAATTGATGAGTTTATCATGTGAGTCCTTTGGCCTCAAGGTCACCATGGTTGCAAAAGATGAAAAATCATGACCTGTGTGGTAGGGAGTGTAGATGACGAAAATTTAGGGGGACTGTTGTTGAAGTCCTCAAGTCTTTGCTTCTTTTAATACATTTTAATACATTTGACTCCTAGCTTAACATTTTGATACTGGTAATTCAGTTTATATGCTATCCAGGATTTTACTTACTACTCAATTCTAAGATGGTGGAAAATTAAGAGTATTCTTATGTCTCCCTGTGAGCTGTGCTGCATTTGTCTCTGCTTCACAGCAACACTTAGCCTGTCAAATATTTTTCCTGCTTAATTTTACCTCTGAGAGTAAGGCTGTTGGGCTTGCGGTTGCTGATGGTATGAGTGCATCATAAGGCATAAGGAGAAAAGGGGAGTGAGGCATGGGGGAGAAAATCACCACCTTTCTCTGGGGACAGAGAAAACACTGCTTTCAGCAGTGGTGCTGGTTTATACTGCTTTAAATACTGATAGGTATGCTATCAGTGCTTCAAAAGTACATTTTAAGGATGAGCTGACATGAAAATGTAAGTCTTTTGCAGAGCAGGTTCACTCAGAAAGAAAACTTTTCTTCTGAAAATACCTGTCAAGCCAAGCCTCTGCTATTTAAGTTCCTCAGTTTTTTCTCTAGCATCTTCTCTGGGAATGTATTCTGTTCCTACAAGTGCTGCTTGATTTAAGGTTAATGTCTGGTGGGGAAATATGTAGCTGTGAAAGTACTAACATGGAATGAGTGTAATTCCTTTAAGTGACCTATCCATTTTCAGCTTTATTACTGCATGGTCACTGCTTCCCTCAGTGCTTTTAAAATTGGAGCTGAGGGGAGGGGAAGCTTTGTGCACAACTTTACCTTCCACAAAATGAATAATTTGGAGACTTGATTGGAGGGGCAGCTCTCTCTTGTGTTTCCGTTTGTCCAGGCTGGATAGCTTACTTGAAGCTCCCTGCATGTTTTTCTTTGCTTGCTTTACTAAGTTGATTCTCCGTTGGGCTTTATCCTGTCTCTTGCTTTCTGAAAACAAGTGTGCTTACAGCTGGAACAGCAGTCTTCCTCTGTTGCTCGCCTTCCCCTTTATTTTGAAAGTGTCCCCAAGGAAAAGGGGCAAGAAATGGAAGTCCCGTCAGCTTTAACATTAGCACAATTGCAGTTCACTTCTGTAGCTTAAACCACAGTCCTCTTTAGCTGCATATACCTCTGAGAGTAAGGGAAGGAAAGAAGGAATGAGGTGGAGGCAGGCTGATTTCTGTGGAGAGTTATGACTGTTTTTCAAGCTATCTGACTGAAGTAAAGAAGTAAGATCCAGCCCCGGGGCTGGTGAGGATAGTGAATGAGGAGAATACACTGATTGCCTGTGTATTGAGAAAATAATGTAATGAGATCCCAACTCATGAAGATCAAAGCCTGCTAGAAGTGGCCTGAAGATGGGGTAGGGATAAACTTTTGAAAAAATAGAAGTTAGATCTTGCATCTGAGTTCCTCTCTTCTGTTACTGTTTGGGGACAGAAACATTGTAGCTTGTGGGGTTGCCTTGCAAAGCTAATGCATAGATCCTTTGCTACTGATTCAGCTGTAGCCAGAGATCCTGGCACTGACTGCACAAGAAGGACTGCATATTAGTATTTGAATATTTGATATGCAAGGTTAATGCAGCGGATTTGAGGAAAGACCTGAGCTGATTCCTGTAGCAATAGGGTGGTTCATAAGTTGCTTTGCAGTCCTAGAGTAAGGAAAGTCTGTGATTCAACTTGACCTGTCTGTACTTCTGTAGTCAGCTTCCCTGGCTCAGAGGGATTGCAGGAAAACTGGGAAGTAAATCTCTTCTGGATAAATTTGTCAAGCACTTCTACTTTTTAGGATTTGGAAGGCAAACAGATGACGTCTGGTGAGCTTTGCTGGCAGAACTTCTCTGTATGCTCTGCCCTCAAATGTGTCATAACTATTGATGAAAGCGCTGGCAATTTGTGAAGGTGCTACATATAACTGCCTTGGCAGGGACGAGGCACACGGCAGATAATGGGACAGTGAACCTTGAGCCAGTGTGACAATGAGCTGCTGAGGGACTTAATTTGCGTTTGTTAAAATCGGAATAAACTACTACCCTCAACTAGGACCTAAAAGCAATACAGATTTGATTGCATTCTACTCTGGCAATCTCTAAACGATAGTAGATGCAGAACCCATGAAATTATATAGAGCAGTTTTTGGGTTTGTGTGTGGTGTTGTTTTTAAAATAGCTTTGTGGTGATTGTTTTTCTGTTGAGTATTTTTTTAACTGGAGAGCTAAGTTTGTTTACAAATAAGTGTAGATGGGAATGCTTTCAGAGAGAAAAAGGTTTGTGAAGGTTAATTTGTCTGATTTATTTGGTTGTTTGTTTTTTCTTCTTGTTGAGCTTATTGCAGGGATTGCAGTGATGGTATGACAAACTGATGACCAGGCTTACATTGCTACAGGATTTGTGATCTTGGAAAAAATAGCTACACTCTGCACCACAGGTCTTTAAGAAGAGTGACTGTTAAATAGTAATTTGAAAAGCTGGGGGAGCTTAACTCTTTTGGGATGTTTTGGTATGGAAAGTGAAAAGATTTAGAGTTTTTCCTGCCTAGTGAAAATACAGATTATTTACAATGAAATGATGCTCATTCAGTCCCTGAGGTTGTGAGGAAGATTACTCTTAGGTTTTTTTTTGGTGGTGATTTTTTTTTTTTCTGGTGGTAACTTTTTTTTTTTTTTTTTAACTTGAAAACTCAAGTTTTGCAATTCCATGGCTCTGTGGAACTGCCAGCTCAGTGTGTCCCTCTGCTCATCCAGCTCTGGGACCGGCCAATTACTGGGGTACAGAGAAACCAACCAGTTATAAGCATAAGATAAAGATCCTTTTAAATGTGCTGGGTTCAGTATGTCCTAAGGAAAAGCTTAACTAAATGCATTTTAAACCTCTGCAAGAGGGGCCAGAAGTCCAGCTTTGACAGATGTTCTTTAGTTTGTTTTGCTTGAGCAGCTTAGAGATGAGTCAGTTGTCCAAATGTAGGCATCTAGAGCTGCTCAAAACTTCTACAGTATTCAAGACCCTGTATGGGACTAATGGATGTGATGTAGGATACAGGGGAAGCCTGTACCTGTAGGTGTGGCAGGAGACAACACAAGGGACACATCTATGGTGAAGGGAACTATAGGTACCTATGATCAGGCATTTGAATTCCACCCTAAACCTCCTCAGCTTTTTTTAACCATATATATCCCTCATTTTCCCTCTGTTCCATTTGATAGTACATGATTGTGATGTCTCTCAGGTGTCTGTACTGGGACCAGTGCTTTTAAATGTCTTTATTAATAGATGGTAGTGGGATTGAGTGCACTCTTGGCAAGTTTGCAGGTGACACTAAGCTGAGTGGTACAGTGGATTCACTGGAGGG
This sequence comes from Corvus cornix cornix, assembly GCF_000738735.6. Taxonomy (NCBI): domain Eukaryota; kingdom Metazoa; phylum Chordata; class Aves; order Passeriformes; family Corvidae; genus Corvus; species Corvus cornix. Next base: position 30,104,130 of record NC_047056.1, on the reverse strand, counting down.
AAGGGGTGCCATCCAGAGGGACCTTGACAGGCTTGAGAAGTGGGCCCATGTTCAACAAGGCCAAGTGCAAGGTCCTGCACCAGGATCAGGAGAATCATCAGTATCCACGCAGGCTTGGTGGAGAATGGATCAAGAGCAGCCTTGCAGGTAAGGACTCGAGGGTGCTGGTGTATGAGAAGCTGGACATGAGCTGGCAGTGTGCCCTCACAGCCCAGAAACCCAGCTGTATCCTGGGCTGCATCCAAAACTGTGGCCAGCAGGGTGAGGGAAGGGGGTCTCCCTCTGCTGTTCCTGTGACATCCCACCTGGAATGCTGCATCCAGCTGTGAGGTCCCCCAATAAATGAAAGAAATAGACCTGTTAGACTGGGTCTGGAAGAGGGCTGTGGAAGTGATCTGAGACTTCTACAAAGAAAGGCTGAGAGCACTCAGATAGTTCAGCCCAGAGGAGAGAAGGCTCTGAGGAGACCTTATGGTGGCCTTTCAATACTTAAATGGGGCTTATAAGAAAGGTGGAGAGAGACTTTTTACCAGGGCTTGTAGTGTCATGGGACAACGGGTAGTGGTTTTAAACTAAAGGAGGGTAAAATGATTTTAGATAGAAAAAATTACTTTGTATGAGCATTATTGTGGTGAACCACTGGAACAGATTGCTCAAAGAAGTTGTGCATGTCCCATCCCTGGAAGTGTTCAAGGCCAGGTTAGATCGAGCTCTGAGCAACCTGATCTGTGTGAAAGATGTCCCTGACCATAGCAGGGGTATTAGAACTAGATGATCTTTAAATGTCTTTTAACCCAAACCATCCTATGATTCTGTGTTACTACACAATTTTTAATGAAATGATGAGTTGCTCTTCCAGTAGCCTAGGCTGAATTTTGTTTCTAAATCTGTAAGGGTAGATATGAAGTGCTGTTCTCATCATCAGCTTTGTAGCTTCTGCAGTGTTCTCAGCTTTGCCTTTGTTCATTCCTTAATGTTTCCAGAGCTATACCTTGTGTATCTGTCTAAAAATACATTTTCAACTATTATGTTGTGCTTGCTCTGTTGTACAACTGCATCAATAAAAGTCCTCTGCTAAAGAGCACTTCAGAAGTGTATGTCTAGATTTGCAATGCACAGTAAAATCTCCTTGTATGATAATGTAATTCTCATGAGTGCTGTATGCTGTCTCCCACTAAAATTGTTGGACTGAGTTCTTCTCTCCAAGAATTTGTGAGTTATAGTTGCTTCTGAATTTTGCATTTTTCTTCTGTCCCTCTGCGTGGTTGCTCAGTAGTTTTCTTCTGGCATTTTTGAGTGGCTCATGTAGTACATCCTTGACAGGAATACTTACCAGAAAGGATGAAAGACATTGTAATGAAGGTAACATTTTCTGGTAACAGCAGCTGCCAATCTAAATGTGTACCTGCTTCAACGGTGAGCATAAAGATTCATGAGTCCTACAGTCACCAAGGACGAAAATCTTTCCAGGCTGGGAAAGTTCTGCATGGGACAGAAAAACTCTGCGGGTAACTGTTCTTGTCTCAGGTCTGTCCGTCACTGGAGACAGAAATATTAGAAACTTGAACCCTATGAGCAGAGGTTTGCACCACATTTTCAGACTATCATACTTGACCTACGGGAGTTTGGTTTTATTTATTTATGTTTCTAGATGATGCTAAATTTTGTAGCATGCTGAAATATTACGCTTTACTTTATTCCCTTTATTTTGAAACTGTATACTATGCAAGTTGATTTAGGTCTTTGTAAGTTTGCTTTGACATCTGTGTCTCTGAATGCCAAATAATGTCTTGATCCAGAAAATGATAGGGGCCAAGAGATATTTTTCTCATTGAGATGCACCTTGTCAAAACAAAAATTTCAGGGTTGGGAAAACTGGTTATTTTCAAAGCACAAGTGAAAGATCCCAGGACAGACCTGGAGTGTTTGGTCCTGGAATGGAAATCCTTGTGGTTAGGGCTGAACTCTCCTGCCTGCTCGGACAGTTTATGTATTTGGAATGATTTGTGGAACAATCAGTCAGCTGAACTGGGAGCTCCCTGTGCAGAAGTACCAAGAAACAGGAATACGCCTCAAATCAGTTTTGCTTTTGTTCTTTAAAATGCCTTATCTGAGATTCTGTGCAGAAGCATTCTGCATTTCCGGACCTTTAGGAGACACCTGTGCTTATTCTTTTTTCCTTGATCTAGTAAGAACACATCTTAAGAATGGAGAGGGTGGGAGAGGGGAACGGGGTGGTGGTGATAAATGCGCTTATAGGTGCTGTTATAGGCTGCTGTGGAATTGAGCCCAGCCAAACCTTTCTTCTGAAGCTGTGCAGGTGTGTAAAAGGAAAAAGAAAAAGGAATGAGGGCAGGCAGGCCATGAGGGACCATGTGGTGCACTGGTTATTTTCAGCTGAGAGAGAGAGGGTAATGCTGAGATTCAGCCACTGGTTTAAAAAAAACAGAACAACAGCAACAAACAGCACCAAAAGAAAAAGAAATTTGGGCTGAGCAGCTCTGAAGAGGCAGACGGAGGAATGTCTTTTCTGTGCATTGATCGTGTGTGTCTGATGAGAGCTTCCTCTTGCAGCTTTGAGTTCCAAAGCTTAATGTCATGAAACTTGAAGTGAGTGACAGAACAGAGAGGTTTCCATGCTTGGACAGACAGTGAAACACTGTTCTCAAGATTTGCCTTTATCGGAGTCCTGAACCTTTTTGTTTTTCTTGAAGGACTTGTGAGTACTAAGCTGCTGCAGCCTGAGAGCAAGAACAGCTGGCAGGTGTCACCAGGGAGTTTCTCCCTGAATTTGGTAGCTCCTTTTGAGGAAGCTCATTTGTTGCATTTCACTAGCAGGGAGGATGCTGAAAGGTTTCTTTTTCTGGCGCTCTTGAGCTTCTGAAATAATTGGTCATTAGTAACTAAGGAACAGAAGTATTTACAGGAAAAGCTCCTAGAAGCTGGCTTCCCTCTGAATGATAAGTTGTTTTGATCCTGTTTGTTTTTTTCGGAAGGGTGAGGAATTTGTACAGAGTGATCCAACCACTGACAAAGTATCTTGTAAAATATGAGTTGGGAAGCATAATTAATATTATATCATCTGATCAGTCAAGCAGCCCTACAGAAGGGATTGAGAGTAATGACTTTATCTCAGAGGGTCACTTAGTGTTGCATAATGTCAAATGAGTACATTAAACTTGATACTGGGCAACATAATGTGGCAAGAGAATGTGATAAATACAGAAATCTAGGGAATGTCAGTCCTAAAGTGTGATCTAATTTATGATCTCTGTAAAAGGGTACCTTTAATGATACTACTTTTGAATTACCTATAGTAGAGACATAATTTTTTTTGATGTACCTTCTTCTTTGGCATAGCTTCAGTTCTTAAAGGAGAGTAACTGAACTGTGAGATGTTGCATGTAGTGGATTTAGATTAACTTATTACACGGAAGTTGAACTAAATAGTTATAAAATTGGGTTGAATATCATCTCTTTGGGAGAGTGAGGGTTGAACAATAAAGCCTTCTCCCACACTAACACCCTTCCAGAATGTCTTTTTGGTCTTCCAGAAGCATTGTACTTGAAGGACTGATCCTCGACAGAATTGTTTTATCATGGGGTGAACAGTGATTCAAAGGACTCTGTTAATACCAAGTTCAGTACTGGGTGTTTTGGCTTAGTGTTTAGTTTGGATTTTTATTTTTCACAACAGCTGAGGAAACATAACTGTTCTTAGAAACAAGTGGTTGGAGCAGCTTGACAAGTTTGTAGTAATACCAGACAAACTGAATCTTGATCTTGAGTGATGGGCTTGGGGGTATAGTAACAGCATCCTTCCAGTCATGTGCTTTCATATTTACTTCAAGTTAGAATTGGAGAAATGTGATGACAAATTTCAGGGGGAGATAAATTTGTTCTGTGAATGGTTAGTGCTGTTGCAGAGTTCTGCTGTGCTACAGCCTCTGTTTTTAAATTTCTGCTCCCAGAATGCTCTTGTGGCAAGCTGAAGCATCTTGCTGCATGGGAAAGCACTTTCAGGAGGGTGGCTATACTTAAGCCCCAAACAAATGAATTCATCTAAGCTTGAAACCTGGAAATCATTCTTTCTTGAACATCCCAATAAATGCAAGATGATATTGGACTCCAGCAAATCTTTGTGGGGTGGTAGTGTTGTGTTCTGTGCCATTTGGGCTGTGATTTTAGGACAAAACTGTAAATTCAAGCTTATGTCCATGCTATGAATTCAATAAACATATTAGGTGACCACTGTGTTGACTTTTATTCACAGAATCACAGAATAAGCTGAGCTGGAAGGGACCCACAAGGATCATTGAGTCCAACTCCTGGCCCTGCACAGCATTATCCCAAGAATGACACCATGTGCCCGAGAGTATTGCCCGAACACTTCCTGAACTCTGTCAGGCTGGTGCTGTGTCCACTTCTCTGGGGAGCCTGTTCCAGTGCCCAAACACCCTCTGGGTGAAGAACCTTTTCCTCACATCCAACCTAACCCTCCTGACACAACTTCAGGCCATTCCCTTGGGTCCTGTCACTGGTCACTACAGAGCAGAGATCAGTGCCTGCCCCTCCTCTTCCCCTCATGAGGAAGCTGTAACTGCAATGAGGTCTCCTCTCAGTCTCCTCCAGGCTGAACAGACCCAGTGACCTCAGCTGCTCCTCACACGGCTTCCCCTCAAGGCCCTTCACCATCGTCACAGCCCTTTGGATGCTCTCCAATAGTTTAATGTCTTTCTTATATCGTGGTGACCTAAACTGCACACAATACTCAAGGTGAGGCTGCACCAGTAAATCAGATTTCCTTTTATGACCAGGTAACCCACCTGGTCGATCAAGGGAAAGTTGATGTAACCCTTTCGGATTTCAGTGAAGCTTTTGATCTCATCTCTCACAGATCGTTTTGCACAAAAGTTTGAGCACACAGCTGGATAAACCCATCATGTGATGGGTGAGCAACTGGCTCACAGGTCAGGCACAAAGGGTTACAGGGAATGAATTGACATCAGACTGGGGACCTGTCACTAGAGGGGTTCCACAGGGCCCCATCCTTGGCCCGTTGCTCTTCAGCATCTTCATAAACAGCTTGGACACAGGACTGAAAGGGATACTAAGCAAGTTTGCAGATGGTAGAAAACTAGGAGGAGCTGTTGATTGGAGAGAGGCCCTGCAGAGACCTTGACAAATCAGAGGGCTGGGAAATCACCAACCATATGAAGTTCAACAAGGGAAACTGCTGAATTCTGCACCTGAAATGAGGCAACCCTGGAAGTATGGACAGACTGAGGAAAGCAATGCCATGGGTTCTGGTTGACGGAAAGTTGGACATGAGTCAGCAGTGCCCTGGCAGCCAGGAGGGCCAAGCATGTCCTGGGGTGCAGCAGGCACAGCATCGCCAGCCAGGCAAGGGAGGGGATTGTCCTGCTCTGCTCTGCTCTGCACTGATGTATTGATGCAGACCTGTAGCTTATGTTACATAAAGGATGATTTAATAAGATGTGTATTATATGTGAAAGAATGTTATGAGTCAGAAGGAGCATAAGGCTGGTAGTGTGTAGTCTTCACCTATCTTGGACTTAGTTGCTGTGCTGCTCCTGAGGAGAATAGCCTTGAAATAATGTGTTGCTTTGGGCTTTTCAAAAAGGGCAGTGAAGTTTAAAAGCAACTCACTAGTGCCCTTCTGAGCTAAAAGGCAGTAAATATAATCTGAATCTTCCTCTCACAAGGTAGAGATGCCAGCATTACTACCCAAGGGAAGAATACCAAGGCCATGCCAAGCTGTTGCTCAATGCCAGGTTGCTTATCTTTTGCTTTTGAAGATTAAGATTAGCAATTTGGAGGTCCCAGTGATTGTAACATTACATGTGAGCCTTTAGCAGCAAGGCAAAGTCTTGCTTGTTATCCTGAAATATTAAAAACATGAAAGAGTTGTAATAAGAGTGTTCCTGTTTAAAAATAGACAAGCAAAGGCAAAAGAAATACAAATAGAAGGAGGAATTTCTCACTCTATTGCATGTGAGACCTTATATGTGGTGGTGGGAGAAGAGAGAAGATAATCCCAGGAGTCACCAGTTGCTTCTGAAGCTCTGAGAACTCTCCCTTCCACTTTAATGCCATTTCACGGTACATTTTGCCTGGAGGCTTTAGACCCTGTGTGCTCAGATTTCACTGTATTAGAATATTGCTTTTGTGGCATTGATCACCTTGTATCTGTGTGGATGCTGGTTTTCATTTCAGCAGGAATAGTTTCAAAGATGTTGAAAAGTGATTAAAATGCTTACTTTTACAGTAGGGCCTATGAAGACAAATGAAAGGGGCTTTCTTATGAAGGTGTTAAGGATTTGTAGGGAATTCTGTCTTCAGACTGTTAAATATGCTAACTTAGAGTGTGCTTACTAGAGACTAATTGTACTTAATTGTATGCGTGCACTGAGAGTCTCCTGTCCTGTCCTCTTGATTGTCCTAATTTTTCTGCATTTGTTTCATGCTCCTCAGGCTGCATTGTCACTCACCTCCTTAACATCTTTCATCCATTCATGTCTTTGACTTTTCCCCCTTAACCAGTCAGCTGTGTTTCCATCTTCTCCTCTGCTAAGCTTCTGTGATATATTTTCACCACAGCAAAACTGCTGCTATTTTTTGCACCCATTGTTGAATATAAGAGGAAAAATCCCCAGAGTAAACCCACAACTAGATGCTTTCAACAATGAAAATATAGTTCTGAGTTTAATGAAGCTATATGTTTTCCATTTGCTCCAAATTTTAGGAGCTGACCCAGGAACCTTGGCCTTGTATACTTTCATTTAGTGCTTTGTTGCAGAAGGAATTAAATAACTTCTCAAGAAAAGACAGTATCTCATATTTGAGTAACTACTTACATGGCGAATCTGTGGCACTGTGTAACTTGTGATTCTTGTTCATGTGGGCCATAAGCTCTGAGAAATAGGAATTAGCATATGTTAAAATCAGGTTTAAGTCAATTTGTCTGATAACAAACCACAGTATTTAGCTGAACCACAGTGAACTGTTGCATAGAGAGAACAAATTAGATTGTCTTAGAATTTATATTTGATTGTCTTATTGCAACACACTGTAGATAATAGAAAACGGTCTACCAAATAGGTCATCTCCACAGAAAGGCATGTCTCATTATTTCACTCTTACAGTTTGCTAATCTCTTTCTTAGAGTTGTCTTCTCACATTGTGAAAAACCAGTATAAGTAGAATGCTTTTACTTTCATTAAATGATGGGATAGAGGCTTGCTTTTAAGCTGTAGTTAAAGCTGGTTGTTCCTGCATTCATGAAGGCCATAGATGAAAGCTTGTTTTAGAAAAATTACTTAAAAGCTTCCTGACTCCAAAAGAGCTAATTTTTTTAGTGCAAGCTGTTTTCGGATATTCTCAAGATATTTTAAAAGGTAGAGTCTTGTTTCTAAGTGAAACTCTGTATGCATCTATATCTTACAATGATTTTAAAAGCTGAATTTGGATTAACTTGATGTAGTCATCCACATGCTTGATCAATAGTTACTTTTTGGGAAGATGCGTGATGTTTAGTAACTTCTGAAATTGTACTGAATTGTAATTTAAGAGTTCATCCTGGAAATGTTCCTTTTAATTCCTTTATTAGACTGTTAACCTGGTGATGAGAGGATAGTGAAACAGTCTTGTGTAACTTCAATTTACCACCCTTGTAAAATGAAGACCTTTAAATGATTCTCTGATTCTAAAAGATATATAACCTAAAAGTCACTTCGCAAAGATGGCCTGAGAGAAACTTAAGTTTGAAAACTGTTTCTCTCCCTGTATTCAGGTCATCTATCCTTACTCAGCCTACGTGGATATGTAAATGGCGTTTTAGTTACTGATGATCTGTTTCTCTACACGCACCTGTAGACCTAATTCAGGTGATGTTTTCTTTCCCCTTCAGGTATGTTGAGCATAGGTCACTATGCTATGGGTTTGTTTTTCCATAGATACATTCAGTAGAATCCATTTGTTTTACAATAGACAGACTTTGCAGCATTTATTGGCATAGATAAGGTGATTTAAATCAGGCAAACAGGGTCAGAGTTTCCAAGATCCACAGGCTTGTGCTTGTTTTGACTTCAGGGGGACCTGACTAAATTCTTCTAAAATTACGGCGGTGAAGCCGCCCTAGCTACAAGTTAAGTAATAGGTACTTACTCTTGAAACATAACACAGGTATTTACTAAATGTTGTACTTTTCATTGCATATGCAAGACCATATTTGTAGTTAAATGTAGTGGGCTAATCCAGGCAGAAGCATTATGCATATAGTGCTTGGTTTATTTCTTTTCAAACAGTTTTTAATGGGAAGAATATAAAAGAAGAGGACTTGAGAGGTCTGGTCTGTTCTGCTCTTTTATACCAAGGTGATTGCATTGGTGTCTAAATTTTAGTCATACTGGTTGTAGTGGACAGGGTTCAGTTTGACTTTCTTGAAATGCAGTAGAGTTTTAAAATTACTTCTTCATTTTAAAATAATTCTTCCCATACTCTAGTTTTATTCTAACCATCTGAAAAAGGTTTAGAAGCACAAGTGGAAAACAAAAATTAGCAGTTGAAGCTGGGAGGGTAAAACTGGAAGGATTATTTACCCTCATGCTTCACTAAATAAACTGATTGATATCTGGGATTAAATGAACTTCCTTCCACTCAGCAGCATTAGTGTGTTGTACCATTAGGTTCATACTGTTGATTGTATGTCTGAGACATCCGTGAGCCTTTCTCTGGAACAAGAAGGCTGAGTTACCTGCATTGTTGATGACTTACAGCCCCCTAATCCGGATGTTTAAACTTGGTGTATACAAATACAAAGATGGGGGGAGAAGGAGTAATGTCTCTACTCAAATGCAGCGAGTAAAGCTGGATCTCTGTGAGCCAGGTAGGACATCTGCTAGGGTTGAGTGAGCAGCCAGCCCTGAGTTAGCTGTTCATTCTAATAATGGCTAATTTCCTTTGTCCTCAGGTGAAGTTTGTACGTACTTTTCCACTGCCCCCTCACTACTTGGGGTAGCTGATGGTGGAACCTGCAGCCTGTCAAAACGTGCAAAAAGGAGGTTCCACATCTTTCTGCAGTTTCGGGAAAAATATGCAGGATGCAGGGAAAAGCATCAAAGAAAAAATAAAATGGAAAAGCTTTCATCCACATTTTGGAAGAATGCTTGGGCAATATCCACTGAATACAGTGAATTACCTTGTTTTCATTTATGGGGAAGCAGAAATACTTCTGTTGGAAAGAAAACCTCTACTAATAAAGGACTTACTGCTGTCCCTGTCTTTTCATGAGATAATAAATCACACAACTGGGGCACGTTAAAGAGAGCAAGGCTAGCTCAGTTTGGGTTTCAGTAAGGACACAGTATAGTTTGTGGGGTTTTTGTTTCCTCATGGTGCAAGTAGAAGGGGATTTTTTTGGTTGAAATTAGGCAAATACATAGCATCATCTTGTACCCTTTGTGATAAGCAGTGCTGTTCTGGCTTTTTGTAGTCATTTTCACACTCACCTACTCATTCTGCATGAAAAACGCTACAGTTTAAATCCCTGAAATGTCTGAGACTTGTGATTTCTCTTTCAGAGTTCAGATGGATCCCTCTCTGAGGTTGTGCAAAAATGGAAGGAGTATCAGCTCCAGTGCCAGAAATACTTGTATGAGACACCCCCCATTGTGGCAGGTAAGCTGGTTTGGTAGGGATAGGATGTATTAATTTTTAAAATGCATGATAACAGTAGCAAGGGAGTGACTATGAACTTGCAAATACTTCTTTCTGGTCCATTGCTTCTTTATCCCATTTGCTCCTGCCTGCTCTCTGTGGGACTCTTCCCTCTGCTAGAGGAAGCATTTTATGGAGCAATTTCATTGTAAAGATGTTTGTCCTTAGGTCCAGAGTGTTACAGAGTGGCAAGTGGTAGCTGTACCATATCAAACAGCCACTAATGTAATAGACCTGAAACTTGTTTAGGGGTCAAGGTGTTAGGAAATCTGGGACCATGCTGTTCACATTGAACTAGGAGTTTGTGGGTTGTAAAGTTGGTATAAATTATTTTCAGCATTGTAAAATGCTGAAATGGCTTTGGAAAAAAAGCATGCGACTTAAGGAGAAAGAGAATGTAGCTTGTCTTAGCATTTGAGCTGCTGTAACGTGCTGAGAGCATCTGTGATGTGCCAGCATCATGGTGTTCAGAGGACAAGTGGTGATTTGTCAGTGATGCTCACAATTGGATACCATGGAGCCTGTCCTCTGCTTCAGTGCTTTTGTGACACACTGAAGATGGGTCTAAGGTTGTGCCTGTGAAGAATTATTTCAAAACTGTTAATATTCCTTGTCTTAACTACATTATTATGTCAGAGTGAGAGCAGTAGCTGATGACAGTGGCACGGACACATCCATCTCCCTCTGCTGCATTATTCTGTTGAGCAGTTGAGTGCTGCCCTCTAAGAATGACAGTTTAATGAAACTAAAGTTGAAGTATTCTCATGTTGATTAAGCTGTAATGCAAAGTTATGGTTGTGTGTGGGTATTTCATTGGTGGACCTATATATTATAGTAGACTTCCCAACTGCATGACTTTGAACCATTCTGAAGAATTACTATCTTTAGTGTTCATAGCAAAAATGATTTTAAATTAAACTGGGACAAGTAAGGGTGTAAAAAAGAAAAGATAGGTAAATTAATACCAATCCATTACTTTCTTGTCAATTCAGTGCAAGACCCTAATCTGTTCCTTACTTCCTCCCTGAAACAACAGTTTCCTGTGTGAAGATTATCTCTTTTGGATAAATAAATGTCATATAATTCCACATCAGAGCTTAAATGCTTGTGTCTGTATTTCCTCTTACATTCTGCTCTTCAGTCTTTTCCTTCTTGCTGTATTAGTACGAGGCAGTGGCATGACCCTCCCTTCCCTCTCTCTGCAGAAGGCAAGTTCTGCAACAGAACGTTTGATGATTATGCCTGCTGGCCAGATGGACTGCCTGGTACCTATGTGAATGTCAGCTGCCCCTGGTATCTTCCCTGGGCTAATGCAGGTAAGAGTCTTTCCTTATAGGCACAGCTTTAAACCAATCCTATTTTCCTTGCACGATCTTAGCAAGGACAAGATTGGCTTAAACGGCTGTGAGTGCAGTCGGTGCTGTGTAACATAAAAGTAGGGATGGATATTAGTATGATACATTCTTTATCTCTGTTTAGCAGGAGAAGATGAAAATGAGAGAACAGACTTCTTAAAGGTTGCGTTTAGTTTGGATGGTTTTTGCTCTCATCTGGTTTTGCTGCTTGGATAGTGGTGACTATTAATAACTTATCTCTGTGTGCTTGCTGAAGGCTATCTAACAGTGATAATGGCTTAGTTGGAAAGCTGAGATAAAAGTAACAAAGGTAACTGGTACGTCATCCTGTAGAAGATACAGACAAAAAAGTCTAAAATGAAAGTGTTTTGTGCTGCTTCCTGGGATAAATTTATTTCTCAGAATGCTGTGAGATGAAGGCATTGTCATTGGTTGTAAAGACTTCTTCTATGAAGGACTGAATGTCACCTTTAGATTTTACACCCTTAAGTGCATGTACACTTGAAGGCAAGGTGTATTAGATCACTTTGTCTAGCATTCTGTCTTTCAAACCAGTGACTTGTACAACTTGTTCTTTGTGAAGACCTTTCTATGCTTTGAGGTCTAAATGAAAGTTTATTAGCCAGCTACAGTGGTGTGGAGAATTGGCTTTGGCCTCTGTAAAAGGGCAGAGGATATTAGTTAATGATAATATATAATTCTGATTGATGGGTGCTAAGTGTATGGTGTAAGTATGGAGAACATGTTGTAAGTGTTGGTATGAGGGGATATCAGGAATGACAAAGAAAAGGGATGGGACAGTCAAAGATTACTTAAATGTATTGCATAATGTAGGACCTGGGCATTAATACACATAGCATGAAATAAGGGGTGGAGATGAAACTTAGTCTGACTGGGTTGGAGGTGACTTTCTTCACAACAGCACTTGTCCAGCATCAAAGCACTCACGCCAAGCCCTGCCTGAGGCCCTTGAGGCAAAGGACACCGATGGCTTCCTGGGTTGTATTAGGAAAAGCATCATTGGCAGCTCAAAAGGATGATCCTTCCCCCCTACTCTAGGGGGTGTGACACATTTGGAGTGCTTTGTCCAGTTCTGGGCTCCCCAGTATGAGAGAGACATGGACTTACTTGAACAAGTCCAGCAAATGACCTTGAAATTTATTGAGGAATGAGAGTCTCTTATGAGGTGAGACTGAGAAAGCTGGTGTTCTTCAGCCTGGAGAAGAGAAGGCCTCAGGGGAAATCTTATCAATGTGTATGTTCACATATTGAAATACATAAAATTTCCTTTAAACATAATTATTTTACTGTGAGGTTGGTCAAATACCTAGGACAGGTGACCCAGAGAGGTTTTGGAGTTTCTGTCCTTGAAGAAGATGGTCACAGCCTGACTAGACATGAACAACTTGCCCTAGTTCCTCGCTGTGTTAGGAAATATCCAGAGTCTCATTCCAATGTTGACTGTTTTGTGATTCTCTGTTTCTGTTAATTTTTTATAGGATGATAAATTTTGATAACCAATTATTGTCAGGTATTAAAAATTTCTGTTGCTGTCAGTCAGAGTATGAGATGGGAAGGAGAATTTACATGGTAAATGTTTGGAAAGCTGGAGCTTTCCTTGGGGAATTACAGGTTTTGCAAACTATGCTTTAATAGCTTTTACTGTTTGTGTACCACTCTTGTCCTAGTGGCTGTCAGTCTTGAGCCTGCCCTTCTGCATATCTCAGCAGCAGATGTGGCCCAGCAGGTTGCCTAGCAGAGTAGCAGGCTGAAAGTGGTATGAAGAACTTTTTACATGCTCAGCAGGTATGTGCTGTGCCACTAGTCTAACTGCACATGATGTCAGTCAGTTCTTGTCCCTGCGTGATGCCACAGAGCTGCTCACTGAGGTGTGACTTCCTTCTTACTCGTTCAGTGTGGCAGCTTCTGAATCCCTGTCTGCATTGTGGGCACGGTTCAGCAATAGTGCTTTCTCTGGGTCTTTGGATTGCTCATTTATCTCAGGGTACACGAGCAACTGCAGGGAGATAGGAATCTGTTCATTGAGAAACTTGAGAGTTAATCTGGTGTTCAGTGCTGTATGCCTATTCAGACTCGTGTGCGTACAGAGACTCAAGAGCAACCTTTCACAAGACAAATCCACAGAGCATGGGCCTACTGGTCTTTGATGCTAAGGAATAGGTGCATTTGCAAGATTTTTTTTCTTACAGGATCACATCCCTTGTGGTTGCAACATCATCTTCATCCCTTTTTGAAAATGCTGCTTGCAAAGGTAGCCTATAAAGTACAGCAGAGACAATCAATACTGTCCCACTCATGTCAGATCTCTTTAGAAATGCTGAGGCTGAGACTTCTTTTTGTTGTGTTACCTAGCAGGTGTGTCAGCATCCCTGCAAGAGTCTGTATTGGCATACTGTCTGCAAGTACTTGGACTTGGAGGGCTGGGAATATGTTCATGGTAATTGAATAGAAGAAAGATCACAACATTAGACCAAGATTTTATGCTGGAAACCATGTATGCCTGTACTGCTACAGACTTTTTTTGTGACAGGCAAGTAAATTAAACCTGAATTGTCACAGGAATTATTTTATTATAGGTTGCACTGAAATAGTTGTATTCATTTTTGAGTGCTCTTTTGAGATGTGCCCTGAAGGTTGGGTTATCTTATCTTTCTTCAGTGGCACTGCACTGCAGTCTTTTTTTCATCTGTAGTTACGCAGCAAACTAGATTGGGAATTTCACCCAACTGAAATGTGGGGGCTTCTCCTCATTCCTTTGAGTCTGTCTTTTTTTTTTTTTTTCCTTCTTCTTTCATGTAGATCAGTTTCCTGATTGATGTGATTGCAGCTGTGTTAGTATTCATCTGCTTCAAGTATGCTGGTCATTATATTATTTTCTTAACAGAAAATTATGAAATAAGATTATTATGGGTATCTGAGTAATCGGTATCCCACTTAAAGCCAAAGCAGCTGAAGTTTAGAGTATCCTCTGCTTCAGTGCAGGTTAAATCATTGTCAGTGAATGAGAAATAGGTGGCAAATGCATCCACAGCACAGTGCAGGGGTTGGTATCCTAGCAAATGAGGAGCCCAGACACTGCTGGGCTGTAACTACATGGCAGGAGTTCATAAAGTCATCTGTGTCCCTTCGGTGCCATATAAAATAGCTTTGTGCATGTAGTGAGGGAGCTCTTTCTTGCTTCTTGACAGCAAGAAACAGGATCATTGGGGCAAATGGAACGTGGAAGGGAATCTAATTTTGGTCAAACAAAGTATTCTGTTCAGGGCTCTGTAGGGAAATTTTCTCTTTATGTAGATTTCTTGGTTTTCAAGTGTTATTTTGAAATGCTTTGAAAATACTAAGTGAAATATCTGGACTATCAAAACAAGCACATGCTTTACTTTTGCATGCCTTGCTTCCTTACCCCGCCCCCGCCAAAAAACCCAAACCAAAGCAAAGCTTTTTTGGCCTGCTTATACATCTTTGAAAGAACAAACTATAGAAGTTTTTCAGATCTGTATGAGCTATTTCACTCTACCTCTGTTTGGCTTTTATTTGTTCTTATGCAGCTCCCACTGTGGGCAGGTCTTTGTGGGGAGATGCTGAAGTAGCAGGAGGGAGGTTATTGTTAAATAGATTTGTTCTGCAAAGTTGCCAGTACAGATCCTGGACCACAGCCAGAGCTTGTTGAAGGCAAATTTTATATACTTCTGGCTGACGGAGTTGAAGCTTTTGCTCCTGTATGCGAAGACCACTCAGGTTATGATAGCATTGAAGTTACACCAGGTGAGTTTTGCACACCTTGCTTTCCACATTGTAGTCAGAGAGGTTATGGTAAGTTCTAGGGCCATAGCTGTCTCCAAGCCCAGCCAGTGCAGAAGCTCTGAGGGGAGCAGTAGGGGCTCCTTTAAGGGACAACGGGCACCTTGCCTCACTGTCACTGGCTGTGTGCTTTTTCTTGTTACCTTCTTCTAATTGAAGGCCAGCTGCCAGTAACACCATGTGGATTTGGAAACTGTGGAGCTGCGCAATTCATCTTGCAATTATGCCTCCTCTGGGGTTCTGATATTTTATTGTTTAATAGCACTAAATCCTTTTTAATTAAAAAACCTTCCAGAGGTACCAGTTTCAGACAAGAGTTATGTGAGCAGTTGCCACATCAGTTGCTCCTGCATGCACTGGGCTGCACCAAGGCTGGCTGCAGACTTGCATCAACACAGATGTGGCTGTTGCTCAGATCTCCATTCAAGATCTGAAATATTTGAATGCTTTTGTTTCAGCTTAGGACCTGTCTCTAATTTTGAGGGGTCTGACACCTGAATTAGTTTGATGCCAGTATCTGTGTTGGTATCTTGCTATGGCATGGTAGTGAATTTTGAAGCAATCCCTGATTGTGCTGCTTGCCGTGACTGATTTCGTTTGAGCAGCTTTGGTGTCTGTTTCTTTGGAGGAAACTAAGCCAGAAGCTGTACCCCAGGAGTGCCTTGGATTATTTTCAGTCCTGGAGGGAGGCATAAGACCTGATGATTTGTCTGTACTACCATGAAACCTTCCAGTACAACCATACATGAGCCTTTGGAGGACTTCTGCACTACCAAGGTCTCATTAAATTGTAATGTTTCTTGTGCCAGGTAAAGGGCCAAATGTCTTGTATGCCTTAATTGATGTTGTCCATGAGGCCTCAGTGCTTTGTAGTTCCCTATGCTCTCTAAATCTACCTTTCTCCTAGTTTGAAATAGTTTTCTTCTTTACCTAATAACTTCCATTGTCATTCACTTTTGGTTGAATCACTTGTCTCCTGTAATTCACTTTATTATCTGTATTATCCTCTCTTTATGATGTTGTGTTGCAATGGTGACACCTGCTCCTTTGTTCTCCCAGATCATCAGGCAAAGTACAGCCTGGGGACCCCTGGAAACAACACTGGTTTCCAGCCTGTGACGTGAGAGACCTGAAAGTCTCTCTGGTGGCAGAATAACCCAGCAGTAATACCAGATGACCTCTGATAGTAACCTTGTGGCTGCCTCTGGCTACTAGAGATGGGGTCAGTCTGATTAAATTGTGGAGATATCTGGCACCACAACAATCCTTTACACAATAATTTTGCCCAGTCACAGAGATTGTATGAGCTTCACTTCACATGGGGTGTGGAAGTGCAGAATCAGACTGGGTTGCTGCTCCAGAGTACCTTCAGTTGCAAGGATACATCCAGGTCAGATCTTTCTCATTTCCCCCTGCTGTAACCTACATTTGAGACCCTCTTTCCAGCATTCTTCATTTTCTCTCTGGTGGTGGAACTTCTTTTCCTGATGTGTCTTTAGGTAGGTGTGGGCTCTGCACGAGGCTTGGGGTGGAAGTGGGGCATTATCTTGGAACTGCCAAGTACCAGACGTTAGCAGTTTGACAATGAGATTTTATGCTTGTTTAAAGCAATTTCCCTAGGGTTATGAGATTCAGGCAAACCTTATTGTGGTGCAGCAGAGATCATGGAAATTGTCTGCACAGTCCTCACCCAGCATTAGTGTCTAAGTTAGTCCTGGCTGCTGTTTAAATCATGAACTAATACCTTCCTTCTTGTGTGGTGCCTTTCTTTTCCCAAAAGCTGTAATTGTACTTACACAATAGTAAGGGTATCATGTACAGAAATATTGCAGATTTTATTCCCTGCTACACAAGCAGGAGAACCAAAAGTGTTGAAATGAATCCATCTGTTCCCAAGCTAAGTCTGTCTGTGATTGTTGTGCCCACCAAGGAGAAGGGCTGAGAAAGGAAACAGAACCTGGTGGTGTTTGTCAAGGTGTTGCCTGCCACGAGTGCTTTGGGTCTGTGGCCTGCCATACCGTGACCCAGGTGAGAATTATATGTACACTTCTGCCTCAGCAGGATTTTGTGTCATTGCTGCTGAGGTAGCTGGACCATTGGAAAAGCTTCTGCAGCTAATCTTCTCTTAAATGTGGTTTAGTACCCCCCTCAGCCCCTTACTATCAAACGTGGTCATTCAGGGCTGTTGTTCATGCATCTGCTGTGCTGCAGGATTAAATCCAGTGTCCTGGTCCTCTTCCCTTTCCCTGAGTTGCCTGTGTTTGCGCACTGTTCACACTCAGAGCGGAAGGGAGCTTGGGGACAGAGTGCTATAGTACCAGCAAAAAACAGAAACAGGAGAAAAAAGGTGTTTTTGTTTGTGAAACCTCCTGTGGATAGCAGTGCTGTGGCAGTGAAGGTCTAATGTTGCTTGTGCAAAGCAGACCAAAAGAAACTATGTTGCTTTCTAGAGGGCTCTGTGGAAAACCCTAGGGCTGAGGAAGCAGGCATTTCTGTGAGAGTTTTCCTTCAGACAGTTTTTGAAGTTATATGCACGGCAGGAACATTTGGTTCAAGGGACCAAGTTAAACCTTGTCTGATTTAATCTCTCTCACTTTTTGTTTCATCATCCAGCTTCGCAGTTTGAGGTAGCCTTTTAAAACTGAGGCAGCAGATGGCTATGTGAGTGTATAGTTAAAGTACCTGCTTGTCTTTTTGCGTGCAAGAAATAAATTTCACTTAAAATATTGGATACTCTGAAGATTATTAGACACTTATTAAATTTCTTCCCTTCTTTGCTTTAATAAAACCAAGCTTCCAGAAAGCTCTCCATAATGCTGAAAAGGGGTGTGACCTTTCTCAGTGCAAAATATGTTTCTTTGCATTTGCTAACCTGTAAGCAATTCAGAATTTATACTTCCTTGCACCAAAAGCTGTCTCAAGCTAATTGGCAATTTCCGTTTGCTTAAAGTAATAATAAAAAAAATCTTAGTCTCTCAAGTTCACCTCTGCCTCTGTTTGTCAGTCTCCATCTGGTAGTGTACCAGAGAACTCTCAAACATATGTTGCTCATCTCAAGGGTAGATATAGGGACTGTTGGCCGAAATAATTTTTAAAATCATTAACGAATAGATATTAACATGCATTTATTTTGGGCCATGTGGCAATGCCATTCTCAGTTTTATCAATTTTGCTTAAAAAAAAGGAACATCTGTTTAAATGAGCTGCTGGTTAACTTCAGATTGAGGTGCATATAATAGCGCAGGAGTTTATGACCTTCCAGCTGGGCTGAGATGTGGCTTTCTGTAGGGACAGTGAAAAGCTCTCTGCTCTGCTTCCTCTCCTGCTGCAACCGAAATACATCAGGTGTGTTATAGAACAGGAAACTTTGCATATGGCCCGACACTGAAATGCACATATGTGTGATGGGAGCATGATGTTCATATGTCCAGTATAGATCTGGTCACCTGAGACCTTCTAGGAAGAGTTAAGGTTTTTGCACTGCTTGGCATAGTATTAATGCTGGACAAGCTTGCTGTAGGATATCGGCTTGCTGTGTCTGTGGGAGTTAGAGCAGTTGGCAGGACTGCATGTTTTCCAGAAATTTTTTAGTTATAACTGTATCATGTTTTTGTTTAAAGTAATTCCTTGAAATGCACTGTCAAGGATGTCAAGGCACACCTCAGAAAAGACATAGCTGAGCCTCATTCTGTGTGTGCTTGAGAAGTTTTCTTCAGCTGATCTGGCCATGAGTAGTGCCTTTCAGTGAGAAATGAACACCATTAGACCCAGCTGCCAGGAAGAGCTGGACTGCCTCTGTGCCTTGCCCATGCTAGTCTAGGAGGTACCTAGATATGTTTGAACTCAACAATTATCTTAGACTTCATCTATGCTCTCATTACACATTGGCATAACTGAAGTGATTATCTACTTGCTTTTATTTGTTTTCTGTACCAGTGCACTCGTAAACAGAGGGACCTCAAACCTTTCTTCAGGTTACTTACACCTAAGAACTTGCAGTTTTTCATTGTTGTGGACAAGGAGTAAACTGAGCTAATTAAGGGTCTGAATAAACAATAGTGCTTGTGTGTGCTACATAATTAAATGCCTTGTTGAAAACAGGTTATTAGCTTTCAGCTCACTTAAATGTTGCTAATTAGTAAAATACTGATTGTTTGGGGCTTTTTTCCCCCGAAGTCCCAGAAGATGAGAAGACACGAATGCCTGATCTTAAAACAGCATAGGTGGAGAGCAACTTGCCCAAATGGCTCACTTCTTACTCCCCTTTTCAGGAATTCCTGGCACTTCACCTTGGGTGTTGGGAAAGGCTCCTCTCACATCCACCTTACGGGTGTCCTCTCACATAACAGATACGCTTTCGGTGTGACAGTGATCTTAAAGGTTACTTCTTTTTCTTCAATACCCTCAGTTAATTTTTGGGTGAAGATATGAACCAATCTACATATATACCTATATATATATATATATGTAAGTAAATGCTTTATGTAAAGGCAACTCAGTCTTTGCCTCTTGAAGTTAGTAGGTCTGCGTTTAAATTTTTTATAATATTTTCATTTGACGGAGTAGTCATGCAAAAAAATGTGGACTGAGTGAAAAGGTGTCTGAATATAAGTAGTCTAATTATAGAATATCCTCCCTTTCATGCCATTTCACAAATGCAACTGTAACTACTAATCTTTACAAGGATTGCACTTCTTAATCATGCACACAGTTTTTATTTGTTTAGCGGTATTATCCTTTTCTACTTGCATGTTTTATTGGTAACTTTCCCCTCGAGAGTTTTCTGTCATAGACTAGATTTTCCCTGAGAGACCCAGGTCCCTGCTATGAATTTTGGAAGTGTCTAATCCTCCTCAAACATGCTCCAAATGTTAGCTGTTAGGATTCCCAGACATCACTTTAATTTTTCTTTGAATAAGAATAAAGCTTTTCTGGGCAATGTTTATGAGAGAATGTGGGTACGTGACTTGTTTGATGACAATAATAATGCCGGTTGATGCCTGCTCAGACTCATATGACTTTCTGGTTCTAACTTACTTTTTGACAATTGGAATGAGCAGAAATGAAGTAGGCAAGAAAAGGATCAAGTGCTCATCGGAATATTTCTTCTGAAGACAAAAAACTGACTTACACATGCAAAAACTGCCTGGTAACGGTCCTGGAGCTTAATGAAGCAGGGCACAAACAATTCCTTTAAACAGAGTGAAAGCATGGGTAAAATGTGGAAAACATTGCATCGGTGTGGCTGATGAATGACAGTGGGCCTCTCTAA
Source organism: Corvus cornix cornix (assembly GCF_000738735.6). NCBI lineage: Eukaryota > Metazoa > Chordata > Aves > Passeriformes > Corvidae > Corvus > Corvus cornix. Next base: position 30,083,943 of record NC_047056.1, on the reverse strand, counting down.
GTATTTTTAAATGTGAGGTACCGTTGGCAGTGAATACTCAAGGGAAGGATTGCTCCTTGGCAGGAAAAGAGAAGTTTAAGTTGAAGGAATTTTATGTTCATCCAAATACCTTTCAAGCAATGAAAATTGAGCAGAAATGAAAATGGAATCGAGAACTTGGGGAAAATTACCCATTTAAGGGTGTAAGAGAGCCCGATTTTCCGATCAGCTTTGGGTTGGAGGGTAAGAGTCATTGAGATTGGTGTAAAGATTGACTTTGTAAAGGGAAAGTAAATCCAGACATAACTGCATCTTTAGTGGCCTCTGGTCACTATTGACAGAAAAGGTGGTGGCTCCTGTGGTACTGATGATATGTCTCTTGCTACTTGTGGGGATGAATTCCTTATGAGTGCTTGTTTGTACCTACATTCCGCAGAGGCCATATCACTGTGGAGCGATGTTCCTTTCTCCTGAAGCACATGACTTTTGGGGCCAGACGTGCTTTTGGTGCATGGGCTGAGCAGGGCTTCTTGTGGCCTTGTCGGCTGCAAGAGGTCCAGATCTGAGAGCAGATGTTCTTTGTTGATTTTGCCCCTCTTCGCTGCTTGGCTGGAGCTGGAGGAGCTTTGAGTGATGATGAGGAATGCTGAGGAATAAACTGGCAAGAAAGGAGATTTGAGAGGCTGGAGTTAGGTTGCCGTTTTAAATACAGTGGTTTTGGAAAACGGCAAGCCTGAGTAGGAGCTGAGAGAAATAGGAAAGTGTGGGGTGAAGGGGAAAGGGGGGGTCAACAGTGGGAAGGTATAAGCATAGAAGCAGCATAGAACTAAACATTGCAGCAGCAGGAAGGGTTGAAGGAATTAACCTGAAGAGGAGGACCAAGGAGGGCAATGCAGTTAGGAGAGAGAAGAATGATGTGTCTTCAGTCTTCGAAATGCATGAGATGCTTAATTTTATTTGTTCTGCTTTCAAGTATCCACATTCTTTACTTTCTGTAGATAGTGGCTAATACTTGTGGAATTATAGTTAGCACTAAATGAAGTCAGATAGTTTGAGTTAATTTTTATGATCTGTTTAGCAGGTGTCTGTGCTGAAAGCTTCCTGTTGTTTAGGATTTTTTGGATTGTTTTTATAAATATCTTGCAAGAGATGATAAATTTAGCATTATTTAATCAGTGGTTTTTTTATACCATTGTTTTCGCAGATAACCAAATACCACTAATTTCCCTGATGCCAAAGATTGGCAGTTTGCTTGCAGTGCCTGGCATTTGTTTTAGCCTCCATGTTCTGGAGCTTCTTGTTTTGCTCAGAAGCTGCATCAACCAACCAGTGTTTATTTGCATGTGTACTTCCCTCTTCCTCCTGGCTGTGCATATGTAACATACTAGTTATCTGTTGTTTTTTCTCAAAGTTTTTTTTTTCCCTTGCTTTAGCTCAGCAAGCATTATGCTAGTGATTTGTCTAGTATTTTTCCTTTCCTTTTAGCTTGTTTTTGGGGTTGTTTTTTGATTTTTTAAGGCCTTGGAATATAGACATAGTAAAATAGATCCCTTCGTCTACCCTGGGAAGACCTTAGTTTGCAGACTTCTAAGAGAACTTTTTACTGCATATTTTTTTTGCATCATTTTAATATCCTCTAATAGAATGGCTTCTATTAATTACATTAACTGATCCAATAACTTAAAATCACAAAACCTCTTTCTTAGCACCATTTTTAGAAGTTTATTTTGCATTAAACTTCCGATCACGTTTGTTGTTGCAATAAATTTATTCCAACCCACTTCTATTTATTCTGAGCAAAACTTTTAATGGTGTTTTTGGTATCTTACCAAATGTTGACAAAGCTGTGCCATTATCATAAATACTTGTTTTTTATAAGCTGCCTTCTTTTATTGCATTAGTTCACATATTTTATATAGTTCATAAACACTCTTTATTAAACCTGATGCACACATGCATGCGTGCACTTTTATGATTTTTTTTTAAGTTCATTTCAAAAAGTTATGTTAGGTGTCAGTGTGGTCTAGTGTAGTTAATGCAGCCTTTTCTTAATACAAGTTCCTCAAATTAAAGGCTTGGAGGGTATAGCTCCTTTTAGGGTAATGCTCTGTTAAAAACAATATTGTTTTCCAGAAAGCTCTTTTAATTTTTGAGATACTAACTCATACCCAGTGGTGTATAAGTTTGTGACTTAAGGAATACTTTGTGATTTGGCACGGTCTTCTTTGCTTGCATAACCTTTATTGGCCACCATTATGCAAGCAATTTTTAATTATGAAGCTATATTCTGAGATTATTTTTTTTTCCACAGACCTTATTCCTTTGCTATGAGAATGGATTTGCATGTGAGGTGTAGTAAAGGGGACTCTTCTCTGCAGGATCATTGCCTCATTAACTGAGGAAGTTTGTGTTGAGTGAGGCAAGATATTGCAGAGCTGGCAAGGATGATCTCTGCACTAGGAGAACTGAATATGCCCATTCAGAACAAATTTTGTGGCTGCATAATTTTCTTTTTGTATAAATGTGACTTTATTATGTTACTAAAATATGGTCCTTATTTTTTGGATCATCTCTTTATGCATATGAGATAATAGCCTTTAGCGTTCATTGGGGAGCTGAATTGTTGGTGGTCTTTGAATGGACCACACAAATAAGAAGATGCTGTATTTGATATAGACTTTATTCAGTCTGCTTAAAATGGCTTGGCATGAATAATTTCACATTAAATTATCTCACTCTATTCTGTGTCCTGAATAAAACCATGGATTCTGTTGGGGAAAAAAAAAGTATGGCTGTGTACGTAGAAACAATGTTACTGGGTGGAACTCAAACTCATGTAAGTAGCTTTAGCTTAACACTTCCTAATTCTTGAATCTTCAGTGTTGTTGTGTTAATGTAATTTCAAAAGGAATGTTTTTAAGTAAGAATTTATATATATGCAGGCAACATCCCTTGGGTGATGCCACACAGCATCATCTCCATCTGCAGTGTCTGTGACTTTGTGCTTTTGGTAGCACAGCAGAGGATGCAGGGACTGAGGATTTCTGGGACAGGTGGGGGGCTGTGCAGCCTGTGGCATGGCCTGTGTTTAGCTGGATCTTCCCTTGCACCATGTGAAGGTATCTGTTAGGTCTGCATAAGGTCATGCCAAGTGGTCACTTCATGTTCTTGCTGCAGGAAGAGAATAATTTTCAGTAGTGTATATTGTTTGGGTGAGAGGTGGGGAAACAGACTCAAACATCCCTATTGTGAATGTTCCCTATCACTAGCTCCTAGCTTGAAAAAGCCAAGAATTTGCCCAGCCTTTTCCAATTAAAAAAAACCCAAAACACTGCAAGGAAGAAGAGTGACAAGAGGAAAAAGAAAAGTAAATGCATTCACACTCCTACCAAGAGACAGACATGAGTTTGCACCCACCTAACAGCTACCTTTACATGGTACAAGGGAAGATCCAGCTAGGCAAGCACAGGCTTTTGTTTTGTTTTGTTTTTTTGTTATTACAAAAGCAGAGGAGTTGAGATAACTAATACATTATGAGGGAAGAGGAATGGTGGGAGAGAATACTGAATAAGGTACCTGTAGTTAAACTGCCTGTTGAGGTACTATAATTTCAGATGATGTGGTGGTAAGCCCAGCACAAAGGAGCACCTTGATAAATGTGATTCTTGGACAGTGGTGCAGGCTGGGGCTCTTCCAGCTCCCTGCAGGCTTCAGAATCAGGCTGTTCCCTCGTGTCATGTTTTTAGCTGCATGCTCCAAGGAATGAGTCCTGGGTTTAGGATGCCTTTGCAATAAGCAGCACCAGGGTTGGGGCTGAGTGAGACTTAGCAGCAGCTTTTACAGCCAAGAGTGATTCCTTTCAGGAGAGCATTGCCCAAGTCACAGCAAGTGACAGAACAGAGCTGCTGATGAGGGTGCAACCTCCTAATTTCTGATAAATTGTTATCCCCATCAAAGGCCAGGTTGCTCATTTCAGGAACAAGCCAGTCTGCCTTGAGGGCTGTTGTGATGCTCTCATACTGCAGAGTCGCTGCTTTATGGAGAAGATTGTTACCTTTTCCAAAACAATCCCCCTGCTGGAAGTAGAGAACGGATGTTAACAGAGGAGAGGTCTGTAATGTGTGACACAGAGCAGACAGACAAAACTGCAGTCTCTTGTTCTTCTCATTCTCTCATCTCTCTGCCTGAATAGAATTGATTGGCTAGGAAATGCTGTAATTTATTTTTACAATGAATAATGTTCCAGTTTATCCTCAGGGACAGTTGGGTGAGTAATGTCACACTGACCTGGACACCCTGATGTTGTAAAATGCAGATGAGGTTGCCTGTTTCAAACAGAGAAGTCATTCAATTTGCTTTTATTTCTAGTAAAAGTGGGGCTAATAAGGAAGAGTTTGTGAGCTTTTTGCCCATGCTCTCCCTACATAAAAGTATTCAGCTTCTTCTGGAATTTGATTTGATTTACAGGTTCACTGGATAGATGTTACTAGCTTCAGTGCTGACTCTCTACCTTTTGTCAGCTTACAGAGACTGAGTTTTGGGCATCAGTCCATGTTTTAACATTTAATTCTAATTGACACTGTTCAAATAAACTTGTGCGATTGAGCTGCTGTTTTGCAACTTTTTGCACTTAACTTAAAAAGCAAATAAAATCAGATTCCCTGTGCACTGGGTGTGGATTTGTTTGTTTATTTGCAGAGGATGATAGCCAGTTCTAGAACATAGTGGAATGATCTGAAGCATTGACTATATGGTAACAGAAAATGTAACAGGACAGGAAAAAACGTATTGCAGGATAGCAAGGAGGCAACAACAACCTCGAACCTTCAAAAAAATACTCTTCGTCATTCTGGTCCATTAGAACTGAAGCTGATCATTGTATGCTTGGTGTTTTTGACTGCATTAAAGGTAAGAGGGCCTGAGTCACTTTGCAGAATTCAGGCATGGACAAATGTGAATTGCCTCTGAGTAAACCACCTGCAAGCAAGAAGCTGAAATTGCTCAGCAGTTGCAGGGGAGGCTGTGTGGGTGCCTTCTTTCTGTCATGGCATACAGGCCACCTCCGAGCATGTCACAGTTAGTTTGCATCAGTGTCTATTAATAACTGAATTTCTTTTCAGCAATGGCATCACATGAAAGTTGAAGGAAATGAGGTTCACGGTGAGCTTTGGACCAGGCCCTCAGCAAAGACAGAATGTGTACGTATACTATCCCTTTATCTGTTTTAGAAGGTTGAAAACCTCTGCCATCTTAAGCCATGACCAGCTGTGCAGAGAGGGAGTCATAAAATGTACATGTGAAAAAGTTGTTTTAACGTATTTTTAGGTAGCTTTAATGCAAACCATATGCTTTACTCTGAACAGTAAGAATGGTGAGACACTTGCAATTCTTGAGTCAAAACATTCCTGATTAAAAGCTAGTGGATTCCTTGAACTTTGTTGGAACTGCTTTCAGCAAGCACAGATGAGAATTTAGTAAATGAAAAGATGATCTAAAGTCTCCAGGGCTTTATGGGTTATTTGGGAGAAACACCAGAGCAGAGTTTCTGGTGTAGAAGCTGTGTTCCGTCCCTTTTAGTGAGGCAAGACTGGGGAAGAGCATGGAGTTCAGGTGATACCTCTCCTGAGCTATCAGTCATTAACAGCCTTGGCTGTATTTGGGCAGCAGCAGGTGGCTGCCTGTGACCGAGCCTGTTGCCCAGAGGATGAGTGGATGGAGGCTGTTTGCCTGCTGCTTCGAGGAGATGGAGAAAGTAGGAATGACTGCAGGTTGATGCAGTTTGGGAGGGTTCTGTTTCAAAGGCACACCTTTCCGTGGTCATGCTGTGTGAAGTCTGGGCTCTTGGCACTGTGGCTCTTGGCATCTCCTCTGGGCAGCTTCTGTGACGGATCACACAGCGCTCAAAGGTATCCGCACCCCTGGGTCCTGCATGGTGCTGCTGCTGGATGGGCCCAGCTGCAGGGCATGAAGGGTCTCATGTGTGTGGTGTTCATCCATTTCTGAGCCCTTTGCAGCTCCACAGAGTTGATGCTGTGTTGGGTAATGGGGAGTCTGACACATTACTGAAAGCAATCCACTTCCACAACAGTGAGACTTGTTTCCACATTTCTGAGAGTAACCAGCTGCCTGCAATGCATCAACCCCTGTGTTATTTTCATGTCCTGCTTTCTGTAATCTCTCAGCTCTTTCATGAGCATTGTTTCATGTATCAACCAGAATCTCAATGGTGCCTCAAAGTGGAAGTTTTCTTTTTTTTAACATTTTCTACCTCTTAAGCATTTTGGTTAATAAGTTATTCCACAGAACCAGGTGTTTATGCTCTCACATTGTGATGTGCAGTTTCATCTATTTGGAACTTGTTTGATTATTCTTTTACATTTTAAGGCTCTTCCTGGGTACAGATAGCCCAGCTGGTCTTCAGTTGCCTCTGAGTCCTGTACTGATCACCACTATTTTGGCAGTCAGTGAGGCTATGACAACCTGACACAGCTGGCATGTGACTACCTAGAAGTCTGTAAGAGCCATCCAGTTTGAGTGCTTGTGACTCATAGATGTGGCAGGAATATTCCTGTCTAGTGTAATAGCATTACATTATTTTTCCTTCATATCTAAATGAATTGCCTTGTTTTTCTGTCTGATAGCAAATTCCATGTTTCATTTACAGTAAACCTTTCAATTCTCTAATATATGCCAGACTTCAGCATACAATAGGTTTTCCTCATTATTTAAAAAGTGTTATCAATAAAAAGAAAATTAAAATGTGTCATGATGATTGGGAGAGAAAATAAATATACTGAAGCTAAGCATTCATCCCAATTAGACCTTGCCACTAAGAAATACTGGCAGAGGAGGGGAATTCACAAAGAGTTTCAGAAGATGTGAAATAATGTTGGGGTTTGGGGATTTTTTGCTTGCTTGTTTGTTAATTAATTCTCCTTTAGCAGGTCTTTCTTTTTTTTTTTAATTCAGGAATATAGTCAAATTTCTTGTTTTCTGAGATTATTCGTCATAATAACTTCATCTTATAATACTTGGTTATAGGTCATCTAATGGCAGTCAGACTGAATTTCCTAGTCTTATGACCCTCTGGACTTTAAACCTCCTGGATTTCAAGTTCATTGGCTCCAAATATGGAATATTTACTGATTCCCGATTCCTAGGGCTGCTTTTGCATAGGTGTTTTGAATGCCTTACTTCAAATTGTGACCACTAATCCTGAGAGGGGGATGGAGGAAAAATGATGTTTTCCTACATGCTGCTGTCCATCAGGTGTGAGAGCCTTAATATTGTCATGGAATCATGGAATGGTTGGGTTGGGAGGGACCTTAAATATCATCTAGTTCCAGCCACCTTGCCCTGGGCTGGGACATCTTCCCCTAGGCCAGGCTGCTCAAAGTCCCATCCAGCCTGGTCCTGAGCTCTTCCAAGGATGTCGTGTCCTCAGCCTCTCAGCATAACCTGTTGCAGTGCCTCACCACCTTTATAGTACAGAATTTCTAATCTAAATCTGCATTCCTTGAGCTTAAGGCCATTCCCCCTTGTCCTTTCACTACACGCCCTTGTGGAAAGTCCCTCTCCAGCTCTCTTGTAGCCCCTTCAGGTACTGGGAGGCTGCTGCAGGGTGTCCCTGGAGCCTTTTCTTCTCCAGGCTGAAGCAAAAAAGCCATTGAGTACCTCACAGCCTTCTCAGTGTCCTGTGCAGCCAGGTCTCCCCTAACCTTCCTGAGAGGACCCACGTTTTCCCTAGTCTTTCTTTTATTCCTGGTGTTCCTAAATAAGCTGTATTACCCTTGAGCAACATCATAGCAATACCCTGACCTAAGGAAGTGGTTGTCACTGGTGGCGTCACCAGGAGAGTGGGTACAGTTAGTGGCTGTGAGTGTATGTGTTGCAGGTGCTGTACCTAACCTCTCCTTCTGTTTTCGTGTGAACATATGTAAACAGATACCCTTAATAGTAAGAAAAAACCTCCACCAAGCATAACTTAATTTTTATATCATCTTTGTATTATGTCTTACTGGTATATTCAGGATAACAATTACAAAAGCAAATAGGCTGTGCCTACCAGAGCCATTATCAGTTACCATTTAGCATACTCATTAAAAATGTCTCATTAGAATATTAATGTCTGTATTGTTTTATTAAATCATTCATCACTTGGAGAACCTACTAGTTGTCTGCTGCTGGCAATTATCAAACAGATTAGCAGTTGTCAACTAATGTGTAAATAACCTACTGGGATGTTAGAATTTCAAATAAGTTTTAAAATTTTCCCACTGAACAGAAATGCCAAATTCTGATGAGTTCTAGTTTGCAGTAATAAGGGGGCTGACAACAGGAGGAAGTTGCAGCAGGCAAGGTTAACTTAGCTTCTTATACCTCAGAATATTTGTGTAAGTGTGTTTTTCCAAACATTGCCTGGGTAGAGGCTAGCCCTGGCTGAGGGATTGACCCAGCATTGCTTTTTGAGGGGTAGCTTCATTATATAAAATAGGTCAGTTTACTGGCTCAAAAATGTGATTAGTTAGAAACTTCCTTTGCAAAGCAGCTCACACTGTTACTGTACTACAAGGACACTTGCAGGTTGCTTGTGTACACAACTAAGTTGTTAGATTTCCCCAGAACTCCAGGCACTAGAGAGGGAGTTTCTTTTCGTACGTGGACTGAGTGCTCCTTTCCCTTTGCATTTTTTGTTTTGGTGCTTCAGTCTGATGTGATTTTACTATGGACCATTTCAATGTACTTGCTTTTACAAGATCAAGTAGCTAACTGCTCCAGTTAATTTATGTTATTCAAACATGTAGACAGAAGGAATAGAAAGAGTACATGGGTAGTTTAGGAAAAGATTTATGGCTTTGTTTTGTAGCACAGATGTTTGTGTAAGAAATTACATTTTGGGAAGCTTGTGTTAGCATTCCTGTTCTGAGGTTTCTCTGGATCTGCATGCTTTCAGAAAAGAAAAGGTGTGTTTAGTCTTTGTGCAGCTTCTTTTCTATGTAAAATCTATCACTGAAGCTTAACGTTCCCAGAATTTGCATGTCTCAAAATCTAGTATTTCACCGAGCTGGAGTTTATGCACGTTACAAAATCCACACAAGGATAGCAGCAATTATTTCAGTCTCTTGTTACTGTGGAACGGTCAGTGACTGTCCTGGAGCATGTCCTGGAGCCACCTGATGCCTTGGTAGCTGCTCTGGGGCCCTGAGGACAAGCAGCAGAATGTTGGGGGCAGTCAGGGAGCCGGTGCAGCACTTGCCCTGCCATGCTGCTGGTTCCCCCTCCAGCCAGGAGAGTGATGGGTGAGGAAGGAGCGTTGCATGGAGATGCAGACCACTCTGTGAGCCTTGCCCCTTGGTTGAGCAGGCTTTCCTCCTGCTGACCCTGTGTCTCATTTTGCTCCCGGCAGTGCTGCATGGGCAGGTGTACCGCTTCTGCACCTTGGAGGGGACCTGGCTGCTGAAGGAGAATTCGACCTTGCCCTGGAGAAACCTGTCTGAGTGTGAGCCCTCTGACCAGGTAAGTGTTTTTCCCGTTTTCCTCCCATCTTGCAGCTGTTGCTTAGGGCAAAGCAGAAGAGAGGAAAAAAAAATAATTGTTGATGCCCATGGATTTTTGTCCTGTCAAAGTAATCCTCACTGACTCACCTCAGTGTGCCTAATGGTAAGGGACATCAGGTCTCTCCCCTTCAACAAAGGGAACATGGAGGGTAGACAAGAGCACATTTAAATGTACGTGAGAGCCAAGAGAAGTGACTCAGGTCATCCCAGCTGCAGTGCAGAGCAAGGAGCTCAACTGCAGGAGTGACCTAATGTTATTCCTTTGCCTTTTTTCCATTGTCACATCATTATAATAGTGACCATTTGCTCTCTCTGTCTTGTTAGCAGCTATTAAGGTGATTAAGATGAACTGAACTGAAGGATATTTGCTTTTTCACCTTTGGGCATGGGGCAATCCCTGCCTTTTTTTTTTCTTTGGCTTTTTTTTGTCTTTATACCTTCATTTTCCGTGGGTAATGGAATTAGGCTTGTCAGTGTTATTTTCTTGCCCTTGTGCTTTTTACTCTGCAGGGAGCTGAGATGCCTGGCACCAAATGAAGGAGAGCATAGGGATTTTCAGAGGATTTTTGACAGCCATTGGCGTCAGCCGCTGCACTGTGTGCGTTCCCATGACACGTGATACCACTACTACTGTGAACCTCCAAGGGCGATGCTTTTCCTTACAGAAATTGAGTGCACTCTCTCTATCCTGGGGTACTGGGAACTAGTGCATTACCTAGATAAAACAGTTCAAGTTTATGAAAGTCCCAAGAGCTGCAGGATCTATGCCCTCTGTAGTTCCCATTGCTCAGTGCCTCATTCTTCAGAAGGAATAAATGGCTGCAGACTAGGAGGAGATTGGAAAAGATATTTTTCTCCAAATACTTGAATTTTAGCCTTTTCCTTTGACTTAAAGCTGTATTCCTTGTCCCTTTTGTGTTCTGTGCTATACCAGCAGAGCACAGTGTGTTAATGCCATGTGTAAGCCTGGTCGCTTGACTTATCCTTGCTGGCCATTATGATTTCTTCCAGAGCTGAGTTGGGACATGCCAAGGAGTGAGATACCTAATGGTAACACTTGTTCCTTTGGCACCTGCCTCCACTTTTACATGAACTGATCTGGTTTCTGAAACCCTGTGTACATGGTGTCACTCCCTGAAATGTGAACAGCCCTGTTTGGTTTTCCAGCTAATGTATATAGAGCCCCATAGTGACTTTGGCTTATGCATCTGGCATGCGAGAACAATAAGTTGTTTTTATAAGTTTGTCATGTGTTCTATTACAAATGTAATTAAAATTCCAAAGTGTTTGGTAGCGAATCTTTAAAAATTTAGGTGTATGATGTCATTTTCATCTGTGTACATGTTTTAAATTGTCAGGTTTTAGTAGTTTGCCTAAGCTTTGATACTGAAGAGATTTTCCTTTTCATAAGGCAGCTTTCATAGCATTCCCTTTAAAGCATTATCCTAGCAAATCTCTGAGGTACAGCCTGTATGTTCACCTTAAGTCCTCCTGGCTGTGCAAAGTACATCTCAATAACTGTATCTAATTTATGAAGTACAAGGAATGTGTTCCTTTGTACAGCACAGGTCTCAGGAGTCAATTGCAGAGTTAGCAGCTTGAAGAAGGGAAATAAAATCTTAGACAAAGATACATGCTTAGAGATTAACTAGAACAGTGAATATGAATGTGCCTCGGAGCGTGAGCAGTAAGGGTGTGTTATTATTCAGAGCTGCCTGTACCTTTTCAAGTAATTCTCTTCTCTATAAGGATTTTGGCCAGAATTTTCAGGCAAGGATCTCAGTAGTCATGTTTTAGTGAATCTGACAAGAGCCCCCACTGCTCTGGTCTGCACCAGGTCGCTCCCTCTCAAGCAGTGCTGCAATACCCAGGTCATGAGATGCTGTTGAGCTGTGATTTGTTCCCAGGAGGTTGCATAGTTGAGGCAGAAGACAGATTATTTGAGGGGCAGAAGAGGGTTTAGCTGTGTGTATGCAAGGCATGCTTTGCCTCCACATCATCAAATAGGACCTGGCTTGTTGCACTTCTAAGTATACGTGAGCACTCCCCTCATTACCGCAGTAAGGAGACTTGCTTGAAGTGCTCGAGTCTGAAAAGGTTAGGTCTGCTGTTTTTACTGCAGGTCTGAGTTGTGTCTTTGCTTCCTGCCATCTGTTTTAAGACTTGCTTGTGTGATAATTCATATCTCTCCAACTTTATTATGAAATAATGTCAGATTATCTATTTTTCTAGCTAGGCTGCAAAACTCAACTATTTGAGCGAACACCTGGGAGCAGCTGAGGAATTAAGATTAAGTTTTTATTTCTTTAGAGCATATGGAAAGTGGAAGACTGATTTGATAGGTGCATTTAAACTTGAAAGTAGGAGAATGATTTCTGGTTGTCATTAAGAAAGTTAGAAAGTAGCTGGGAGAAAAGAACTGAAGGCCATGAGCTCTCTCTTTTCCCCCTCCACTTTTTTGTTTTTCTTTTCTTCTTTCTATGCTCTCAGGATGCACCAGAAGAACAGCTCCTGAATTTGTCCATCATATACACCATTGGATATGCTCTTTCCTTCTCTGCCCTTGTAATAGCAACTGCCATTCTTCTTGGATTCAGGTAACTGGTGAAGCTTTGAAGAGAGTGGAGTAAAGGTTTTATGTTTTTCTATATGACAATATCAGACTTTGACAGAAACTTTTGGGTTTTTTTTCCCTCCTTTCATCACCTCATTATTTCTCTATCTCTTGTCACTTCTGTGTTCCTTCCTAAAATAATTCCTTCTCAAAATGCAAGTAAAATGGCCAAATTTTTGCAGTTACCCATATTGAACATGTGGAACAGGTACTTTTTATTAGTTGGAATATTTTGTTAGGCTAGCTTTTATTTCAATGAAATTTCCACTGGGAGAGGTGGTAAAAGAGAGATGCAAGCGTTCCTCCATGGTGTCACCTTGCAGATGAGGCACAAGTCTGAGAAGGGCAAGGATATTTAGGAGAAAAATTTTCACCTTGCCTTGCTTGGAGTTACACAGAGCATAAATCTCAGTCTGGCCTTTATCCCAGCCCTCACATGCAAGGTGTGCAGAAATGGATTTTTGACACAATTTTCATTTTTGGAGAACTTTCAGAAATTCTTATTTCTTTCACAATATGGAAGAGAGTCTAATTTGAAACTTGAAACATTTATGTGAAATAAATTGCTGTCAGCTGGCCAGAGTGACATACTGAGTTCATCCTGGTTTGTACCAACAAATGCAATGGAGCATTTGAAAATTTAGATGCTCTTGGTTTCACATGCCAAAAATACACTGTGTGTGTTTGGTTAAAAAAATAAATAAAAAAGCCCCAACCAGACCAAAACACAACTTTGGATTCTAATAGGGGTCTTTATTTTTTACTCTGTAAATGCAAGACATGTTGTGATTCCAGCCAGATTTTCCTTCAGTTTGGGAGTGCTGAACACAGGAGGCTGATACTTAGAAAACACAAAGATGAGATCCTGTTCTGTTGTGGGAAGGACGTCCCTCTGCTACGAAGTCCTGCTCCTTGCTTCTCTCTACAGCCAGGTCCCATCCCTCTTACGTACTGATGAGGCTGCCTCCTAAAAGAGTGTAGTCTTCCATCTCCTGGTACTCTTATTTGAAATCAAGTCAGGACCTTTAAGTGCTCTGATCCTTGAGAAACTTCCTTCCCTGACTGAAGAATTATCATTACCAGTTGATCATTTGCTCTGGTGCCTGTGCTACACTTTCAGGAAGGCAGTCCCTTTCCTTTCTTCCCTTATGCATTTAAAAAGGTCAGTCATGCCTTTTAACTTCCAATTTCCAAAACTAAAATGATGCAAGCCTTCTGATATTGTACCATACGTTTTAGCACTGTATTATCCCTGTATTAGAACTGTATTAGAAGCATAGGTGGGAAATATCAAGGAAGTTTTAAAATGACTGCAGAAATCCAGAGACATGCTCACCCTCTGTGAATGCCATGTGATAATTATGATTTGTATGTGTTGTACCTGTGCTACTTTGGGACCTTTCTGAAAAAACACCAGATGGGCTTGAAGTCTCCAAATGTCTCCCAGGATAACTGTTTTCTCCTCATTTCACCCATCAATGACACTTCTTGAGTAATCTTAGCAGCCCAGGGTCACAGAGCACAACGATATACTTTTTGAATGAAGGAAGAAAGGATGTTTTCTGGCAGGGAACAAAGAGCAAGTTTGTCACCAAGGGCCGGTAGGAGAGAGGGAATTTGGATGCCCTGACTTTTGTGGGGTGATGCTTCAGCATTTTTTGCTTCAGCTGTGAAGCAGGGACTGGAGAAGTGAACGCAAGTGTGTGCTTCTCATTTTGAAAATGAGGTTCCAGGGTTGTGTTAGAGGTACCAAGAGTCTTGTTAAAACTATGCCATCAATCCATTTTGTGTTCTCCTGTCTAAGTTGTTTATCAGGAGGCAACTTGGTCCTGGATTGCATGAAATACGAGACCTACCCCTATGTGAAATGCAGTTTCTGGATTCTGGCTGGAATCTCTGCTCTTCTCCCCAGAGCTGCTCAGCCTCAACAAATGGGGATCAAAATCTAGTTCAATGGCATGCAAATCTGATGGGCCTCTTTAAGTTCTTAGACTGCAGAATAACCTTTCTATTTGTCTTTAAAGATGATACAGCAGAGGAAACAGTTTCTCTCTAGAGTCCTATTTTGCATCCTCCAGAAGAAATGGAAGGAAAATCTGTAATTTCAGTGGTGGAAGCTGAATTAGGCCCATAACTTCATGACTCAAACAATTTGAATAACTTGCATTGCCTGTAGCAAAAATACTCAGTAACTACTTGCAACCTATTTTCTTCAATTGCCTAATTTACATAACTTTTTCAATCAGATTGAAATGTGTAGCAGTTCTGAAGGGTAGCAGCAAATGAATTTTGAGTTTAAGGAAAATAAATATTAATAATAGGTAAGTTTTGAAATAAATTGTGACTTAGAAGTCCCAAAAAACTACAAAAAATTCTATCTGACCTATGAAAAACAAGTTGTTCTTTAGTGCAAACCTCTAACTTTCAGACCAAGTCAATTTTTCTCCCAAAATTTATAGAGCTGTAAAAACCAGACATTTAAAGTGTACGTTCACTGAAACTTTTATTGGAATAATTGCTGATTACCGTGTGTTACATCTATCTTTTAGCATCTTAAAAGTCATACCCAAAGTAACTTCCTTTGAAGTAAAGTGTGTACCCTTGCAGAGCTGGAAGAAAAATGTTTGTGAATAAGGCTGGTAAAATACTGGCAGCACTCTGCAACTGGATGCCATTTACATGACTGCAGTTACTTTTGCTATCCCTTAACATGCTTTTTTTGACAAGTAGCAATTTTATTGTCTTTGCAGTTGGCTGCTGAAGTTCAAGAGGATTTTTTCTTTGGTTTTTTTGTTTTCAATTCTTAATGCAGAGGTGAAAAATCTGTTCCTTTTACTTCTACAGAAAGTATGTTTGATTCTCCCAGGAGGCAATTTGAATACAGATTTTTCTCTTGTTGTCAAGGGGTAATTTGCAGGTGGATGTTTTTTCATTGCGGGTTTGAGCACAGCCAGAAGCTGCACTGCACACCAGCCCTGAGCTTTGCCAAGGTAAACTTGTGCAGTGACATTGGGGTCAATTCGAAGCAATTAGCTTCAGCATTATGCAGAACTTGACATTTTTAGTCCTTTCAGATAAGTCTTCTGAAAATGACTTTATTTTTACATTTTATAAGCTTTTGAAATATTTTTTTCTTAACACACCTATCTTCTTCCTTTCCCCAAACATTGGCTCTGTGGGCTGAAGTTTTGAATGTGTTTTCCTTGATAGTATTTTCCTCCCAAAGACAGTTTGAAATCCCTACAGCCATTCTCAAGTTATGGGGTTTTCCTCTGGTGCCTCCTGATTTCCTACAGGGCCTGTTGTTCCTTTCTCAGTCCTGTGTGTGATGTTGCATCTTTTATGTAGGTAGTGGATCATGACTAGATTTTTATTTTTACAGACATCTGCATTGCACGAGGAATTACATTCACCTGAACCTCTTCACCTCTTTTATCCTCCGGGCTATATCTGTTTTTATTAAAGATTCAGTGGTGAAGTGGATGTACAGCACAGCCACACAAGAGTACCAGTGGGAAGGACTTATAGCCTTCCAGGTAAGGGCAGACACTGTGGCCTTTCTCAGGATATTGGAGTCATCACTGTGGTGTGTTTGCATGACAGCAGGTCATGAACTTAATTCTTCAGCTGATGGCATGACATGTTTCTCTAACTGTGGGAAGTTTGCCCCCACTAGACAGAGGAACAAGAAAATATATATATATATATATATATATATATATATATATATATATATATATATGTACACATATCTATATATATACATACACCAATGCCTGTATCTTCTTTCTGTGCTGAAGTTTCATTTCTTTCTAGCAATGACAAGAGGGCATTTATTTTCCTAAGCCAGCACCTTCTTGTGATAGAACTGTCCATCTGGTCTAATGACCAGATAAGTTGGTTGTTCTTGTTCATCTCTATATAATCTCTTGGTGACAGGAAAAAAAGGAAGCATCTGATTAAAATGTGAATTTGAAAGCGTTTGGAAAAGCTTTAGAGGAACAGGCTAATTAATACTTCTAATTGATGAGAGAGGATATACAACTCTTTTGTAAATATGATGAAAGTGTGCCCTTCCCCATTTGGATTTGGAATGCAAAATGCACTTGAATCCTCGAAGAAAGGTAGCTTTATTATCTGTATAGCCCTTGTAATTCTAAAACATGGGTATGGCATTTACTGCTGCAGTACAGGGTTGGAGCTGTAAAGGGAAACTCTCCTGATGCATCCTTAGTACCATCCTTTTCTGACACTGCCTAAGGCAGAAGTGCTAAAACGACTTAGTCAATCTCATATGATGGTTGATTTTTTTTTTTTTCTCCTCTGCAATGTATCGGTTGCCAGAAGATAGCATTGTAAAACACAAATGGTTTGGAAATATTTGTATTGGATTGTCAGTCATTTCTTCTTTCCAAAAAGCATAGACTTTATGATTTTACACACGGTTTACTCAAAGTGGTTTCATCAGGTCTGATGGATATATTAATTAGGTAATTGGTTTTCATACTTATCTAAAGCCCTGCTGATCACCTCTGTAATTTATCAGCAATGAGAGAATTTGCACTTAAATGGGGTGCACTGGGCAACATTGCTGTTCTATGAAAATATCCTTTGCTTTGGCAAATAGTCAACCCTATGGCATCCACTCTTTTCTTTTTAATAGAGAAATGCTCAGCTGCAGAATAGAGTATCAAGGAAAGGGAAAGATTCACTGACTGTGGTTGACCGAGCACCTTTCACTTGTTCTTTCATCTGTATTTGTGCTTTTCAAAATATAATCCATTGCTTATTGAGGAGAAAATACAGAACATGTACTTATTTTTTTTAAAGGAGTAATGCTGTTGAAAGCATCTGTCTGCTGTGTATAGCACCTAGTACCGGCTTCTGCCCCTTCAGTAATAAAATACATGATTAGTTTAGCAAGCTTTTTTTTGAGCAGCAAGAGTAGGAAAGAGAACCAGTCTTTTGGGTTAATATATTTTGATTCTCAGTCTCTGTTGCATTAATTTGGGCTGTGCTTTGTTCCATCACAGGAATCACTCAGCTGCCGTTTGGTGTTTGTGATGATGCAGTATTGTGTGGCTGCAAACTACTACTGGCTGCTGGTGGAAGGCATGTACCTGTACACACTGCTGGTACTTTCGGTCTTCTCTGAGCAGAGGATTTTCCGCCTTTATCTCTGCATTGGCTGGGGTGAGTTGATTTTTCCATTTGTCCGCCTGTGGCTGCACTGGCAGATGTATAACAGGAAAAGTCGTGTGTCTGTCCTAGTGCTGCCCAACTTAAGTCCTGCACTCTGCATTCCCTTTTTGTTCCCAGTCCCTTACCTTGTTTGAGCTGGAGGGTGTGCTCACAGCTCCTGGATGCTCATGGCACAGAGGCTGTGGGACACTGCAGAAACTCACCAAACCAGTGGCAAGCTACTTTTCCTGCAGGACATCAGCTTCCCAGAACACATTATGTGTGGGTGGTTCCAGCTGGGTGTGGAGTTTTCTGGGCTGCCCTGCTTCATCTCCTGAAAGTTTCCCACTGCTTTTAAAGACATCTTAACTACTTGTGGTGCAAAATAGCAATGATGCTTTGCATCTGGGCCAGGACAACGGTAGAGAAATGGTGGCAGCATGAGGCAGGGTGATGCAAAGGGGCTGATGAACAAGGGGGTGCTAGCTGGGAGTTGTCAGGTTGGCTAAGTGGGCAGTGCAGGTCAAATAGGGATTTTCTGGGAAAAAATGGTCAGGGTGCATGTGCCATGGGCATGTGTGTGCTTGAAATCAAGGACTGTGATGCCCTGAAATCAGTTGGTTGAGCAAAGGTCACCTTCTGCAGAAATGCTAAAGCTTTCTTTCACTGTACAGCTCACCTGAAAATACATTACAGTTTGGGATGAATCCTAGTTTTGGAGTGATCTTGCATGTACTTTTATTGCATTCTCTCCCTTCCTCTTCACTACCCTCCCCTTTTGGTGGAATCAGGCCACTTTTGGAAAGATGAAAGTAAATCCAAGTAAATACTACAAGTGCCTTCACAGATGCTCATTTGAACATTTAAATTGCTTTGACTCTCCTCCTCTCTTTATGGAATTCATTTGTGACTATTTTAGCAAATTAGTTCACTGGAAAAAGGCATATAAATGTCTTACTGTAAATTACCCAATTCTACTGAAAATCGATATATAAGGAGGAAAGGCTTTTGGACATATTGATAGGATTAAATATATAAATGCAAATAATAGCAGTTTCCTCCTGGAGTTTTATTTAAAGTTCTGTATCTTCCATATTCTTTTATCTTGGGCATGCAGCAAAAGCAGCACCATTTTGTATAACATTTGAACTATATATGTTTTAATCAGACCCTCAATTCAATTTAAAAAAAGGGGGAGAGGGAGCTATCCTGAAGCACTGACTGAGGTCATGAAAGGAAATGGAAAAGAAATTAGAACAAAATTATATCTAGTCAAATCCTGAGGGGATTGTGTTCTTTTGAAAGAAAGGGTTAGGCTGCTTTTGGTCTGAATCACTTTTATTTAGAGTTTGTCTCCTGCAAAAGAAGGCAGAAACAGGTGATAATTATTTTGGTTTTGTTCTTCCTTTACAAAGCTTGTTTTACTCTTGTATATTGAATTTCTGGATGAGTTTGTGGAAATGAGCAGCAATGCAAGAACTTGGTACTAGATATATGGGTTTCATCCAAGCTTTCTAGAAAAGCTCTGTCCGTGCCATTCAGTTGTTATCTGTACAGTTTCTTGCTCTTCCATATGTGTCTGCATGTGCAAACCTTGCCAATGATTCTCCACCTTCAAATGGAGAAGCATCTGCTATTTCAGTGCTCCCAGATTAGTTACACCAGATAACACTTTCATCTCTTACTGGGGGGAGGATACGAAGATTTTTCCCTTTCTTTCTGCTTCTTCATTGATGATTCCATTTTTTGGGTGCTCAAGTCCCTCACCAGGTGACTTTCTGCTGTAGGCAATGCTCAGAAGATTTTGATTTAATTTGATTTTTGAGCTGCGTGATAGCCTCAGTGTAATGCTGAGGCTTCAAAGAGAGACAGGAGGTTCCTGTTTGAACCGAGAGTGTTCTTCTCTTTGAAATAATTAATCAACTGTAAAAAAAAAAGTGGAACAAAAATAAAATATTTATTTGTTTGTCGGAGCTGATTTGATGCTCTGACCCTTTGTTCTATTAATGAGTTGTCTTCTTACAGGATAATTTTTTAACTTGTTCATTTCTCATCATTTGATGAATATTTATGTATAAAAATTTTATACTTGAATTGCTCAAAAACATAGTCACTTCATGTTGTTATTTCTTACAGTTATAACTGAAGTCTGTGAGCACTCAGACATACCAGAGTCTGCTCTCCTGAATTCCAGGGTACTGAGCTTGATGTGCACCCTCCTCACTGCCCTAAGGATCTTGAATTCCACCATCTCATGGTCACTGCAGCTAAGGCTGCCGTTGAGCTTCACATTCCCCACCAGCTCCTCCTTGTTGGTGAGAACAAGGTCCAGCATGGCACCTCTCCTCACTGGCTTCTCTGTCACTTGGAGAAGGAAATTATCATCAGTGTGATCCAGGAAACTCTGGGATTTCTTATGCCCTGCTGTGTTGTCCCTCCAGCAGGTATCAGAGTGGTTGAAGTCCCCCAGGAGGATCAGGGTTTGTCGCTGCAAGGCTGCTCCTGTCTGGCCGCAGAAGGGCTTCCTGCTCAGGCAGCCCACGAGAGACTCCCCCTATAATGTCACTTGTGCCTGTCCTCCCTTTAATCCTGACCCATAAGCTCCTAGTCAGCTCCTCATCCATCCCCAGGTGGAACTCCATGCATTCCTGCTGCCATTGATGTACCTGGTGAAATGCCCTCCTGCTCTCCCCTGCCTGGCCTTCCTGAAGAGCCTGTGGCATTCTGTTCCAACACACCAGTGAGGAGCTATCCCACCATGTCTCTGTAATGCCAATGAGATCATAGCAGGTACTGGCACTGGCATCCAACTGGTAGGAGTGGGGTAGATTAAGGATCCCCTTCCCCAGCAACTTTAGTTTAAAGCCCTCTTCCCAGGCTTGGCAAGCCTATGACTAAAGGTTCTCATTTCCTTCTCTGTCAGATTCATCCCACAGTAGACCAATTGTTCCAAGATATTCCAAATACATTTTTGCTATATGATAATACTAGGTCAGTTCTAAAGTCAGTTATTAGACAGTAGTCCATTTATTATGAGTCCAAATGAGCAATTACTCTTTGCTTTTGAAGTGTTTATAAAGGTAAAAGTCTGTTTATCTTATGTTACTGTACTTAACAACACCTAGAAGTTATAAAATCTTGATAGACCTATGGAAACTAATATAGTTTCATAAATTGGGAGTCATTTATACTGACATCATGTATATTGATAGGATTCTATAAACCTTCCCTATTATTTGTGAGGTAACTGTATTCCTAATGGCCACTTCCTTGCTGAGATTTCATGCCATACTAGACTTTGAGATGGCAGTGTTGCATTTTTCCTATTTCATTTAATGTTGGATATGTCCTGCTTATGTCTTCTATTTCTTTGTCAAAGCAGACTTTCATACATTTGTGTCAACCTTAAGTTCCACATATCTTACTACAAAAACAATTGTCTAGTCCATTTTCAATGCTGATGGAGGGAAAAAAAGGGAAAACCACTTAGCAGCATCAAACCCCCCAAATTTTTAATAGGCTAATGGACAAGCAGGTAGGTGAGAGGCTTCCTTCACTCTGGGGGTCAGCACAACAGCAGCTAAAACAGATGTTGATTCACGTAGTCATTTATGCTTGCAGAAAAGAGAATCTGTTGCTGCACACTGTTGGTACCTGGTGCTTCCTTGAGAAATCCTTGCCCATGGATCTCACTTTCTAGAGAGAAGAAAACACATTTGTAAGAAGGGGGTGAAAACGCCCAACCTAACTACAGGGATCAGGATCATTACTTTTTTGTTTTGTTTGTTTCTCACTATGTGCAGACTGGTCTGAGTCAGTGTCCAGGACACCAACCCAGCGTTCATCATGTCTGAGCCCAAGGGAGGAGTTGCTGAGCCTGACTTTGACTCTCAGCTATCAGTGCTGTACTAAGTAGTCTCTGGAGAAGAGCAGTTTGTACTGTAATGCTGCAGTATCAGCAGATTTTAGTGGAAAAGGGACCTGTTCACATTTAGGAGTAGGGAGGAGGGAAGGGGGAAACAACAGGAACATCCTACAGTGACTCTGAGTGACATCCAGACGGGAAGAATGACAGGAGAACATTTTCAGCACTCAAGGCTAAGAAGAAAATGCTAATAAACAGCTAAATATTCTCTGAGCTGCTGTGGCAATTTTACACCTAGTTGCACTTGCAGCAGGAAAATTGCCATAAAAAATAAATAATCTGCTTCCTTCCAAGCTTTGGCAATCCAAAGTTGCTCTAAGGAAGAATACTTTGAGGAATGAAGCTATTAAAAGCAGGAATCCTGGCTAGGGCATCAAAATCTACATCCTGATTGCAAGGAAGATCTGACTGGAACAGAGCCAGTAAGAAACCTTCTTTTAGAAGCCCAGTATGAGCTCACTGTAGCAAAGGATGCATTCGTTGCACTGACCTTCTTTTCTGTTTTCAAATGAAAACTGTGTTTCAGAGAAGGATGTAAAAATAGATTTTGTATCCAGACTGATCTTGGTAGGAAGTACATGTCAGGAATTCCACTTAGTTGTCTTCACTCTGTCTTCTAGATTCAACTCTTTTGTGTTTTTCCTTACTTCAGAAGAAAAACAATGTTCCATCTTTTCTTCTCACATCTTTAGTGCTTTTACTCTTTGTAAATCTACTAATATTTGTTTTTCATTTCTTTCAGTTCCTCATCACATCATTCTTGCACTCATTTATCAATCAGTTGATCAAGTCAAAGTTTCTTGGATGCTTTCTGAGAGAAAGAGGAATGGAATTGTTCTGACAGCAGTAGAGTCCTTCTGGTTTGTGTGCCTGATTGTCTAAGAGGTTGAACTTACCGCATGTGGAAACAAGGGATGTCAGGTTACAGCTGAGTTACTGAAAACAGACCTAAAATGCTGTGTTCAGAGTATGTCCTTCTTTAAGTGTTTCAGCAGGATGGCAGTGCTTTGGTCCTACAGAGACAAATTTACTTCAGGAAGAAGTAAATTGCCGATTAGGGATGTGAGGCATGCGAGGATGAGGGGAGCCTCTCTTGCTCCTCATGCCTTCCCTGAAATTGCCTCTATGTAAAGAGAGGTACAATGCAAAGCTGCAAATACAGTGTGTCTGAATGGAATGGAATGGAAACTTGCTTGCACGTGGAGGTAAGGGAAAGAAGATGGCATGGAATAGCACCACCTGCTGACACCTCTCATGGTAACGGGGACTTTGTGGGTTCCAGAACACACCTGAGCTTTTCTGTTTTGTTACCAAAACATCTCAGACCCGTTAAATGAAGAGACAAGCTGCTATCAGCACATGGTAACTTCCATTAGCAGCCCCAGGAATTTCTTGCCCCTCTAGTTAGGGATAGTGGAGTATTCTGAAAACATCAGCCTGTGCAGATTTTCTCAAAATTTCGTTCTCTTACCTACCCCATCCTTTGGTCATTCTGAAAAATGACTGGTTTTCCAACTTTTTTTTTCTTACTGTGGAGACATCTGGCCAGGTGTAGAATATATAAGCTAGAGTGAAACTAAGTAGGTCGTGCTGCTTATTTATGCAGTGGTGTGTTAAGATGTTGATTTGGCAGTTCCATTACTTTCTCATAATCCATAATATGTATTATTATTGCAGCCTATAATTCAGATGCCCAGTCATTTGAAGTTGAACTTTATTAGCTGAGCTGTCAGCACGCTTATTTCCTGGTACACTTGACAGATTTCATAATCACCATGTAGTGTTCAAAGATTTTGGGTCAGCTATCAGCCTGCAAGAATAACTTTGCAGAGTTTATCATGAGCAGGCTGTTGCAGTTTCTGGCATCTTCAGAGTGATGCAGTACAGAAGAAAAAGTAGATATTACCACTTCCAGAATTCAGAGACCTTTCTCTGGTCAGTTCGTCTAGGAGAAGATCAATCTCAGAGCTTTCTGTATGACAAAAAGCAAAACCAGAAAGAGTTCAGCCTACACCTTAAATAAATGCATTTTATAAATGAGTGCAGTTTTTTTCTTGGATATCTGATATACTTCGAATAACAGCCGCAGGAGAAAGAAGGGTGGGACTGAAACTCAAATGCACCAAAAGTGTTGTGTTGGAAGCCCATGACTGGAATACAGCGCTGATTCTGTTAATGAAACATAGTCATCTGTGGTGTTTATTCAAGGAGTTGTACATGGTTTATGTCCACTGTCTGCTCAAACCAGACAGAATTCTGACCGAGTGAAGTAGCCAGAATTATATATGCATTTATATAGGCTAATTAGATATCAAGATTGTTAATTAGTCATTGGAGAGTCTCAGTGATCCTTGCAAACTGCAGCTATTGCAGAGATGCTTCAAACTTGCTCGTATGCTGTTATGGAATGGCTTCTACAAGCTTGAAGTGAATTAGGGAATGTTCTTGGGGCAGTCTCCTCTTCAGATCTTCACTAGGGCTTTGGAAAGCTGCATGTATTCCCATTTGCTGGGACTGTGTCCCAGACAGTCTCCAGAGCCACCCATTTCTCAGGACCAGGCTTTGTGAATTTGGTAGATGTCAGGTGGTATCCATGTAGTAAGGTTTGAACATCAGTGCAAACTCATGTGTGTATTGCACTGTTAAGTCTTGGTGTCTCAGACTAAAATGTGCATTGCCAGCATGGAAAATAGTGTGACTGATGGTGCTGCAATACCAAGACACCAGTGGTGTGCATCACAAGTGGGAGTGGGCAGAGAATGTTGAACAAGTTGCTTTATATGTGCTGCCTATTAATTTGTATAATATTTGTATAGCTGATGCAATTCTATTATACCAGCCTCCCTCTAGTTAGGCTCTTTTGAAATACAGTGTTAATAATACATTCTCAATTCAAATGTTAAGTAATTTGATTAAACATGGAGAGATTTCTGATGTATCCAGAAGACAGAGATAACCTACAAATCATTATTGTTATCACTTGATCTATCAAATGATATATCCACAGACATACAGCCTTTGTGCTCTCAGTGTTCATATCTTATCCTGTAGGTTTCATATTAAGATGTCTAAATGCTCAGCAAAATCAAGAAAGGAATAATTCAAACTATAATTTGTTTCTGTGAATCAAAGTCTCATTTGGTTTGGAAGTGGTGTGCAATGAGCCTGTTCTTACTCTCTTTATATTACTGTCAAGGCAGTATAGAGTTTTTTGGTAACTTTGCTCCCAAAATACTGTGTGTTCTCAGTATCAAACACATCCATGGAACATAGTAGCTATTTGCCCAAGTAATCTCTACTCAATTCATTATCTTTGCTATTATTCTAATTACTGGTATTCTTTCCTTGCTGCTCTTTATTCTCTCTTTTTTTTATTATTAACTGATTAAGGAGAATATTGTTATTCTGTATCTGTAGTATTTAGCTGTTCTGATAGCAGAGAAATTCTACAGTACAACAAAAGAGAAGGTTTTTTACTGATAAAACCCAGAAACAATACTGCTTGAGGTGTTCAGACTGCGGGAGATCACCAGTTTCCCTGTGGCTTCTGCTGCCATGAACTGTGGATTTGCCCTGTGCAGAACTTAACTGCTGCAGCCTGATGTTCTTATGGTCCCTTGCTTTACTGGTTCTTAAGAATAAAGTAACAAAGTACACTAAATGGTGCTCTTTCTGTACAATGCACATGCAGCATCAGACACTGTCCAAGGATGAATTAGACCATCTTGGTCTATCCTCTGGCACAAATTCCTCATCCTGCCTTTTGAGTCACAACCTGCTTTTCTTCCTTGTGCGCTTTTTTAACATTCTCTGTACTGAGTATTGGTTGGTAGATGAACTTCAAAACTACTTTTGTGATCTAGGCTCTTCATAAATGAAAGAAATTAATTAGAGAGCCTTTGACACTGTAAAGCAGGTAATGAGTGCTAGCTTACTTGGCTTGTCTCTCTGCCCTTTACACCCCAGCTGAACTGACCAGCTGTAGCCCATGCACTGACAGGTGAGGGTAGGGCCAAGCCTCTCCTCACTGCCACAGCTTCGTCTGCTGTCTATGCTGCAGCCAGTCAAGTCCACGCCAGTACCATAGCCAGAACTGGGACTTCTATGGGTGGGGAGAACACATGTGGGTGTGCCCACATTCCCTCTGCCATGGGGGGCTTGTGGGGCTGGGTGTGCTCCAGCCTCGACACCAACAGACAGCCTGAGCTTGGTCCTGCTTGACTACAGTGGGTGACCCACAGGCAGAAATACGGACACGAAGGTTTTGGTCAGAGCACACTGCACCCCTCTCTAGCATGAGTACAGAGGCTAGTAGAGCTTCCAGAAATTAAATTCCCTTGGCCCCTCTGTGAAAATATCCACAGAATAAGTGGTGAATGCCTGTTATGGGGCAGTTGTGTTGTTCATTTTTCACGCCTGTTGGGAACTAGGTGGGAGCCCACTAGTTCTGTTCATGGCCATCTGTGTTGGATAGGAGCTGCAACCCTGACACCCGCTAATTATGTTGCTCATCATTATGGGGGAGGCAGGGGGAGTTGTTCTCCTCTCTGCTTTTTCCAGTCTCAGTGTCAATGTCAGCCTTGTCTCCTCTCTTTTCAGGTGTGCCAATGCTGTTTGTTATCCTCTGGGGAACTGTCAAGTACCTTTATGAAGATGAGGGGTTGGTTTCGTTCTGATTTTTATCGCTATCTCATTTGTGCTGTATGTGTGCACCAGCAGGTCATTGTTTGCTTTCTGTTCAGTGTGGTTTGCTTTGGCAATGTGCTGAAACATCACATAATTGCTTCTGTTTTGTCTGAAGGTCTTGCATAACATTTCAGAAAGGAGCATATGTTTTTTTCTATCAGAATTTTCTGCATGTCTGAATGAATCTATTCTTTTGCAGGTCAAGGAAAGGTATGTTTTGTTTTTCTGTACTTACAGTATCAACAATAGAAGTCATCATACCCAACCAAGACCATTCCTGATACTGTGCCTTTGGCAGTAGCCTTTACAGTTGTTTCAGAGGAAGGCAGCAACCTCCCACAGGATTCTGCCTGTGATTTGTAGTGATTAGCCTATGCCTAGCAGCAGAGAAGTGATTGCCTTTTCTTGTTTAAGCTCCCATTATTTAGATTTTCTTAAAATAAAGGCGCATTCTCTGTCTGCTTATGTTAGTCTTGCTGGAGTCAACTGTGTCACGCATGAGACTGCTGTAGAACACCAAATACTTTTTGTCCATTTTTACCATGGTGGCTGTTCAGAAAAAAATTACCTTGGTATATGCTTTATATACCAAATAGCATTGTAGTTTGTTGGGGTTTTTTTGATTTTAAAAAAACAAACAAAAGGGAGGAAAGTGGCTTCTTCTTTTTAGAAACAGTGGCTGCCTAGAAATATTTGGGTAGCTTGCTTTGTGATGAAAGAAGTAAATTTGTGCTCTTTCATTTTTATTATTAACTTATTATTTAATGGGTTTTCCTCTTAGTTTCCAAACTATCCAGCCAGCACTTTTCTAGAGGATTTTTTTTTCTTTTCTTTTTTGTCCCAGGCAGAATCATTGCTGGAGAGATGCTGCAATGTGAAAATTCAGTTTAGTCAAAGCTACCCCCCAGACTGTTTTCTGGTGTTTGTGAGTATTAAGAACCAGCTTTTTTGTGTGTGTTCCTCAGAGTACTGAACCAGTTCAGTCAAAACGGCCTTTTCTGGCTTAAGCAATGCTAGGATTTTTTGACTTTCCTTTTCAAGGCTGACTTGATGATATTCTGTAGCAAGATTGTGGCTGTACTGATGTACTGCAAGTTTTGTTGACATTATCAGAATAGGTGTAAAGACCATGCAGCCTCCAAACAGGCGACGTTGCATGGGCATATCTTCCTACTGATGTAGAAAATGTATTCAAAGTGCTCATGCTGAGCCACTCACATTATGTGGTGCTCAGAGTTGATTTATGTTTTCTGTTAAGGAAAACTGTCACTCACTGCCTTCAGCAGACCTTAAAAGGGGCAATTTTGCACATTATTGAATTTTCTAAATCTTGTCTAAATATTTGTAAAATACAGCAATAAATAACCACATGCAGCAGCTGCTCTGAAAGGCAAGATTTCTGTGCCTTGGGCAGGCATTTGCTGGAGCAGCCAGGGGTATCTTTCATGCTGTTTGCCATAGCTCTGTCACCATGCAGCAGGCTGTAAATTTCATTTGTGATTTAACTACTTCCCTAGCTGTGAAGAATAACTGGAAATAAATGTGGTCAGGGCTGGGAATTTGAGGCAGTCCTGTGAACATAGCAATTGGAATAAAGGACTGAAGCCTGCAAGACTTGGTTGTACACTGGCTTCTTCTTTCCTTACATGTGCAAGTATAAACTCCTTTAGCATGCAATTACTGTTTTCAAAAGTAAGCTATTGAAAAATATTTTGTCTAGATTACAAATACAATTAAAGGCAAGCTCTTGTTCTTAGACTGTGCCTAAAAACCTGATACTTAAACATTTTTGCTTCTGTCTGCAATTAAGTTTGTGAGCAAAACAGTCAGCCTTCAGTCCTTTTTTTTTCCATTCAGCTGTAGCAATTCAAGGTGAAAATTCAGTGTTTTCACTTTACTGGATTGATAAGCAAAGGCAGAAACATCTCAGTAGCATTTTTTTCGTGCGACAAATTCTCCATTCATGGCTCTGAGGCTATTAGTTGCCAAGCATCTTCTAAGTGGTGCTGAGCAAACTGTAGGGCTAGATCCCAAGCACAATAGATATTGGTGTATTTATCAGTGTGGCAATCACAGAAAGCACAGATGGGCAAGAAATCACATAGACATCTACCGATTTTATTTTCTGGATGCTTCAATAGTCATGACACCTTAATTGACCTGTAATGGTTTTTTTATTGCACATACTTGTATAAATTTAAAGGTAGCTAAAATTGATTTGTGCCACAGGAAGTAGATTAACCCACACAGAAATGTGGGTTAATGTTAAGAATGTTTCTCAGCCTCTGTTATTACAAATAACCTTTTTAATTGCGTCTGCATCTACTGCAGCTAGTGAGAAAATCAGAACTCCACTTCCAGCCACACCTGTTAGCCCATCAGTCTTGAGGTGTTCAATTAAAATTAATTTCAAAGGCTCCATGAAGCTGGCTCCCAGTCATGTGTACCAATTAAGAAGTTCTGTTACTCAGATTCTGGCTCAGGTACACTGACTGCACACAGTCTGCACGCCTTTTTTCTCCGATACCTAAATACAATTGAATTGGAGGCTGTAGAGCTGCTGGTGGTAATAATATGCTTTTTGTATGCATTAAACTGAAATTGAAAGAAAAATGAAATCCCCAGCCCTCCTCAGACTGGCAGTCCCTGCAAGGGAACGTGGAATTGCCACACCAAGCTGCTACGCTTTCCTCTCCAGTACGTGAGCACCTGTGGGTGTCTGGTTGTAGCATGGATCCCTCCCACGTGCTGCATGGTTTGCTCTTTTCTCTTAGACTGTCCCACTACAAGGCTGGGGAGGGTTTCAGCTGCACCAGCATCACCCATGCTGATCTTTCATAGGCCTGTTACAAAGCCTTAGGGAAAATTGTGCGTATGTATGTTTTGGCAGAACAGATTTGGAGATGAAGAGAAAGCTTTTTTTTGGGAAGGAACCTCTGTTTTATGTAGTGCTGTGTTTTGTGGTTTGTTTCACAGTCTGTGTAGCTGAGAAACCTGCTGGCTTTCCTGGTGACTGTTGCTTTTGAGTAATGCTGAGCAGGAGGCTAACAGAGTTATTTTATAGAAATATTAAGAACGCTGTCACTGCAGCAGCAAGTGAAGTGGCACATGAGCACTGCCCTAACACCTGGGCCATTGTGCACAGACAGGGCCCATCAGGCAGTGGTGGTGGCTGGCTGTGGCCACTGGGGGACCAAAAGGAACTAGATGTACAAACCCTCAGTGTAAGAGTCACTTCAAACCAGTGATCCCGAACTGGGGCTGCCATGACTTTTCTTGTCATTTTTCTCCCATATTGCTCAAAGAGACAGGAATTTAAAAAGCCAAAATGAGACTCATGTGGAAAATGAAGTATTATATTGCTGCAGCATGCTACTCGCTTGGCAGAGGGCTTAGGTCAGCAAAAGTTAGGAACTGCTGCTCCCGTGTTTGATGTTACTTGCTTATAATTTTTTAACTCCCTGTGGGCCTGAAACCTTGTGCATATGCAGTGAAGGAGCTGGTGTTTGAAGATGCAGTTGCTTTCCCCTGGTTGAAATTAGTAACTCCTTTTTGAAAATAAGGACAGATAAAATAGATGACTGATCTCAGTACTGATATGAGAATAATGATGTAAGTAATGGGATAATGAGCTAACAAGCAATTAAATAAGATGATCTGACATTGGAGACTAAGAATAATAAAAAATAGTGCAGGACAAGGAGGCTAGGAATGACAGCAGAAAGATTGGACTCAAACAGATTCCCCCCCTTCTCCTTTCAGCCAAATGACAAATTTGACCTTGGTTTTAATGGAGTGAATCTTCACAATTAATGGATGAGAATTCATAGCAAATTGTGGAGGAGAGCTAGCCATTAGTGGGCAAGAAAGGCCAGTGAATAGTGTCCAGTTGGATTATGATAGCTGCAATAGTACAAAGCATTCAGTGTTTCTAAGAAGCAGATGCATCTGTTTCCATGTCAGCATGATGTGCTTTCCTAGGATCTAGTCCTTAATATTGTTTTCCATCTGCATTGCTGGAACAGAATGAAAAGCGAGAGATTTTAGTAATGTACTGAAACTTTTCCTTCATCTCCTTTTTGTCCTCTTACTAGTTGCTGGACCAGAAACTATAACATGAATTACTGGCTGATCATCAGACTGCCCATTCTCATCGCCATCGGGGTGAGTCTGAGACACATACTGTGTCCCTGAGAACAGCACAGTATGGTACAAAGATGCACACTTGGCCATTGTGCATGTCCAAAGGCTAATAACCTTTGAGGCTGTTGACATTTTCATTCAGAGATGTGATGTTATGAAACCGAGTTGGTTTCTGTCACTGAAATTCCAGACTAGCATTTTGTTTCTTTAATTTGGCCACATGCCGTGATGTTGTAGTGGCAGGACATGATAACAGAACAGCATGGTGCAGCAGGGCTGTTAACTCTTCATGAACAGAAGGTGTGAAAGGTAGTTCAGGGAGACCAACGATACTATCTCAGGTACTGGGCTATGAAAGAGCCACAAAATTTGTGGCATTGTGTAGAAATGCCCTGTTCTGCAGGCACAAGACTGTATCAGGCTCAGACCTCCAGACAAGGCAAATGGGCCAGCCCACACCTTTAATGTGTCTCACTCCAGAGAGTAAGTAGGGTCCCCTGCTTTGTGTAATGAAGTGCTTGTGTTTTCAAGGGTGGCTTGTGCATTCACAGTATGTAATTAGATCACAGTTCCTTAGAAAGGAGTTGAGTTCTGTAGTAAATTCTGCAGCTGCTGCATAGCAGGATGCACAGAGACTACACATGCATACACAAACCAGCCTTTTTGAGTACTTACGCACATGTGTTTATTGGTGGTGATACAAATTCTTTTTTCACTTCTCCAGGTAAATTTCCTCATCTTCATCAGAGTTATATGCATCATCATCTCCAAACTGCAGGCTAATTTGATGTGCAAAACTGACATAAAATGCAGGTATGTCATAAGGTGGTCTGACACTTTTCGTGCTCATCAGAATAAAAGCAGCCAAGGACATACATGAATGGAATGGGTTGACAAAGGTGGTTAAAGATCACAGCCCCTGAGTAATGCACAGGTGTGGTGTCACACTTGGGTGTAACTGCTTGGACAGTGAGTTCACAGAAAAGCCTCAGGGAAGCCAGGGCAGGTATTTCACCTGTGTTATAAACAGAAGGCTTGATGTCTGTCACGTTAGTCTTCCATTAGATGAATGGATGAATATTAATTAAGCAGATACTTTTAAAATACTTGCAGCATATGCAAGTACTGAATGTTAGAGTCCTTGAAATCACTCAGAGGAGGGCAGCAAAGCTGATGTAAGGGCTGGAAGGAACATCCTGTGAGGAGTGGCTGAGGACTTTTGACTTGTCTAGTTTGGAGCAAAGGGCTCTCGGGGATGACCACATTGCCTTCTACAACTCCCTGAGGAGTAGAAGTGGAGAGGGAGGTACTCAGCTCTTCTCCCTGGTATCCAGTGATAGGATGTGTGGGAATGGTTCAAAGCTGTACCAGGGGAGGTTCAGATTGCACATCAGGAAGCATTTCTTTACTGAGAGTATGGTAAAACCCTGGAACAGACTTCCTAGAGAGGTGGCCAATGCCCCAAGCCTGACAGTGTTGAAGAGGCATTTGGACAGTGCCCTCAAGAACGTGCTTTAAGTTTTGGACAGGTGGTTGTTGTAGGTTCCTCCCAACTGAAATATCTTATCTTTCTCTAATTTGAACAAAATAATATGAACTGATAGAAATAAAAGCTTTCACTTCAAGGAAGACGAGGTGGGATCATTTTGAGTTTTGCTTCTTGTTCTTCTTGCCAGTAGTTACTGGGACAAACTTTTAATCTTAAATGCATGAGATGTTTCAAGGGAAATGTTAGGGCTATCACAGAAATACTCAGTTTTTGGTTTGCAGGCTTCAGTCTATCCGTGTCTGAATTCTTCCAGTTATTTAATCACCTTGCTAAGATTCATGGTTGCATCCTTCATTTCTGCATCTTGACTGTTATATTGCAGTCTGCAAAACAATGTAGGAATAACAAGTTAGCTCTTGAAGTGTAGAGCTATGTGCTGTGGTAGCTGGACTGCTGCTGGCACTGGACTTAGCTACTTTGACATTGGGTGTTTCAATGCTACAGCCTTCTAAACTAGAGGCAGCATGTATTTTCATGTGTTTTTATCAGCGTAGAGTTGCTGTGTATGTTACCTGCCTTCTTTACCTCACATGAAATTTTGGAAATCCTAATGTGTCTTGAGAGTTTAAAACAAAGATGAGGACCTAGGTCTGAGCTGGAGGCTTTTATTCCAAGCCCACTTGTAGAGAAAATGGAGTATTTTCAGAGGGTCACAGTGAAAAGACAAGGGCAGAGGTCACAAGTTACAGCAAGAGAAATTCCACTTGCATGTCAGGTGAAAATAAATTAATGGTCAGAGTGGTCTGATGCTGGAGGAGAGGCCCAGAGGGGCTTTGGAGGACCTTGGAGATACTCAGAACTTGGCTGGACACAGCCTTGAGTAACCTGCTGTGAACTGGAGTTGGGCCAGGGACTTCCAGAGGTGCCTTCCAACCTGAGTGATTGCATTATTCAGAATAGCAGCCAATAGCCCTCAGGATCTACAAAGGTCTGACAGCCCTGCTAACTGAGTGATTTTGTGTCTACTGACTTGTCTCAAAACAGATTGCTGTGAGATGTTGGCAAGTTCTGTGGCCCAGGAAGCTCCCACATGATCCTCATGCATCTTTCACTAACCTGTTAGGTGGCTGGCATGTATGTCTATCTAAAAAGAGTTAAGGATCGTTCTTGTGAATTTTTTCCTGTGGTTGTGTACCTTGAACTCTCTCACGGGTGAAAAATAATTTATTTCAGGTTGGTTTGTCTTTCATCCTTTGCTAGCTGTGTCTTTGAACTTGCCATCACTCATTTCAAGACAGTTTGATTGCTTTGACAAAGTGTTCTGCAGTTACAAATAGTTACAATGGTTAGAGGATTTAACACGCCGTAGAGGTGGGAAGGAATAGCAAGTACTCTTCCCTTTGCCAAGATATTTTTTAAATATTCCAGCTATTGATAGATTATGTCTTTCAGGTCATCAAGAAGGTAGGTTTTGGTTGTCTTTCTCAATTACAGGTGGAGAAAAAAATACAGGGGAAAGACATTGCAGGTACAAGAAAGCACATGGTTTCTTACTGAGTTGGGAATATTTTCCAGGTGAAATGCAGCTAGTAGCTGGATACAGAGCTTTGCTCTCACCAAGAAATGGTCTGCAGTGAAGTGGTAGGGGAGGTTAAAACTTGTGGGAACTTACTAAGGTCATTTTGAGGAGGTTTTCATCCTGCAGCCTCTGGAGGAGGACCCTGCGTCATTGACTTGCCAAAGTTGAAGCTGTGTCAGAAACAGAATGCAGGAACAGTGGCTCCCAGTGATCATTTGGATCGACAGTGGTCTATTCAGTGGCACTGTGTTCTTTAATTTCTTTGTGATCTTAGGTTGGCCAAGTCTACGCTGACTCTGATCCCACTGCTGGGGACCCACGAGGTCATCTTTGCCTTTATTACTGACGAGCATGCCAGAGGGATGCTGCGCTTCGTGAAGCTTTTTACTGAGCTCTCCTTTGCTTCATTCCAGGTAGCACTCACAGTGTGCCCATGGGCGTAAGATATTTCTTAACTGCTATTTGGGGACCTGCTTTCTCTCTCATTCATTGCATGCTCCCTGTTCCTTATATTTCTCAGGTTAGCACTAGATGTTACAGGATTATGACAGTGGAAAGGAAGGTGTAAGGACTAATTTTTAACAGCCAACTTGACTACAATAAACTGGTATTCCTGTCCACATATTAATATTTACTTCCTATGGCTCACCTCAGGGCAATAAGAAAATTGTCTGTGATTTCCTGTAATTGTATAATGGCATTGCTGAAAGCACATTTTGTGCTTTCTCCAGTGTTTTTGATAGTCCTTGGAAAATCTGTGCTGTGAGAGGTAGCTGTCTCCAGCTGTAACTGCATGTGAGGAGGGCATAGGCTTATTGTGATTTTTATTTAACTATTGCCTTAGGTAAGGCCATTTCAAATGAGTCTCCTTGTGTAAGGAAATCATTATTCTTTTAGTTTCCCTGCACAGTCACTCATTCCCCATTTATCAAGCGCAGAGCTGTATTTAAGACTGCTGTGAATTGCTCATTTATGAAGCGTTTATGACTTGAAACCAGGTAAGGAAGAAGGGGAAAGAAATCACTAGACAAAAATAACAGATTGAAGAAAACAGCAACTCCTTTTTCCTAATACCATGTACTTTGAGACACAGTTTGGTTAAACCTCCACTCTGCCATCAGAGCTGACAGGGATCAAAGATTCTCCACCTTTCAGTCTTATCATGGACATGCCAGTGTGAAGCCTCTAGCCCTCTGCAAGTGAGTCTGGCAAAGTGAGGAAACTGCTCTGCTCACTGTTCTTCTGGTTTTTGTTGATTTCAGGGGCTGATGGTTGCAATTCTTTACTGTTTCATCAATAATGAGGTAAGAGAGAGACTATTTGTTCCAATTTGCCTTATCAGCATACACCATAGGAAAAGGAAATTGAAAATGGTCTTGAACTGCTAAATTGTCCTTGTTCAGGACATTTTTTTTACAGATCCTTCCTTGCACAGCTCCATGGGATAACTCATCAGACAAATGTGTTTGGAGGGAATTCAGGTAGCGTAATTTAGGGTCACTATTTGTAGACGAGGAATCTCACAAATAGTGTTGCTTGCAATTGTGTAGGTTGCACTGGTGGGATTCTTTAATTAAGAATTATAGCTACTCTTCTTAATCTGTTTTATAGTGCTTCTTATTTGCTTGTTTTTGTGAATGTGGGAGTGGAGCCCATTTTATTACATGAACTTAGCTCAGCTGGCTGGTGAAGTTCGAGAATCCTTGTGGCTGTTGCTGTACAGTTTGGTTTCATTTAGTTTCCCTTTAGCCCAACTGCTTGAAGACATTATCACTCTCTCATTAAAACTGAACTTCACAGTGGTAAATTCAACAGGCCCAGAAGAATGTACCTTTGGCTTTGAGTTAATTGATTGCAAGTACCATCTTCTGTGGCTTGTGCTGAATCCCAGCCCTGTAGAGGGAAAGGGTATTGTTCTGTTTCAGTATTGCAGGAAACTCTCATGTTACCTTCTAAGTGATTGTTATTCATTCATTCAGCAGCCAGGTTTGTAAGGGAAGCAAACACTACTCATGTGGCAGTACATTATTAAATTAAATGCACATCAGTATGTTTTACACTCACACTAAATCTACTTTTAACGATGACATGGTAATTCAAGATCACTTATTGAGAGACAGGCCTCATCGAGGAATTGGAATCAGTAGAAAAATGTGCTATTTGTGTCATTATGGCCAGCCTGGAGTCAACAGAAAAGCAGCAGGCACCCTGAACTAAGCCTTGCAGGAGTCAGCTCACTTTTGTAGCTTGTGGGTAAGATTTTATTGAAGTGAATCTGTTAATTGTACTGCTTACAAAATCAGAGCTGAGTAGCAGCAGGCTTTGCTGTTGTGAATGAATGTCACTTGCTGCGTGTCGTGAATTGGAAGAACATTGCTTCAAATTCCTTGTATGGCTTTACAGGTGTACTTCAATCCTGAGATGCAGCACTGTCTGCTGGTGGATCATGTATTTCTTTTGATTCACCTTGGCATTTGCTCATACATCCCCTGTGCATCTGCAGCCGGGCCTCTCGTGTGTAATGCTCAATAACTTCCTTCACATGGTATAAGGACAAAGTTACGTCATAACCCAGACTTTATTACAAGGCCTCAAACAGGCAGGCTTGTTTCATTTGAGGGAGCTTACTGTGTAATAGCCTACCTTTGTTTCTAAGAGATCCTCCAAATCTCTTGTTACTATAATTCTCTTGCCTTTGTAATATAGTTCATAAAATATAACCACAGTGTGCTCAGCTTCACTGACAGACAATCTAGGATGAATTATTTTGCTTGTTCGAACTCTTGTTAAAAGAGAGGCGTAGGATTTTGTCAAGCCTGGTCATCAGCATCCGTAAAATAAATCTACGTAAAGAGTTTGATTAAGTGAAGTCTGTTATAAACTATATGAGAACTCTTTCCTAGACTAAATGAGAAACTGTCTTCTGACACACTGTGTGTGTCCAAAGATTATACTTGTTTGCAGTGTGGTCTACATTTTATTTTTGTCTGTGACTCATTGACTCTTTTTCCTTAACCATACAGAATGAAAATTCTTTGCAAGTCCTAGTGCCCAGATCAAGACTAGAAGTGAAGATAGAAGCAATATTAATGTCCTTTTCTAATATCTACTTCTGAAAAAAAAACAGAATATGTCTTATTTCACCTGAAAGATTCTGGATTTGCTCTGAAGCCAACAGTCGGATCTCATGAAGAACATTGTTACCACCAATGTTCTTTGCAAAATGAGCTTGGCTTAATATGACTGGTTTTTCTGCTGTTAGTACTGCTTTCTATAAGAAATATTTTAAACCACAGAGATGCTGCCTTTTTCCACCAGTTAGTTCAGGATGGTTCAGGTTTCATTCTCTGTAGTCTTGGTTCTCCTTTTTGCCTTCTTGCTATTGCAGTGGAAGTATGATTCACTATCATCTACTTTAAAGAATCTGTCCTGATATCAGGACTCCTGAGTTCTTGAAGTACTGCTCAATCCTCCCTTTTGCTTTTAATTTTTTTCATTCTCTACAGAAACTATTAATTAAATTCTTCCATCAGCTCCACTCCATCCCATTTTAGACCTACTTTCCTTTCACTATGATTTGGTGAGATTTTTTTGGCAAAATTTAGGAGGCTTTTATAATCAGATTCCAGATTGATTGCCACACTGTCAACTTTCTTCCCCATTAGCTGCATAAAGCTCAATCAGCAGCTTTCTGTGAGAGGTCTTCTCCAACTTTTAATCTCCATGACCATCTTTTTCAAGTTCTCTGACCTCTTCCCTTTCTCTTTTAAAATACTCTACATAAAAATTTTTCGTCTTCCCCTTTCTCACATGTCATGGTTTAACCTCAGCCAGCACTGTGCAGCCACTTGCTCATTCCCTCTTGGTGGGATGGAGATGAGAATTCAGTTCGTTTACTACTTCCCACTGGCAGGGAGGTGTCTTCCCAGCTTCTTGCACATCTCCAGCCTGCCAACTGTCAGGGTGGGATGAGAAGCAGAAGAGGCCTTGGCACTGTGCAAGCCCTGCCTAGCAATAACAAAAGCATCTCTGCATTACCAACACTGTTTCCAGCACAAATGCAAAACACAGCCCCATACTAGCTACTGTGAAGAAAATTAGCTCTACCCCAGCCAAAATCAGCACATCATGGGAGCTTTGTTTTTGGTATCCTTTTTCCTGTATAGCTTATTTCTGGAGAATCTTATCAACACAGGGAAGTTACTAGGATAATTATTTTGCTGAAAGATCAGTAGATCTGCTTCTGTGCTCAGGAACTGCCTCTGCAAAATAAATCTTAACCTATTCCCTTGCTTATACATTCAAAGCCATCTAGGCAAAAGCTCAGTTCAACCCAGACAGCAGAGCTTCTCCCTATTCCTCTTCCTAACCCATGGAGAGAAAACTGGTATTACACCATTCAGATCTGTTCCTAAGACAGACAGATTCCTGCAGTCTTTTGTTCAGGTCTTCCATGCACTTTATCTCAATCTTGCAGGCTATCTGTATAATAGCTCAAGCCTGTCATGTCCAGCTGGAGTAAAGACTCATTTCCTCCCTTTGACTGACCTGAAGGTACCTATTTCTATTGCTCATTGACTTATTCTGTCAGTCACTACATTCATGCTTTCATTCAGGATTTGCCAGTAAATGCCTGCAACAGCTTTTTTCCAGTGCCACCTTACTGTTTTCCATGCCCACAAAAGATGCCAAATACTGGAGTGGTAATACAGTCAATTCTTTTCCTGCAGGCACTATGGTTCCTGCATTTCTGCCTTTGGCTGCCCATTCTCCCTCATTCTTCTATGCCAGGCGATCCCAGACACACAGTCTTTCTCTGGTGTCTTTATGCACCTTTTGGCACAACAGACCCCCCTTTACCATGGTAAAATACAAGCTTCTGTCTCAGCATCTTTGCTTCTGACCCATGAGGTGAGGTGGAGGTCAGATTCTGGATTCTGACAGATTCTCAGAAACACAGAGATGCAGCTGGTTCCACCAAGACAGTGTTCAATACAAGGGCTGTAGCCCAGAGTTGAAAAGCGCTGCTAGAGGTACCCACCAGGGGAAGACAATTAGTTTTTTAAGGCTTTGCTCTTTTTTTAGGACTGCCTCTCAAATTCAGTATTTCACAGAGAACAAGCAAAGAAAGCAGACACACAGCAGCTTGTTTCCTAGGAAGTTTCCCTCAGAATATGAAGGTTTCAGCAGCCTGGGCATGATGACAAACCTGTGTTGAAACTGCCATCAACCTACTTAGTCTCTTGGTGGTCAGTGCAAAATCCTAAAATAAAAGAAAAAGCATCTCTCCAGAGAAGGCTCCCTTAAGTAACCCACATACAGTGAACTTATTTCCAGGCAGAAGTACACACCATAATGAACTGATTACTGTGGTTGCACTCCTGCCTTTTATCTGGAGTAACAAGCGTGCAATTTTATGTCCTCTGCCTTATGTGTTAAAAGCTAATGGTGTTCTTAATTCAGTCAAGTGGCAAAAACTTTGCCCTTGGAACAGGGAAATCTAAATTCTGTTTGTTTTAGCAGTTACAAAATCTGGGATAAACTTCCAGACAAGTGCAGAGGTTACACAGTTCAACCCAGAACCTGTGACTAGATGAGCATACATTGTTGCTTTAAGAAAAGCTAGTATCTGGAATGAGATACTGTAATTGCTGTTTAAAAAGGGGGAATAAGTACAGTCTTTAATCTGTTTAATTGTTGTTTTCAATTCTGAATAAACATTTGGTTTTGTATGAAATAAAAAGAACCGACATAAATACTCAAAGAACAAAAATAATCCAGGACATATTAATGTTTAAATCAAACCAGAAATTAGAACTCTTAAGAATACTTGTTGTGCAATAGTGAGCAGGAAGCCAGTCTTTTCAGGTGTTTCATGGCTGATAAGCAAATTCAGCTTAATTGTTAGTTCTGGTAGGGCATAGAGTATGATCAGTATTGAGGTGAATACAATTTAGAGCAAAATAATGAAGGTAAGATTTTCTGGTGCATAAAAGAGCTTTTTTTCTACAAGTAAAAATGAATGTAATCATTATTTTAAATGTGGAATGGCCTACAATGGATTAATGAGATAATTGGATAATTGGAAGCAATAATATTGCAGCTTTAAGGTACTTCCAGCTTTTCTCAGTAGTGTGGTATCCTTCCTTGCTTTTTTCTGATGGAGTCATTTAAAGAGCTGATCAGTTCTACAGTCATTCCTTTTTTTCCTTCTTTGCTTCTGTTAGGTTCAGATGGAGTTTCGGAAGAGCTGGGAGCGCTGGAGATTGGAACATTTGTATGTCCAGAGAGACAGCAGTATGAAACCTCTGAAGTGTCCAGCCAACAGCATCAGTAGTGGGGGCACAGTAGGCAGCAGTGTCTATGCTGCCACTTGTCAGGCCACATTCAGCTGAGACCTCTGCAGGTGAATCAGACTGAAACAATGAACTGTATAATATACCTGAGAACCCTTAAATACCCAAGTAAGTGGCTTAAGTTTGCCATCTCCAGCGAGAAACTTAAGCATATGCTGCTCATTGCCTGCAGGCTGTTGGACAGAGGTGTTGTAGGGAAAGCAATCTGCTAATGTAATCAACACATCAGAGGAAAAATTGATCATGTCTAAAGTAAGTTAAAAGAGTTTCTTCCTATTTGCACACAAGGCCTCCGGGGGTCCAAAACTTAAGCGTAGCATTGATCCAGTCTGAAACCACAGGGTCAATGGCTTATTACTGTTGAGTGGGCGAGCTGAGTGATCGACTGATTAAATTACAAGGATATAGAATATGATTATTGCCAAAAAATACATTCAGACTTTTCTGGGGATAGGGTAAGGTGCCATCACCATTTTAGGAAAAAAATAATTTAGTGAGACACAACTTGTGTTTCAGGGAAGAATTAGTTTTGTAGCAGGAGTTTCCCAAAGTCAAAGTTGAAAATATGCTAACGTTTTTTCTGGGTAGGTGAAGAACAGCATCCTGAAGGTCTATCAATATACAGCGCGTAGTGTAGGGAAAACTTCTGAATACTATCTTTAACCTTCACTTAAAAAGAATATAAAAACCCAAACAAAACAAAAATGAAGTATCTGCTGGGAGCGTCTTCTGCTAGGAATAGGTGCACGTTATCTCTGTTGACATGGATGGAAATGTCCCCTGCATGCACAGGCTTTTCATTGTCAGTGCTACTCTGCCCGCCTGGTGGGCACAGAGGCGTTCACAGGGATGGGATGATGACTGGTGTTTCAAGAGAACATTTCTTGTCTGAGCTTTACTCTGCTTCTTGTGGGTGCAAACACACAGAAAAAAAGTCAGCTTGTGGCCTCTGCTGGTCTTAGCAGACCTCTCCTCATTGAAAAGATCCGGTAGTTGGCAGTGTGGACTGACTTTTGTTTCCCCTCCGGCCTTGGTCCTTCTCTCCTGTGACACAAGGTACCCACGCACGTGGAGGGGGAGGCGGCCCTTGCAGAGGGCGCGGGTTCAGCACCAAGGACAGCTCCCGCCCCCCTGCCCGGGGTGGGCTGCCATCCTCCAGAGCCTGCCTGCCTGCTTCCCAAAAGCAGCATTCCAAAAAAAACCCAAACAAAACCAACATCTCCAAACAAGAAATCCTGAACTCCATGAGCTTTTTTCCGCCTGTTTAAAACAACAAGGGCTCGTGCAATGACTGCATCTGCACTGTGTAGTGTGTTCCCTCCCTGATGGTGACAAGAATTGCTGGGGAAAAGCAGAAGTACCTTTAAGAAGCAGGAGGTGGTCCATTGCATCACTTAATAAAAGCTTTAGACATCTTTACTCTGCTCTGACTTGGGCTCTTTTTACAGCAGAGGCAAAGTGCCAGAGACTAGCTCTGAGAATCTCTCTGTTCACAGATTTCTTGTAGTAAGTAAGCAACTTCCGTGGCATAGCAGTTACAACTACTCAGCAGAAACAACCCCCCCTATTTTCAAGTCTCTTTGCACTTGCATTCACAACCCCTATTGCCAAGAAAGTGGACTGGATATTCTGGGATGTAACTCAGCATCTTTCCTGCCTGAAGCTAGATTGCTTTGCATGGGATTATTTAATCATTGCATTAGAATCCTAATTGCCAACAGCATGGATTAGTTTTGCAATCATAAGGTTAGAATTGAATTAGAGACAATGTGTTACCTTCTTCTGCTATGATGCTTGTAATTGAGCTCCAGGGAGAAAGACATGTTTGCAGAAATCCACCACAGTTCTCAGGCCAGCTTATGTGTCTTCAGCATGCTGGCTTCTCTGCAGGCTTCTTCCAGGCCTTCCCTCCCTAACATCGGTTGCAGAACTGACTTCGGAATGAAGCACTTCAGGTTCTTCTGTAAATTTAATAACTAGCTTCTGTGTTGTGTGACCATCAATACAATAGTTGTCTATGCAGATGTTAACTGCTGTCATACAATTTAATTAATTAGCTTCCTGTGTGTAGAGAGTATGCTTGTTATTTCTATCTAACATCTACCCTGAAGTGCTTAGAACAGGAAAAAAAGTACTGAAGATAGTCACTGACAGGTGAGAGGGCAGCGTGGTGACAGATGCAATTTACAGCTGTGGGATAATGTACATTGGTGGGAATAATTTCACTCATTAATATTCACAAGTGGATGCTGGTTTTCTTGGGCCCTGCTTAGGTGTGTGCAAAGCTGGGAAAAAAAGTTTCTGCTGCTTGCGTAGCTGTTGGCACGATGATAGTTTTGCTATGACAGTAGGAAGTTACAGAAGTGTTTTACCTCACTGCTGTGCTGGACAAACAAGTGTGTGTAATAAATGAAAGAGGACAGACATGGGAATAGAGAGCACTCCCATGTGTGGTAACAAACCTGTACTTAGTTGCTGTCACAAACAAGATTCAACAGCTTGATGTGCATTTGAGTTAGTAGGCTGTTCTTGTCCCTCCTACTCATTTGTGAACTGAGGGCTTTGGGCCCACAAGAATAATGCCAGTTAACTTACCTTGGTGACTTCTGCTTTGTTAGAATACAAGAGAAAAGTAAGGTAAGAAAGTGAGGTCTTAGCCAAGCAGAGGGTTGCAGAGGAAATTTTTTCCCCCTCTAATTAGGCTCTTGCTTGTTCAAACTTTTTAAAATCCCCTCTCAAAACAACTCAGTGGAAGTAATTACCACCAAGCAGAATTACGGTATTCGTGTATTTAGAGATTGAGCAAGGCCTCAATGCCAATTTCTCCATCATACTTTATCTACTTCAGTAAAACCTTTTACAAGCCTTTGTTATTCATGCCATCTCTATTTCAAAATGTATAATGTACATTTCTTTGAATAGCATGAAATAAGCAAACCAACACAAAGCACTGGAACAGATGAACTGTGTCAATTTTTATTTCTTGTGCCTTTTGGCTTCATGCTCACTTTTTGTGGTAACTTGTTTCATGAAGCATTAAATAGAAGAGGCTATAAATCCACCTGGACAGAATGCAACTAGAGTTTATAGTTAGTAAAAACTTTATTTCCAGCATTGCTGCTATGAATTTTTATAATTTCATGGATCTTACCTTGTATTTAATATTTATTTGCATGTATTTCCTTGTTTTAAAAAATACCCACAGAATTGAACTGTACAAGATCTCAGATTATCAACTCCCCATAAACATTATGCTGATGTTTATTTTTATTGTTGTGAATAAAGTTTCAACTCACAAAACTCCATTGCTTACAGGTGTTTTGAGTATCATCTGACTACTTCTTACCCTGTAATTAGAATATTTTTTAAGAATGGAAAGATTCCCGGTCTGTGGTTCTTCCAAGGAAACAGAGCTTTGTATGTGCAAGTCTGTGTCCACTACCAAGAGGCCTTTGACCTTGCTGAGCCTTCGTTAATAAAATCCAAAATGCAGCATGTTAAAAAATCAAAAGGAAACCAGTAAGAAC
This sequence comes from Corvus cornix cornix, assembly GCF_000738735.6. NCBI lineage: Eukaryota > Metazoa > Chordata > Aves > Passeriformes > Corvidae > Corvus > Corvus cornix. Next base: position 30,040,907 of record NC_047056.1, on the reverse strand, counting down.
AGTGAAAACTCTGAGGGGTTTTTACTGGAGAATGAGAGAATATGTGCAAATGACAAAATTCTGTGTTTGCCTTTAAATAGCAGCATTTGGAATTTTTACAACAGCCCACAACAGAAACTGTGAGAGTGCTGTGGGGAGCTACTGAGAGGTGCTTAGCAGTGTTAACATACTGTATGTGCTTTAATCTATTACTCTCTTACTAGTCCAGTTAAATTCAAAGTGCCACTTTCTTTTGTTTCTACAACAAATGATGAAATTTGTGGTGAGTAATGCCTTAACAATGTGTTTAACTGTTAAATTAGAAAAGACATAATGGAACAGTATTTGAAAGACCAATTTGTGACTTTTCTTCTCAACGCTGTCCTCAGAGACACAAGTTCTAGCAGTTTCTCTTCAAAATGATGACTTAATGATTTCATAGAATCATAAAATTTGTTATGGCTTGAAAAGACCTTTAAGATCATCAAGTCCAACTGTCTGTATAGCATCACCACCATGTTCAACACTAAAATATGTTCTCAAGTGCCACATCCATGTGTTTTTTACGTCCTTTGAGCAGTGATGACTCCCACTTTGCTGGGCAGGTCTGGCTTAATGCAGTGATGTACCTACTAAAAACAGCAGTAGATCATAAAAGTACACCTGCCATGAGTAAGTCTTTTTTGGCTTACAAATTGTGAAAACTGTAATGTGAAGCAAAATTACAAGGAGAGGTTTGGGTTAGATGAAAGACACCACTGCACCTCCAAGCAGCAGCCTATTTTACGTATATGGTTATTGCTTCATGTCTCTTCTTCAGAACGAGGGTTCCAGCCGGTGCAGGGGAGAGCAGCAGAGGGCCCTTCTACTGCAGGTGTCGAACAGCAGCCGCTCCATGACCTGTGGCAAAGCTCTCGGGAGCTCCAGCTGACAACACGCTGGCAGCCGCAGCTGTGACAAGTCCGTGCCTCTCGGCGCCGCTCCACAGCGGCCGCAACAGCTGCCCGGCCCCAGGAAACGAGACCAGAGCGCAGGCTTTACTAGGGCTTTATTCGGGACCGGCCGGGGGCGCCGGGCAGCAGTAAGGCTCAGGCGGTTTTTTGTATAGGAACAGACCCCGTTTCCTCCCCCCAAGCCCCGGCCCTTCCTCGGGGCGGCGGCAGCGGGTCCGGCCCGGCGGCTGTCCCGGCCCAGCACAGCGCGGTCCCCGCCGGGCCGGGCGCTACGTGCCCGCGGCGGGCCGGTAGTGCAGCTCCCGCTCCAGCTGCTCGGCCGTCAGCGTTCCGGCGATAGCGGCGCAGCCGGGGTTGAAGACGGAGTAGGCGCTGAGCTCGCCGGGCCGCCGCTCGGCGGGGCCGCGGGTGCCGGCGTACATCCAGTAGAGCAGGGAGAGGACGAAGTAGGGTAGCCCGAGCTCCAGCTCCGCGAACAGCGCCAGCAGCACGGTCCACAGCAGCACCTTCAGCAGCAGCGGGCGCGCCCACAGCGGAGCCGGCGCCGCGCCGGGACGGACCTGCGGAGGCGGCAGGAGACGCGGCGTCAGGCACCGGCCGGCCGCCGCAGCCCCCGCCCCGCCCGCCTCGGCGCTCACCTGAGCGCCGCCCGGGCCCACCGCGGCTGCCCGCGGTCCCTCGGCGGCCTCCGGAGCCGCGGCCTTTCCCGGCGGCTCAGCGGGGCGCGGAGCGGCGGCGGCGCTGCCGCGGGCGGCGCGGAACTGGGCGAGGCGGCGCTCCACGGCCGCCGCCATGGCCGAGCCGCGCCTGCGCAAGGCCCGTGAGGGCGCGGGGAGGAGGCGGGGCCGGGGCGCGGGGCGCTGGGAGCGGGGCTGGGGTCCCGCCGTGGGGAGCCAAAGCTGGCGGCCGGCCCATCCTCGCCGTCCGGGATGGAGAGCAGAGCCGGCGATTCGCTCTGGAGAAAAGCTGTAATTCACCAGAGGCCTCTCGTGTTTTGTTTTCACACAACTAATCAGGTTGGAAAAGGCGTCTGAATTATAGTCTAGCCTTGACCAAACATCCAAATTGTCAAATAGATTATGGCATTAAATGCCATGTCCAGTCATTTACTGAACACCTCCAGAGATGGTGACTCCACCACCTCCCTGGGCAGGCCATTCCAATGTCTAGTGAGCCCTTCTGTGAAGAAATTCCTCCAACCATCCAACCTAAACCTCCGCACAGCCTGAAGCTGCATCCGCTTGTCCTGTCGCTGGCTGCCTGGGAGAAGAGGCTGACCACTACCTGGCTACAACCTCCCCCAAGCCTCCTCTTCTCTGGGCTAAGCAATCCTAGTGACTAATGTCGGCACCAAAGAGAAGAGGGGAGGGAGACAATAAAGCGTGGAGTGGGCAAAGCCTGGGGCCGGGGAATGAGGTGTTCATAGCCAGGCTGACCAGCGACATTTGCATTGGGCTTTCGAGCAGAGGTTTTAGCAGAGTGCTGGGCAGCTGGGGCAGGGCAGCGTGCAGGAGGAGGAGAGCACCGCACTGGGCTTGGCCATTCATCATGTGGTGCCAGGAGCCAGGGTTCGCCCTGTGCCATCCTCTGCTGGCCCTGCAGAAAAGCCTGTGGTGGGCTCCCTCCAACACAGGCCCATGGGCCTTGCCAGCATCCATCCCACATTTGCTTTAAATCAAATAATAAAATTGGGGAAACTAGCTCTATCACATTATGTTTCAGCTATCAGCACTGCCAAGAAATAAAAATTTATTTACAGATTCTGTCTCTTAGCCTCAGGAGTAAAATATCTATCACTCTCCAGCAGTACGAGTCAGCAATGAGCCATCATTTCATCCTGCAGTGCTGTTTCCAGTTACTTACAGCCTTCTCAGAAGTGACCTTTGGGGCTGAATGTCTCATGCATGTGTCAGCTCAGAAGTGAATATGAGAAGTCTAATAAAAATCAATTTGGGTGTTCTTAAGTTATCTTAATGTGGAAAAAAATGTGGTTTTTCCCAGCTAAATAATTTTTCCAATGCCTATTTTATGCTCGGTTACAAAATGACTTTCTTTTTAACCTCCCAACTTTGCAGAGAGTGCCACAATGAATAAAATTTTTCTCTTTATTTGTGGAAATTTGATTTTGAAATAACAGTCAAAAATGTTTTAAGATAGCCTGCACAGGACATTATTTTATTTAGATTTTTTTTCTTCTTGTTGTTCTACTTTTCATGGAAACAGCTCCTTGTTCTGTAGACTTCATTAGTCAAACTAATAGTTACATGTGACTAATATGTAAAATATCACCTTTGCAAGCTGCACCCAGCGATTCCCATGTTGTCAGATTTTACTCAAGATTTCCCAGGTTTAGTATGTGTTTGCTATTATCCATCCAAATAGCTATTTTATGGCTATTTTATAGAGCTACCTATATTGCCACGTGTTGTTAGGAAACGCACAGAAGAGTGCCATGAATCATGCCTTTGAAGCTTAAGAGCACTCCAGTAACTTCATCTGTGAGTGTTACACTGCAGATAAATACCTAAACAAATTTGTATCCATAAAGTCTTAAAGTACTTCAATATATCCTGTTTAAAACAAACAGCTTTTGTATAGACATTTCATTTTGTTTGTTTGTTTGTTTAACAAACCATATGAACAATTTGTTCCCTACTCCAGTGCCTACAAAAGTTCTTGGCAGTTCACCAAAGCTTAATCTTTGGATCCTCAGCCTGTGGTTGGGAGGGCAGAGGGGACATGGAGAGGCTGAAGAACACATCTATGGGACTTTAATCACTTCATGCCTTTCTCTATCTATGAGAAAAACAAATTTAATATAGTGAGTTTGTAGGTGTGAGACTGTGAGTCAAGTCTTTCTCCCCTTGTGCCTTAGCCAACGATTAATCAAAAATGTTGGGTGCTATGGATAGATCTCTAAAGCTGCATTCTTTATAAAGGAAGTTCTGGAACTGCCCTTCTACTTTTAGGAGGCAGCATTAAGATCACCTTAAAATTTATTTTTTTTTAATTTGTTTCTTACTAAATCATAATACAAAGCAGCTCACATGTGTATTTCTCTCTGCCAAGAAGAAAACCTTTGTTCTTTATAAACTTCCACTTCAGCGATTTTGAAACCTTTTCCTCTATCCCAGCAATCAACTTTTTGTTGTGTTTTAATATTTATGACAGAGAAGAATCATTGCATTCTGTTCTCAGCCAAGTATCATCAGCTTAAGGAGCTAAGGTTCCAAGCCATTAGGAGCTTTGTCTATGGCACTCTATCAGCAAGAAAACTGAAGGAGGTGAAAGAATTGACAGAACAAGAAAGCTGTCAAAGCCATGCCCAAAGTACAGTTGATTTTATATTTTTGGGGTGGTCACTGCAGAGTTTTTCCTAATTAATTTTCAAACATGTCCACTCTTTCACGCCCCTTAAGGAAGGAAGAGAAGTGGAAACCAATTAGATGAAGTATTTTTACATGACAGATGGCATTAGCAGTATTTGTGGCAAAATGCCAACCCCGCTGAGTTAACCTAAGCATTGATAGCAACATTCAGATCCTGTGGCACCCTTTGCATGTACCTGGCTTGTCACCAGGTCTTGGTGTCAGCCAAGTGTCCTTGCTCAATAGTAGAGGCTCGGGCCTTGCCCAGTGGTTTGGAGTGTTGTTGCTTGCTTCCTTCAGCTGCAGATACCTGTTCATGTCTGCCAGCTTTTTCAGATATCAACAGTAATCAAGTCACATTAATTCTCTTGATGGATTAATCTAATTCATTGTCACGAGCTCTCTTCTTCATGAGATAAGCGTTCACACTCACACTGACTTGCTAAGTGCCATAAATGCAGACAGAAGGGCAACCCATTATTAGTATAATGACCTAGCTTAATTAGTTCAATGGAGCTGAGGGAGCATTAGCTCTAGTTGTTGAGGTCTTGCAGAACATGTATAAAATAGATTGAAGTGCACAGATTCATATTTGTCTAATTCCATAGAGAGCTTTCTGCATATCCGTTTACTAATCAGTTCTAAACTACAGAGAAGAGCTGCTTCCTTTGTTAAAAAAGGTCATTAATTTTCCTTCCTAAAATAGCAGCATCAGGGTACTTTGCCATTAGACATAAAGAAAATTTTTTCTGTCTTTTTATTGAACTCGTTTAGTTTCTGAATTGCAAATTTTCGTGTCTGGGTGGTTTTGAAACGTGTGCATTTGTGTATTCAGCAGTGCATGCTAAAAGGTTCTGAGACCCTAGCATTTATGTTTCTGCTTTATATGCTGAAGGGCTCTATATTGAAACATATTTCAAATTGGACAAAGGAGAGTTATTAATATTTCTGTCACAACTCTGAAATGTTCCTCTTCATTTAATGAGAAACTTCTGTTTGAGGGAAAACAGAGAAAAGAATCACTCACTAGTTCAATGTCAGCAGTAAATGTCAGATACTTACTGAAATCATTGTAACAGGAAAGCAAGATGAGCTATTTTACTGCTTTTGGAAGATAACACCCAATGAGCACTCTAGATGGGATTGTTTTGCCATGTTCATAACTTTGATCTGATTCCAAAGTCAAAGTTTTGAAAACTGTTTTAAAACATCCGAAGTTCAGAATACTGTCTTTTGACTTTTGTCATATAGCTAGGGTGGGAAAAAAGGCATTTGCCACTTGATATTCCTCATAACTTAAGTGAAAAGAAGCCTGATTTGTCTTTCCTGTCTGTCAACATTATGCTGGGTTTAATCAGTCTTCTCTTCTCAAACTTTTTTTTGGAAAAAAAAAAACCCTTTGTAACTTAATTGTCAAAGTACTTTTGTGAAGTTGGAAGCTCTTTAGGCTTGGAGTGAATATTTTTTATTCTAGGTTTGTATACACTTAGCCACAACAGTCCGTAACTGGATGCTGTAATAGCATTTCCCCAGACAGCAAAAATGAAGTGAAAAGAATGTCAGACAAGATCTTAAAACCAATTGTAGATCTGAGTTCTGGTTCCACATCTATTTCCTTTAATCCAGTCCAGTTTGAAATATAGAAAATTCTTACACATACACAGTCTTCAGAAGCCTTTCATTGAGAATGCACTTTAAACATTAATGCTCACACTGGCTGCCAGTTTTACACATCCACTTCCACAAAAACACAAGAGGCAGAAGAACACTGATGGATTTCATTGTTAAAGGAGCAGAATGCCCAGACAGGTGTTGCAACAACCTCTTCTCATGCCTTCAAGCCTCTGCCCTATATGATAGGACAAACCATCATCCAGAAGCTGCTGTATCATTGTAGTTTTCAGAGTGCATTCCAGCCAGCTGGTTGGAACCTCGGGCTCTTGCTGATAAATATCATTTCCCTATAAACAGTTCAGATAGGGGCCAGACTTCAACTGCGCCCCTGAGATAGGTATGCCAGGTGTAAGGGCTTGGAGCTATTTCTGAATTACCACAAATTATTCAGCAGATTACAAGATGAAGGAGGGAGATATCATGGCATTCCTCTTCCTCCTGGGCTCTAAATGAAAGAAATGAGCTTATTTAGAATAAAGTAGTTGATTATGTATATCTCCACATAATCTATAGAACAGAAGTTCAAACTATTACTTCTGGCAAGGTGTTGGATTGTATGGAAATATTATCAGTTTACTCTTTTTGGAAATTTCTCCTCCTCATTATCTCCTTTTAGCCCTAACACCTACACTGGATTTTGGAATATTTATGGTGTTTATCACCAGGAGTGAAACTGTTCAGTCAGATCACAGCTGATAGATGACAAACTTTAGGGATAAGGCCTTCTCTAATTTTTTCAATGACAGGAATAAACTGGGCAGTCCACCAAGAGAATGAGCCTTTCAGCATGACCTAGGAAAATGCTTTTCCAAATTGACGTTTCAACATATGATACACCACCTGCTTCTTTCCAAACTGATACAGGATAGTAAAAATAACTAATTGTCATTTACAACAGAAGTTTGGAGCTCCAAGCTGCCTTCAGTAATACACAAAGGTTGTGTTGGGGCTCATCGCTGAAAGTTAGTGGATGGCACACACAAATGAAAAATGGGTACACTGGTAATGAACTTAATCCCTAAATTCCTCCTCCAGTTGTGGAAAGAATTTTTATGGGTTTCAGAATCCTGAGAGAAAGGCAGGAGCAGTAAGCTTTATAGCCCACCCATGTAGTAAGTCAAGGCTGGGGCATCATCAGAACCACCTGTGAAAAACATGGTGTTCATGGAGGAAATGGTCCTGCTGTGATACATCATGCAAAGTGTGGGCATCACCACAAGTACAAAGTTCCCCAAGCACTCATTCATTTTCTAATGGAAGTGGTGATTATTTTTTAATGCTCTGTGCTGAATCCAGAGCTATCAGATATCTTTGCCATGTACCAGAGCAATTTACCACCCCTAGGGACGAGTGGTTTGAGAATCCCTAATTAATTTCATATAAAATAGGTCATGAGGATGCTCTGCTCAGTTAGTATGGCAGCACATCTGTAGACACACAGAAGCACCTAAGAACAAAGAGTGTCTTATCCCTAGAGCAAAGATTTTGTGCATGGCTGTCTTGGACTGCAACCATGCAATCTAAATTCCACAGTCCCTCACTCCTGTTTAGGTGACTGTACCTGCACTATTTATGTCACATCTAATAACTGTAATTTTGAATCGAGTCAGAGTCCAGATTGCAACTGATCTGTGTATAAGGGTCAAATTAAATTTCAGCTCTGCTCTAGGTGCTTATGTGCTATTTTGGATCTTACCCCCAAATGATGACTTTTAATTTATTAAGAAAATGCCAACAAATTTATCTTCATGATTGTAAAGAAAACACAGGAACCGAAATGGATACAACCAGTGTGAAAAGTGCAATAGTAGTTCAGAACTCTTTTGTAATCAGAGTTCCTTGCTTACAGAGGGAGTATTTTTCTTGCCAGTATTTGTTCTAATAAATGGAATAAAGATCTGGAAGAAAAACCTATATAAAACAAAATGTGAAGAGAAGAAAGATGTAAGAAAGTCTTGAATCCACAAGAGACTTGCAGACATACAGCTTTTGCTAACTGCTGAAAGCTATTAGAAGGAAATTTGGTCTATTGGAACAGATTAATAAATCTTTGATTTAAACACACTGCCAGCCCTGACTTGCAAAAGTATCACAAGTTCAATACTCCAGAATCCAATACATAAAGCCTACCTCTGACATCCTCAAAAAGTGGAAAATCCTTTGTCTTGAACTTACTTTCCTGGCTTGGGTCTGATTGTGAGACCTGAAAAAACACATATGAAGCACCACATCAAGCAGAGACTCAGCAACAGCCTCCTCTTGTAAGAGACCAAGATACAATATCCCAGGTGTAAAGCCCAGTATGTGGGACTAGAGGAACACAGGTAGGAGATAAGAACAAGGGAACTCACGTGAGACTAGCAGAGGTGAGGCTGGAGACACTATGGTGGGTCTGAAACAAACAGAGACACCAAACCACATCCTCAGTTTTCCTGAAATGATGTGACCCTGTGGTGTTAAAACCTGACCTCACTGCAGTCAGTGAGGACTTTGCCAGGACTACACTGGGGTTGGGATTACATCTCCTGATGGACCAAACTGAGCTCATACCTTGCTCTCTGCTTCATGAGACCTGTGGGCCTCATACAAAAGATCTTGGTGTTACTTCCCTTAAAAATAAACTGACACAACAACAAAAACTTTGCAACTTTTTTTTTTAACCATGACAAGCCTAGCCAATTTATTCTATTTATTATACTGTAAGCATGCCTCACCAATCTTGTACCTTATGCCTTCTAAAATAATATAAATTGCATGAGGAGGACAATTAATACCTAAGCAAGATTGCTTCTTAGATTGTAAAGACAACCTGGAATGGGGCTGAATCTCTGAATTTATGGCAAGTAAAGCTCAGAACTGGGTCTGACTGTGCCAGCACAGTAAGAGAATGTGGAGTGTTCATCCTGCCTCTGGTAGGTTTAGAAAGCATAAACTGTGTTTTGGCATTTTTGTGCTGACCCTAAGGGACACTCAGCACTGCAGCAAGTTCAGTGTGTAACCTCCTGCCTGGGTTCTCTCTGCAGTCAAACTTGACCTGAGTTTCAGTATTTCTCCTGATTGTGGCCTCATAGGCCATGATCTGAGCAACCAAGCTATGAAAGGAAGGGGAAAAAAACAAGCCCAAGAGAACCATGCTTTGTGTGTACTGGCTAAGTAGAGATTTCAGATGGCAGAAAACACTGAGGATCATTTCTAGATCATTTCTTTATCTCGGAGGGCAGGAAAGGATGCAGTACATTCTTTTGTCAGCTCTTCCAAAGGATGACTAAGTGGCTTTCATAGGCAGGACATTGCAAACATTTGACAGTATTATCCTATCTTTTCTGTTTGAGCAGTCCAGTAATGACAACAATATGTAGCAGATAAGGCATGAATTAATGAGGGAGAAATATTTACAGATTAAAAGGTCTGACATTTATGTTTCTAAAGAAGATATAAACAGACAGGAGCAAAAAATATCTACATTTTTGGTTTTTTTACAATCAAAGTGCTTGTGGCAGAGCCGTCACATTTTGAAGTTGAATTCTGGCCTCAAATCCGTACCAGTGTATATTTTCTTCCTCCATTCATGGTCTTTAACTCCCTTCTGGAAAAATTCCTCTGAATTTCAAAATCTAGTGTGGGTTTTTTTTTTTAAGATTCCTCAGAATATCAACTTGGGGCAAGAGAGCTGCAGATTCACTCATGACACCATGAGCCGAAGGAGAAATGACAGCACCCTCTGCTGTCATTTTAGATGATTACCTTAAAGATTTCTCTTAATCTCACTGGTTTTAGCTTGCCTGGGAAAGAGCTGACAGAATCTTTGGTTCGTAATTTTTATTTCATATTAGGAAGATTATGACTGCCTTGTGATTTATTTCTATTTTGTTCCTTTGTAAATGACTGTTGTATTCCACAATTCAGACTAGTTTCTCTTTTGGGATCTAAAAGGAATGGAAATTTTAAATCTATGACTTCTGCTTATGTGAGATAAGATTCACCTTTCAAAATACACCTTTTCTTTCAATAAACGTTTTTTATCACATGCACACTGAATTTCAACATATGTTTTCTAAAACCCACTCTCTGACTGTTGAGCCAAAGAGCCAAACAGGTTTAATTTAATCTTCACTTCTTTAATTCGTACATCTGACACTGGGGAGCTGCACAATTGGGATTACATCTCCCTTTTCCCTGCTGCAGACACAGGTGATTCTGACACTGAGCTCCCAGGGATGTAGCTGTGGATTGACTACAGAGGCCTGAAGGGATTTATTTCCACGATTAGCGACTGAGATACAATTTGAATTACGTTAAATGAATATATACTCCCTCTCTCTCTAATTCCTGCTTCCCTTCTGTGATGGACATACAGTTTTGGTTTTGATTCTGAGTTAAGTAAGTTCTAAAATAAATGTAAATTCACAGGAACATTATCTGTGTTATTTATGGAAGTCAACGTATTTGCTGTAGACCTGATCTGATAGTTCCTTTTAATTCCTTCACATGCATGAAGAGAGTGAAATATATTAGATTTATAATATTGTGATTTACACAAAAGCATGTGTGTCTCCAGGCTGTGGGATACTGGACCAATGGAGCTCTGGACCAATACCAAGAAAATCATTTACTTTTAAACTTCATGTGAAAATAGATTAATTCTTCCTTTATATTTAAGGTCTGTCTCATTAAATGGATTTCAGAGTTCAGTTTCAGGTTTTCCAACTACTGTTTTTTCTTTTCAGAGGAAATTTAGTAAGTATTCTGTCCTTTTTCTTTAATATCAACATTTTAAATTGAAGTGCTGGGAAAGATTCTGTATTCATTAAAAAAAGCTGTTCTGCTGGCCATGGTTTTAAAACATGGGGCGTTAGTACTCATTCATGTTCTTGAACAAAAGTGATTTTCAGGAGAGAAATGCAGTGTAAATATGGATAGTGTACATGAAATACTAGGATTTTTACTGGGAGAACAAACACATGATTATCCCAGCATTGCTTTTGCTCTGTGTCATTTCCCAGATTTGTTAACGTGCAGTAAACCAACAAAACCAATGGGGAATCAACAGGACAGAACTGACCAGGTTCTCAGTAGGCATCAGCTGGTACCTAAAAATCACTAGCGCTGCATACACATACATACATTAGCAAGTATTCCTCATGGAATGTACAGGTCTAATGCTAAGGCTCATATGGTTGGCTGAGTTCAGTGCCTGCGTTTAATTCTGGGAAATATTCCTAGGAGATTGAACAGAATGGCTTCTGCACTACAGTTACATTTACTGTGCATCGCTACCTGTAGGCTTGACAGCCAAATGAACCTGTGCCCTATCTCCAGACCTATCACAGTCTGGGTCTGTTTCTAGTTGCCATATTACCACCTCAGCCTCACTTCACAAGCGAGTGAAGTTCCTTTTCCTGTTGTTGTTTTCTTGTTCTCCAGTCTCGGCTGATTGAAGAAAAATGAAATCCACGTTCCCTGGCCACAGCCTTGGTCCTCCCGTCCCCTCCTCCGCATTTAGCGAGGCCATAAGGCTTCCGAGGCCGCTTCCACCTGACAGTGCTTGGTGCTTCATTATAACTGTGTCTGTTAATGCAGCCTCAGGGCCCTGGAGCAGCAAATCGAAATCGGGAGATTTCTGTACGCAGTTCTGCGCGTTCTTTCCCGGTTCCTGACATCCGCCTCTGTACGAGGGTGTGTTCTCAGGCTCTTCATGCCCACTAGGTGGTAGCAAAAAGGCGTTGTTGGGAGTTGGTTTGCAGGGCTCCCCCATCCTTTTCCCGGGAATCTGCAGGGCAGAGCCGGAGTCAGGCTGCTGCTGATGCTGGGCAGGTGCGGGAAAACCATGGGGACCTTCTGTTGCACAGATCCGAAACTATGAGCTTGCTAAAGAGTAAATCCTTCTCGAGCTTCAAGAAGATGTAAGGAAGGCAAGTTGCTTTGTTGAGACCACAAAATGGGTAGTAGGGAGTTCTTGGGGATTTTTTCCTTGAACGCACTCCCAAAACCTGCAAAGGAATGTCCCGGTGCATTGCTGTACCCCACACACGTTGTCAAATGTGTGGAGGTTTCCATGTTCAGCTCATTTCTTCAGGATATGCTACATATAGTAAAGGCATCCCTAGGGAAAGTGCTAGAGGTCAAAGAGGGGAGCAAGGTAAAGGCAGTTCATGTCGTGCTGATGACATTATTCCTGCTTTTAAAAATACCTGCATTTAATAAATTGAGCTACCTGTTGGGATGCAGATTCAGGTAGAAGCTTGAAGACCCAAACATGGATCTCTTTCTGGTCCACATCTGTAACACGACTAGCACTAAAGCTTAGTTAAAAAATACGAAACTTCTAATTTTGTAGAAGTTTTCCTTTTCTATATAGGGACAAACTCAGTATTTTTTCAATGGAAGATGAGATTATTTTTGGTGAAAAAAAAAGAGCAAAGGAAATTACTTAAAATAATAGGAGCATTTTCATAGGAAAGAAAAGAAAATAAACCAAAATCTCTCATTCAAGTCATAGCTCTGCTTGATTCAAGGCAAGCCTTGATTTCAATGGGCAGCTTTACCAGAACAATTTTTCTCTCTTTTTAGGGTTAGGCTTAGGGTTAGGTTAGGGATAGGATTAGGATTTGGTTTAGGGTTAGGGACGTCTACGTTGCGGTTGGGGTTAGGGTAAGTGTTAGATTTATGTTTAGGGTTAGGGTAGTGTTAGGGTTAGGATTATGGTTGTGTTTGTGGTTGGATTAGGGTTAGGGTTAGAATTAGGGTTAGGTTTAGGGTTAGGGTTTTGATTAGCAGTAGCTGTATCGATAATGTTGGGGTTTGGTTTATGGGTAGGGTTATTTTTGGTGTTTAGTGTTAGGGTTGCTTTAAATTTGGAGTTATGTTTCTGGTTGGGTTAAGGTTTGTGGTAGGGCTAGGTTTAGGATTAGGTGCCTCTACTTTAGTTCTACTTGGTGACCTCATGGGGCACAGTGATACAGTCTGTGCCTACAGAGCCTCTCCTTATTTGCAGGTCTCTGGCCACACAGTAATCAAAATTACCACAGTAGAAGGAATGTTTTCTGCTGAAATATTCTTGCAGTTTGTTCGGGTTGCAAAAAAAGCATCTTTTATTTGGAAAATTGCTGCAGGAACTTCTGACCATCTTTGTTCACTGGAGCAGGATGGCCATGATTTCAGAGTAAAAACAGCACGTCCAGCAAATTGCCCGACCTCTCGTGCATATACAACTTCCCCACTGCTGGAGCCTAATAAAAAGAGTGGCATAATGACTTTGGAGTCATTTGGTACCAACTGAGTATCACTGTAACAGGTGCATTTTGTTTTTCTTCTCCAGCTCCTCAGCATTTAAACTACAACAGTTCAGATTTCTTTGGAGAAATCCTCACCAGAGTGCAATTTAGTTGAGTTCTTATTGTTCTGCAAGAGAAAAGCAGAGCAAGGAAAGAAAAATAAACAAAATCCAGAACAAACCCAGTAACTATTAAAAGTGAAATGGTTCAAGAGCAAAAATTCAGAAAATGTCCCCTATCATACAGGATCACTCATATTAGCTTTTCATTCCTGCATTCCTCCAGGTTTGATTCAGAGGCAAAGTAATCAATAATTCACATATTTTCCTCATCTTAAGAACATCCTTGAGGAAATAATTCCACAGGGATAAACTGTTCAGCAATTTCTTTGGTATATTAACCACGAGCAAGCATTTCTTGAATGTCAGACCTTTACTTCTGCTCTCCTTTTTGCCACTATCTTTTTTTTTTTTTTAAGCAATATTGAAAACAAAACAAAAAACAATACAAAACCCCTGGTTTATTTGACCATTACTTAACTTCATATCCTTTCCACAAGACAAGTTTGCCCTGGAACCCAATCCCTGTGGTACTTCCATTTCCTCATATAAACTGTTACTTGTCACAGTTCCTGCATTTAAGTTATAACACTGTTTTGCTCCATTTTTAGATTTCACAGTAAAAAGAATGATTTAAATCAAGGTGAATACATTTCTGTTACTGTGGTGGACTTCACAAAGGCTTTTCCTGATGTCAGATCTTCTCTAGGCTCTTGACAAATACCATTGCTTTTGTAGATGATTTTTCCCACTAACAGGATATGTAGCCTTTCACCTCTAAGATGCTGTTTTGAATCCTGCCCTTCTCAGTTGCCAAACAAGTGTCAAAGAGCAGCAATTTAGATTGCAAGACTTGAAGAATCTTAATTTCCAGGGAAAAGATGTTCAGAAATCATAGAAGTCCCTTTCTTCTGAGATTGGCCTTGCTCACTGAAGAGTTAATAATCAGAAACTAAAGTTAGACCAGCTCAGTAATGAAATAAAGTGGGCATTCTCAGTAAGTCATACAGTTAAGTGTCTTACAGATTTAGCAGCCTTCAGGGTCAGAGAGAGGGTATTCAGTGAGCAGAAGCTTGTGCTATAGATGTCATGCTAATGGAAGCTTTAATGCCTTTGCTTTACCTTCACCATCAAGAGGGGTCTGGTGACTGCAGCATCCCCAGCACAGCTAATGACTGCCTCTGTGTGGTGCCTACCAGTGCTTTCCCCAAAGCAGGGCTTGTGCACAAGCAGAAAAACCACAGGTTTTCTTTTTGCATGCCTGAACCATACCTATTCCATGGTTAAACAGAGTATTCTGTTATCATGTTCTTCACGGATGATGGTTCAGGAGAGGCGGTAGTAATAAACTCTCTTGCCCTGTGCAATTTCATTAACCTTTTTCATTTTGTGCTTTGCAACCTCAAATGTCACCTTATTTTCTGCCATCAGATGCAGGAATTAGTCATGCACAGTTTTATTTATAAATATAATATCACCTTGTTTATTTGAGCCCCAGAGGTTTTGGGTAAACACAGAGCCTGAACAAATGGGGATGCTGGGGCTGAGCATGAAGTTCAGAATTTTCTGAGCATGCTGTGCTGCCTTAGTAAGAGCAGGTAAACATCCTAAACAAAGGAGAGACCATAAGGAGAGCAAGCAGAAGCAGGACTAAAATGAAATCCAAATCAAACACACACACACATACACACACACTAAAAAAAGGCAAAACAAAACCCAAAATCCCAGAACTCATACACACCATGCAGGATGCATGGAAGCAGGGAAGAAAGAGCTGCCCTGACCCGTACTGTGCTGGAACAATACAGATATTTTAGTTGGCTCTTGCCAGTCCTCCTGTTGTTGCTTCCCATCTTTGCCTTTTTGGGGGAGTAAAGGAAGATTCCAGCTGCCCTGGGGCAGCCCTGGTGAGCCATTATACTTTTCTGTCAGCTGTTCTGGGCAGACACAGTGTTCAGGAATTTTTCAATTTTTGGGCTACAAAACAGTAGTTTTGGTTCTGGCAGGTCTCTCCCTTTTCTTCCTGGTGCATGCTGAGGTGAAGGAACTGCTCTGTTTCCCAGCACTATCTAGGGAATCCATGAACAACTTCCCCTTGGCTTAAGCAGTCTCTGACAGACCTTTTGTCCCTGACATAATTATAAATGTCCTACTTTGACTTCACAATCTTCAACCCTTTTTTTCTCATACCTTTTGTTGCCTTTCTGACATCTCTGGTTTTGTTGATTTTTTCCCAGCATTTTGCTATTTCTTTGGCTGTGTGATGTTGTGTTGATCCTACTGATTTATATTTTTACTGTGTCTTTATTTATTCCACACCCCAGCCTTGAGATAACACATCATTTTTTGCTCATCAGGTACTTCTGGCTTGGTAACCAATTTCTTGAAATCCCTCATAGTTACTTATCATTTCTACTCCAAGCCTATGCAATTTTCTTTTAGGCTCAGTGAAGCCCGTAGCTGTCCCTCAAATGGTCAATGAAAGTCATGTTTGTGCATATCAGGACAGAATTTGGCAACAAAAACTTCAGTTTTTCCATGTTATTTTGAAAAAAACCCTTAAAAATAGAAATATAAAAAGAAGTGAAGATTTTTCTCAATCCACATTTCTCACTAGAGCAATGTCTATTACCTTAGTGATGCAGGTTTTCACTTGTACCCACTATTCCTAAAGATCCAGATAGGTGTTTCTCAGGGGTTTAGGACATGTGATGCCATGGAGTGTTTTTCTGGGGCTCTCAGGACCCCTGCTTTGAGCATTCACCTACCTGCAAACCTTTCCCACCTTGCCTCAGATCACTAAATCTGCTGTGCCTTTTTAGTTCTGCCTGCTCAGCTTTGGTGATATTCCCATCTGCCATATTCCTTCTCTGTAGCTGGGTGGTCAGTCCAAAGACTTCCCTGCTGTCCTTGCAGGATAAAAAGAAAAAATCAGAGCTCCTTCTTTATACAGGATTTCAAAAGTTCAGTCTGCACTTTCCAGATGTCAAGAAGAAAAAAATTGTTGTCAGAAGAAAATAGCAAGATGAGGAATAGTATGTAGGATAGCCACATTTATCCATAAAAGTCTCTGCAGCCCAGATATCTGTCCCTAATTCATCATAGGAGAAGAGTGGAGGAGGGAATTTGCCTAGAGGAAGAAGTAGGGCAGAAAACTTTAGCCAGGTCAGCACTCCCCTCTGCAAATCCCTGGAAAGGTAGAAGGGGTCAGAGCAGTATGTCTCCCATCTCCCTCAAGTCTGCATTACACTTCTGTTCTCCATGGCATCTGGAAAAGCACAGATCAAGCTGTCCTATGTGCATCACATTCGAGTTCCATCTCTGAATGGAAGGAAATGGGGCCCTGGACCCCCAAACCCTTGGAAACAGAATGAGGCAAGCCATTGGGGACCAAACTAAACAAAAAATGGAAATTTCTGGTTTGGATTTTGAGAAGTTTGCAACACAGGCCATAAAAATTTCCCCAGAGGTAAGTATGAACAACTGCACTGCAGCAGCCTAGTGCTTGTTGTAGGACATTATAATGGCAACCAGAGAATTCCTTTATGTATATTGTTGCAAAATGGTACTGAGCAATATTTATGAGTATGTTCTTGAACATTTTTTCACACTGGAAGTGACTAATCCTTTGGGCAGATCTGCCCAGAGTTTCTCAGGATGTCAGGCAGTGCCAAGGAGCAAAGCAGCCGGACCACTGCAGAAACTGCAGTGTAGCTGTTAGCAAGGACACCTGGCACAGGAAAAAAAGTTAAAAAAACCAACTTCCCTTCTGCTTGAGTAGAATTTCTTGACAACATAAAATCCTTTTCTTAGAGAACAAAGGGCCTCTCCAATGAAGAGGGGTCATTTCTACTGACAACAGGCTTCCAAATTCTGAATAAGTAACAAAACAGCCAAATATATTATAAATGATACATTATATATTTACATATATAAAATATATTTTATAAATTTAAATAATATTTACAATATATTGTAAAGAGCACTGCACTATCAAACTTACATTTTTACAGCAAATGGGACATATTTGAACACTCCAGATTCTTTCTCATAGATGTCACTTGCACAGACACTGCCCTCCTCATTATTGTACATGAGATTCGTAAATTCTTCTGCTGCAACTACTGAAATACTCGTTTTAAAACAACAAACAATATTTCCTCACATGCCAAGGGAAACAGGAATTTTAACATCTTAAGCCTTCCCTAGAGATGGCAGGATTCCCTTGGTTTGTGTGTTACTCCACAGAGTTGCATGTTATGCCAGTGTGAGGGAGGGGCGTCTCCTCTGGTTTTTTCCACTAACTTCACAGTGAGGAGCTCTTTTTCCACAGACTCCTATGACAAGTCTTCTTGTTTCCTGTCTTTGCTCATCATTCATTTCTGAACCCACCACATGGGGCAGTTTTGTACAGGATGGGGAAAAAAAAAGTTATTACAGTTGCCCAGACTCCTGTGGCAAGCAGCAGATTTGAAAGGAGGAAGCATGACAGGTTAAGGCTGGTTGGGTCTCCTTCAACTTTGGTCCTTTTTCAGGAAACCCTCTGCTTCCTGCCTGTCAAGAGTTTCTGATCCTCATCTGCTCACCTCTCCGTTTAGTCTCTGGTTTCCCTCTGCCACCAAGATCTGTGTGTGGGCTGCTCCTCATGAAGGACAAACGTTCAGCTCGGCCACCAGCTCTGCAATCAGGGCACTGCTCCTCTGCCTGACTGTGACTCAGAAACAGCTGGGGGCCTTCTACCCTTGGTGCTTGGCTCCTCTTGCTCCAGGTTCATCTCCTATCACACAGTGCCACGCTGGGCTGCCAAGTATTCCACTTAGGTAACACTTGGCATTTCCAGCCCCACGGCCTCAGCACTGACGCAATTTCCAAAATTATTTTTTAAAAAGCCACAAATATTTTGAATTCCTAGCAACTGAAAAACCCCAAAAGCAAGAGAGCAGCATTCTTCTGCCAGGAAGGGAAGAGGAAAGGCTACAGTGGGGAGCAGAATGGTGGATTGAGCACTGCTTCATCTTTCTATTCTCTCCTCCTCTTTTAAAACTTGCTGATAATTCAAGGTAATGGGAAAGGGAAGAAAGAAAAAGACAAAAACTGGGCTGAAGGAAATAAATTTTGGAATCCTTCCTCCAGGAGTAGAAGTGGAAAAGACCACATAAAGCAATGCTGGCATTTTTCTCTCTCTCTTTTCTAGCTTCCCACCTCCATAAAAGCCATGTATCAATACAGGTGGGAGGCAGATGCTATTACTTTTTCCACTTCTTTCTTCATTAAAAATAAACAGAGGCATAGTTAATGGTTAATGCTGCTGAGTTCATGGAACAAACAGTTCTCTTTTCCCATCTTGCCTGTAGTTCAATTATGAACTTAGGCTGCCTTCAGGCTACAAAGGGCAAGAAAGCAGGAAATACATATATCCAGAAATGCAGCCAGTGTTTGATGTTTCTGAGCTAAAATTAAATAAAATTGAAGTGGAGAATAAAAGCAATATGCAAACCATGGAGCTTGGAGTTAAGTGGAGAAAAGGCAAAAAACCAGATAGCTGAGCAACTTGCAATTTGAAATTAAGCAGTAATACTAGAAAGCTGTTTCTGTGAAGGTTGTTAGTAAATGATCTTCGAAGTAGTCAAGATTAAAAAATAAATGAACAAACTGTGGCTGATATAAGTGTCCCCTCTGGGTTTTCCAGCACTGAACAAGCAAGGTAGGAGGAGAAAAACCAAGACCCCAGGGCCTGGAGTCAGAACAGTGACTGAGAAACTCAAAAACCCTGTAGGGATACAGAGGAGCCAGAGAACAGGATTCAGCCTCACACTCCTCCCAAACTTCAGGAATGCCTTGGAGTATATGGTGCTGTGAAGATCGAAGGTCAGTACTTACCTGTTGGGGAGGTGAAAGCAGAGGTGAAGCACCACATTGGATAAGGATGCTCATACAAATCTGACACTCAGCAGTGCCAGAAGCGGGCACTGGACAACCTCACAGACAAAGGCAGCAGACTTCAACTCATGATGCTGCAAGAAGGAGAAGGGAGCTTTCTGTCTGGGTTATTCCATGGTGAAAAGAGGACAGTGTGTACAGAAGCCTGCCAGAAAAGGAAGAAGGATTTGGAGCTCTAGCACAAACCAAAACTAGCCCCCCATATGTTTCCTTTAAGCATGACCCACATTTTTCTGCAGTTCAAAGCAAATCAGAGCTCCTAATCTCAGCATTGCAGCAAAACCCATGAGATCAAGGAATTGATCCATAGTTCACTAAGCATCAGAGAAATGAACCTGGCTTGTCTTTGGATAAAATAAAAGACAGGTGTTGTATTTAAAGGATTGAGAAGTATACACAAACTAGCTGACTTCACAGAACCTATAACTATTTTCTGAAGAAACCATAAAACATGATGAATGGCATAGGTATGCTCAAAATTGCTATGAATGCAAAATTAATAATCATAAGTACCTGATAACACATGCAAATCTAGCTTTTCAAGAGTCAGGTAGGTAGGTAGTCAAGCCAGTTTCTAGGAGAAACTCCAGGGAATGTCTAAAAGAATACTGTATATTGAAAGAATAGTGCACCTCAACATCAGACACATCAAGAGATGTGCAGGATGTAGATTCTGAAGACACAGCACCTGCATACTGCAAACTCTGAAAATATCTAGCTGAGGCAGGGTAAAAAGATACTATAATTTTAACCAGTGGGTAGATCCCAGAGAGGTTGTCTTCCCAACTGGTGCCTTTCCCTGCATCATCTAATGAAATCACCTTGTTAATCAGCACATGAGTTTTCTAAAACACTTGAGGGCTAGGTGAACACTATAGGAAGGACACAGTTTTGAAAGGGTTAAAAACACAAGCAAACAACCACACCCAAAAGCCTAAAAGAAGTGAAAATTCCAAATAGCCGCTTTACAGTTTTATGTCTTTAATAAATAAAGATGATAATTAAATTTAGATATTGGCATCCAGATTACAGCCAGTAACATTTACATACGTATCCCAAAATCTAGCTATCTGGATGCAAAAGGAGTCCTTAAGAAAGGGCAAAAAAACCAGAGCAACTTGTGGCAGAGCACCAGAGCACCTCAATGACTTTGATATGTTGATATTTAAACCTAGCACCAAAAAAGGGAAAGAAAAAGTCCTTAATTATGTTGGAAGATTATCCCTTGCTATTAGAATAACCATGGACTTTCAAACAGAAGCCAGAGTGGCTTATTCAAGCCCAAATGCACGTTTGTTTTAGCAAAGGAGAGCCCATATACTATTGTGAACCAAGATGGAGACAATATGTACTCCTTTCCTTGGTTTTGGTACCATTAGCTCAGGTGATCAGATTATGAGTGGGATGAATTAATTTTGAGAAAAAAGAAAAGCATAGCAGTGTATTAATGCATGGTCCAAGGACAGCACGTCATTAACCTAATGATACACTTGTTATGTTCCTAATTGAAATGTCCTATTAAACAAAGTCAACCCTTACAGTCTTTTCCCTAGCTGACTGGTGAGATTGGCACAAAAGCTGTTGTGATTTACATCTATTTTTACTATTTTTTTCTTTGCTAGAATACCAAGTCTCTTCTCTGTGAGGGATCTGACCACTAGTTGGCATCATTACCTCACTCGAATAAGTGGCTTTTAGACGAGCGTTCAGCTACAAAACCCGACCTCTACATTTTTGAGCCCTACGTTTCATTTTGCAACATCTGGACATGGTGATGAGGGAAAAAGGGAGGAACAAATAATATGTGATTGTAAAATTATTTCCCCCTCCCCACCGTGTGTATGTCTTTCAGCAAATTTTTAGTTCTACCTTAAATTCTGAAAGAGTGAAGCAATATAAAGTGTATCTGTGGAGCGAAAAAACCCCAAACCAAACCACAGCCATAGTCATGCACACTTAAGTGGTACAGTCCAGGCTGTGAGTGTAGACCCACTAGTATTCCCAGGTCAGGAAGCTCAAATAACAGAAACACAGCTGTTGAATGCAAACATGAAATACAAGAGCCTTATACCCCATGAGCTGCTCCTTCTGCTACACCAGCGCTTTTAGTGGCGCCTTATGCTCTGAGCTGCTGGTAACAAAGCAAGTGCCAGCTTTTCTGCATGGACATTCTGTCATTCATGGAGTAAAACAAGGGTGTTTTTCTCATTCTCCCAGAAAAAGCAGGAGATACCTTTGTGAGTTGGAGTGCAAAGAGGCCTTTAGGGCAGAATCTGCCTGTGCTGCTCAGCCCTGGTCCATTCACTCTCAGGCTGCCTTATCACACACAGGATGGGATGTGGGATTCCTCCTGGCTGTGCTACCCACAGCTCTGGTAGCTCTGCTGTGCGAGACTGGGGAGCCCCTCTGAGGCTCACCAGCACAAGCTGGTTCTGGAGGTCCCTGCAGACAGGGAGGTGGAAGAGAGAACAGGTTGTCTGTCTGTGTCCCATCAGTGGGAGAAGGAGAGGGGGTTTTCACCTTTTGGAGTCTAACTTCTCGGGCTGATATTGAAACAGTTAATGGTTTGCTTTAGCTGCAAATCAAACTTCCTTTCAATTAAACTTAACATTTCAGTGATACAGAAGCAAGCTTTCAAAAATATCCACTTCTCAAAGGAAAATGAACACAACCTGAAAGACCTGCTTTAGAACAATAAGAAAGATGTAATCTCTGTAATACTGCAAATCCTGGCTCACACACAAACCCACAGACTGACACTGCTTGCACATTAACTACAGTGAGTCACAGTAATGTTCTCAAATTAAATCCTCATCTACACTACTGACACAATTTAAGGCCTTTAGGTATGTCTCATCAACACTCTGGAGCTCTAAAATACACATAACACTTACCCAGCATTAGAGAGATTAATTCTTTAGTGACTGCAAAGTGCTAGGTAAATGTTTACAACAATTAACAACCACGCAGGATGTTTTCATCACCAAAACAGAAAGAAATATAAAATGCAAGCAGCACCAATGTGAATGGTGGAAAATAACAGCAAAAATTTCCTTCCATTCTAATGAATGCTTCAAAGCCAAAACAACAAAGTGCAATTGATCAACCATGCAGTAGTTTTGAGTAAGTTAAGTAGCTTGACATCAAGTCTTTCAGGAAGCACAGTAGGCTGATATTTAAGAAAATTTAAACAGATTTTGCTTTGCCTATAGGACTTTCTAAAGTCTCATGATAGAAAGCAGCTGATTCCACAATATCCAAGATATCCTTTGTTGATCTAGATTTAATTTAATTAAACCACTCACAAAATTATGCTATGCCACAAGGCAATCCATGAATGATCACAGAAGCTATAGCAAGCCATCCCCAAATTCTCCACTATTGAATATCTTAGCAACTGTTTTCTTTTGAAGGAGCTGTACATTAGAAACTCTCAATGGGTTGGAGTGAGCAGATGTAGTGCTGCTCCAGACACCCATGTTTGCAGCCTAATCTCTCTCCTCTCAGGGAGAAGCAACTGAAGAATGTGTGATGACTCCTAGTTTATAACACAGACTGGAGTCTGATATCCAATTGTACTCATTATCAAAATATATAAATGCCGTCCGCTTTATTTAGCATTAAAAGCTTCCATCCTTTGAAGATAAACAGGTTAACAAGCTTTAAAATCATTAATGAAGTAAGGCTTGAGGAGTATCTCTCTGAGCAGCATAAACATTGGCTCAGCTAACATCTCATGCCATCAACGAAGAAAGATCACTAGCAGACCCAGGCCAAGATGCTGTGGGAAATAAGTGGAAGGCAATAACAGCTGGAAATATTTGGCACATACAATAAAGTTTTGAAACCCTTTGGATACTGGGTTTCCAAGCTCTTTTTTTTTTTTTTTTTTTAATAACCACAAAATATTTCATTAGCACTTGTGTGAGAAACAAGTCAGAAACACCCAGGTGTGGTATGAATGACATGGTTACCTGCCATGAAATGATACAAACATCCCTCTCCTTCGTCCCTCTCCCCCTCCAATTATCCATTTGCAGAATGCATGTAACAGCACATCTTCAGAGCTAATGTTCTGTGATCTGGGTAGGAATACATATCTGTCTGTACACATTACAACTGGAAATCCAGTCTTCTTAGGCTACTTTGCTAACTAAATGGGTTTTATACAATTGTGTGGTACGTCTGTCCAGCTTTGCATTTTCTTATGGTTTCCGAACACAATGGGCAGTTTTAGCCACATTTGACAGATGGACTGAGGTTCCAAATTCCTACAGTACTGTAGGAGATTTGCATGATGATAGAAGACACCAGCAAACTTCCCTGTGGAGGGAAATGCTGCGACAGAGAATCAGCAGCTCCTGCTGAGGTGGTTCTTGGAGGACACAGTGCTCAGAACGGGGCATCACACGCACGGCCTTTTGCCCATGCACAAGTTTGGAGGAAGACAGTGTGTATGCAGGGAGAAGAAAGGCAGGAAACAGTGGAAGGGGAAAAACCTACTGGTGGGGGCCTCAGAAAAGATGCAACTGTTAAATCTGGAGAGGTTTTTAAGATTTATTTTATTTATTTCTTTTAACTGGCAGAAAGTTGGGATGTAGGATGCAAGACGTGAGCAAAGTAGATTTCTGCAGCTCAGAAGAAAAATAATTTTCTTCTACTGCAGTTGTTACTAAGTACTTAGACATCTCACTCAATCAGATGGAACCTGTTTGTCCACTGATCCACTGGTCAGTTGGATGGGGGGATGAGAAAAATAAAGACACAAATAGTCATGTACTGTGGCACAGGAGTCCCAGTCACTGCATGGACCTGGCTGTGCTTACTCCACAAATGTAAACAGAAAAGATTATTCCTGTCCTAAAAAAACCCAAAAAAACCCCCAAAAAAAACAACCAAAAAAACCCTCACCATAAATATTTTTCCCATCTGCCCTGAAATAGTGAAACCCAAAGTAAACACAAACCAACCACCCTCTTTAATGGTGATTATAGCCTTGCTGGATTCTGTGCACAATAACAATGGTTTGAATTTGTTAAAGGTCACAAGGAAAAGTACAGCAACAAGACCTTGTAGCTGGCAGCGTGTTTTTATTCCTCAGCTTAAAGCACACACAGTAGCTGGCTACACAGTGAGTGCATTTCAACAGGAATCTACAGAAAAAAAGGAATTAACTATGCACTATTGAGCAAGGTAAACTGTTGACTCTTACCCTCTGAAATTTCATAGCTATTTTACCTGTGCCAAAGCCATCAGGGGAAAAAAGTAAATAGCACTTCTCCTTGACTGTACAACCTAAGCAGGAGGATCTCTCCTGCTGTCATGTCTCTTTCATACAGAGCTCTGCCAAAACACGGTGGCACAAGGAATATTCAAGGAATACAGAGAGTGCTTCTCTCCTGTGATATTTCTTTATGTACCAGAAAGGAGGAATAACAGAAGCAAAACAAACTTGGATTCAATCAGTACAGCATGACAAGTACTCAGTTGTACTCCAGGCCTTTGCTTGAGTAAACAGCAGTGTGCCTGTGAAATGTTCAAAACAAAAAAATAAATAGCCTTTAAAGACACAAAGTGTCTGTATAAACAGAGGATGGAGGAACACTACTCGATTACCAACACCTTTTGATGGAAAAAGGAATCAGCAAGTCTCTCTTTAGCAGGAATGGAGAACTGGGATACAGACCCTGCAGCAAGGCTTCTTGCAGTCCCACGAAATCACACAACAGATGCCCAGGTGCCCACTTTCCACACAATACCTACCCAGCATTGATAACCAAATAAGAACCTAAGAAACAGCTGTAGACAAAACAGCCTTAGACAGAAGGCAGCGAAAGAGAGACTGAAGGCACTGCTGCTGTCATAGATCCCTTCAATAAGCAGGAAAACTCTTTAACAAAGTTCGTTACATAGTTTAGGGGGACAAATCTCTGCTGATCCCTACAAGAAAGGGGCAGAAGTCTTAGCACAGGATTACCAAAAAATAAATACAGTACAAGCAGTGATCTGGTTTCCTTTTGAACACAACAGTTACACATGGATTCTTATCTTCAGGAATTCTCCAAATTAGTTACACAATCCCTTCCTTTGGGCTTATCATGCTCAATCTCCCAACAATTTAAACTCCTCTCTCCTTCCAGTGCTGTTTGGAGCTTCACTCTATGAGTGTTAAGGAACCTTCCAGTTTCTGGCCTAAATTAACTAGAAAATAAGCACTCAATCTGGGACTAGTATTATCCTTTTATATAAAAATTTTCCCTCCCTGATGCATCACCCTCCAATCCATTTACAAATAGTTGTCCTATGCCCTTATAAGCATCTGCCAACCAGGCTATAGAAATCAAGATATTTTTATCTCTTTTTAAGGAATAACAGGGAAATGTTTAATCCATCCCATTCTTCTAACCAACCTACTAGTCCTAGCTCGTACCTGTCTAAATTCAAATTAGGCTTTGTTAAAGTTAGGTGATCTCAGCTGTACACAAAACTTTATCGTGACCACTTACAATGGCTTGGGTGCCTCTACAAAACCGCCTTGCTTAGCATGGCCAAAAATTACATTATGTTTTTTACTTCAGCTTCACACTGGTTGCTCATAGACACCCACAAATTTGATTAACCATCGAATTTGTCTCTTTTTTTTTTCTTCTATGCTTTTATTTGTTTCAAAGACACAGCAGCAAGTACAAGCAAGACACTTCACTTCAGAGATGGCTGCTGTGCTGCTTCTGCCCTGCCACAGGGCTTGTGGAATACATGCTGTATTCTGGGCCACTTTCTTAAATCAGTGGCAGGATTAGCACACAAGGCGAATGGATTATTTTGCAAGGTTTAGGTATTGCAGAGATATAGTTCTCCTCTGCAGTAAGGAATTAACTTTCTCAATATTTCTACATCAACAGATACTTGTGGTTACATGTAAATTGAGAAGGAAAACTTAACATAGTTTTTCATGCAAAATAACCAACAGGGGATAACTTTTGCATACAGATAAGTGAGATCTCACCTGGAGTACTGAGTGCAGTTCTAGAGCTGCAGGCATGGCAAAGATGTGTTGGACTGAGTCCAGAGGAGGGCCACAAAGATGCTCAGAGGGATGGAGCACCTGAAGAGCAGGAGAACCAGTAACACCAAATGTCACAGGAATTTACACAAATGTGAAAGCGAAATTCTAGGGACATTTTCTGAAAAGAAACTGTCAAACACAGCACAAGTGAACACAACACAAGTGAATGACCAAGAAAGAGCAAAGCACTCATTGTATTGCAAATTGGCCTTCCAGCTGCACTGCCCTTTTGTGGCTGCTGAATGCCACCAGAAAGCTCACAGCCATGACTAACACCACAGATGTCAGAACAAGACCAATTGCACAGTTTTTTTAAAAGTTTCCTATACATGAGATTGAAATGACACATTTCCTGTGAAACATTTTAATTAGTTAATTAGCTTCAAACACATGCACATGCTCACAGTGGTCTCAGGGAAAAGTACAAGTTTTTGGCTTTCAGCAGATCAGTGACATAAAAGATTACATAATAATATTATCTTAGACTTAAGAAGAGCCAGAGCTAAGATTTTAGCATCTTCTTAAGTTTGAATTATGGTCTGTTTCTGTACTGCATGGCATCACAGGGATAAAAAGTAAAATATTACCTGAAAAATTTGCTTTTGAATGACCTCAGGCACACAGCTCTTTGTGGCCCACAGACACGTGGCTGTGAGTTGTGCTCTGCTATAGCTTTGCCTCAAGTTGGTTTGGTCACGGCACAGACCATAACACTAAGAATCTAGGAACCTGGGAAAGCAGGATGGCTTCCCGGACACCTGGCTCCTGAGAGGAGTGTACTGCAAATGCACCCTACTACCTGTCCTGTTAATTAGCCAAGGATAAGGCTTTTGTGTTGCCCTGTCACTACACAGACTTTATATCAACTACTAGTTTCCTCTCTTTCTGACATTTGCATTTATTTACAAAATACATAAGCACTACTGAGCATCAAGGAAGCACTTCCTTTGCTCATGATGCCACACCTCCTTCCAGCCAGTAGCTGAGCCCTAAGTGCTCCTTCTCCCTCTTGGCTTCGTTCTTCAAATAAATCTGTGTGATGTTTCTGCAAGCTTTCCTTGGCTGCTGCTCTCCCAGACCCACACTTCCATAGGAAGATCATCACCATCTTTGGGGTTTGTTTGGCTGCTCGTAAATTCTGCCGACACAGCTCACAACATCACTGAGATTTCTGTAAGACTTACACTTTGAACAGCAAAGATTATTTTATCTATGCCAGGAGAGAGCCAAATAACTTTCTTACACTTGTGAAAGTTTCACCTAATTCTTCTACCACTGCTTTTTCCACAGACTGTACATTTCCCCCTGCCAGTCACCAAGCATTTCTGATGACCAGCTACAAGATAAGGCAGAGGACCATCCCTTCTGCACCTTTGCTCACTGCTGTGTTAATTTCTGCACAGGAGTCAAAGGGACAGTCATGGTCTTGGGCCTGAGTCTAGAGACAAGGCAAGCTCTGTGCTCCCTTTGGAAGGGGAACATTTGGCCATGCACCAGGCACCAGAACTACTGGGAGCAATGGAATTAGGCAAAGCTGAATAATTCCTCTCCCAGGCCTCCCACCCCCTCACTAAAAACCTTGGGAAAGCTCAAATCCAAGCTTGATCTTTAGGTACAATATGCGTCAAGGCCACAAAGTGCAAGCTTGCAACTAAAGGTGCTTTGAATACACAACAGATTTCCCAGATGGGAATTTCCTCCATTATTATATTTAATTTTCCATTTCCTAACATTCAAATACCAAAGAATACATCCAAGCACACTCGGCTTTGAAGAAAGCAGTTAAGCAAGGACTAAACTAGGAAAGAACACTTGGCCTTCTACAACACAGCCATTACATTAACTCCTCTGAGAGCTGGTCTTTTGAATCCAAACATAGTTTGTTTTTTTAAAGTCACTAGCGATTACCAGGGGAAGAAAATAATTGTTGGGAAAAGCTTGGTTAATTCAGTGACCAACATAACATTTAACTCCATCCCAAGCTTTCTGCAGAATAATACATTGCGAGATGATGGCATGCTGTACTCCGAGGGCCAGCCTCAGAAAAAAACCAGTCACCCAGAAACTCAGTTCAAATGAAAAGCACAGCTATTTTTTGGAATAGAATGACTGCTGGGCACACAGCATTAGGTTTGAACTCTGGCAATATAAAAAGACTTACTTTTATGTATAAAAAAATTCAATGTACAAGCTGAAATAAGAAGTATCTCTTTATGATGTTCTGTGGGCTTCAGAACAAAAAGAAATCCAACCCGGTTTTTTAGAGGAAAATGTTTTTTAAAAAATCTATTCAAGAAACCCTGGAAATATGCAGATTAAACCCTAGACTATCACAGCATCTTGTATTCTTACTTTCATTACCACTAAACACCACAAAGGAAAAAATGGAAAAAAAAGAAAATACTTCTTAGGACTCTTCCACACCAAGCTGTGTGCATCAGCTGCAGACTTCCAGATCTTCTTTTAAGCCAAGGTTGCTCCAGCTGAAAGCTTTTTACAGTCTGCAGTTAGATCAGAAATGTATAGCAAAGGGGCAATGGGTAATATAATGAGAACCTGAATGTAATTTGAGGTTTTGCCTGTGTAAGCTGGTATTTTCTGAAAGAACAAACACATCAGCATCACCCACTTCAGCGATAATCCTTCTTCACCGAGAGTGAGGTACAAGTAATGAGACTAAGTGTAAACCTTGGCTGTACTGCCAATGCCCAGGAGAAGAGGCCAGGCTCTTCCAAACCCACAAATCCAGAAAGAAGCCCCATAACCTTTGACAAATGCAAAAATGTTGCATGGAAATAAAACCTCAGCTGTTTGTCTGGACAAATCACCGCAGTGAAATGTGCTTACAAGCAGAAAACTTGATCTGTAGTCAGGAGATGTTATAATGTTTTCAGTAACTGGATGCTTCACAATTCCAGCACTACTTTTAATCGGATTTACTGACTGTTTTACAAAATGGTCATGGGGAGCCAAAAGGGGCTCTCATCCACCCTGTGTGCCTCTGTCAGCATAACAGTGATTGCTGCCTCATGGGGAATTACAAAACATGATGACTGGAAGAAGCCCTTTCACTCTACATGGAAGCAAGGAAAGGAAAACACAGGTGAATTTGCTCTGAAATAGTATTAGGGAGGAAAAAGCATTTCCTTCTCTCTTCAGGGTGTTTCTAGTTGTTGTATTTTTATTGTAGTGCAGTTTGTTTTAAATATTAGAAAATGCTATTCCCAGGGTGAAGAGAAACTGAAATACTGAAAAGTTCTCTGATCTTGGCCCATCAGTGAAAGCAGTTTGAAATGTCTGCTTCTACTAAATGTTTTGTTTGTGTAACTTCCACTAGGGATTAAGTCTAATGCTTTATTTCCATTAGAATGTCCTTTGAACAGGATTTTATAAAAGCTTAAATGAAATGAGAAAACACTTGGGTCAGAACTTGTTCATAGCGGTGTTTCTTCAGGACTTGATTAGCCTGGGATTGAATGAACTGCATTCTATCAGCTGACAATCAGTAAATAAAAGTCTGGGCAATTACTTTTTTTCAGTTCAGTGACCCTTTCACAGCAACTGCAGCAAAGTAGCAAAGTAAGCACGAATGTGAAGCCATTCACTGAGAGACATTCACAGAAAAGGACACATTTGCTGGCTGATACATCTACAGTCACGCAAGCAGGGCACCTCAGAATACAGTCAGCTGAAAATAAATGTAGCAGATTTGGCAGTTTATGGGCCAAGTTTTGTTCACAGTTAGACAGGCCTGTATCTATCATTTCACTGAATTTAAAAACAAAACTAAACTTTAAACTGGATCAACAAAAGCGTTGTCTGGATCTCTGAATACAGCAGAGAATCAAAAGGCATTTAAAAGTGTTTGAAAAGAAAATCCTCCTCCTTTAGGACTTCATTTTATGGATTAATAAATAAAAAAACCCGAAAAACAAAAAACTGACAGTAGGCAAGTGTGAGAGAACATCACCTCTTATCCCACATACAGTAAATCATAATCCAATCTCTATCTTCTAGGGGTTGGTATAAATCCTGCAGTATGAAGTGTATTACTTCTCCAAACTTCTGTGCATATTATTTATGATGTCTCTTCTGGTATCACTTTTTCTTTCCACAATGAGCTGTAAAGAAGTGAAGTACACAGATATTTCTGTGGTCACAGCAGGCCTCAAAAAAGTCCTTATACAGAACATTTCCCTGCAGGATGCTCCAGCTGGTTTTCAGCATACGAATGTGACAGAGAACCAAAGCAGTAATCCCTGAAAGAGGGAATAGTGTCAGGAGAAAAATGTTGCCAGAGTACAACGTGCTTTCTGACAGCAGTGGAAATTTTAATCATGACAGCACCAGAGCATAGGACTCCATGGTTAGCCCTGAAAATTTTTCCTACAATAAAAATGTCTCTATATTTCTTCTTACATTTTTAGTGGGGGAGAAAAAAAGCTACTCCCCTGATTTGCAGTAAATTACAGCTACAGGCAAAACATTTCTGACCATCTACTTTTATCTATGCACAAGATACAATCATTTTCTGTTGCAGCAAGTCTCCAGCACATTCAGTTATAATTTCACCCAAGGTTAACCAACATCCCTCACCCCTCCCCACCCCAAACCTGGTCTTGCTTTGGAACACGCTGGTGATTTTCCACTCTCTGCACAACACAGTCTCTGATGTTTGTCAGGTGTCTCGGCTACATGGATCAGGATTTTATAACCAGACAATCCATTTCTCTGTGATGCACCACACTTAAAACTCTGCCCTCCTCACAGGAAGTCAGGTCTGAAAATAAACCCAACCTGTTTGTTTCATTTGTTTCAATAAAACCAGTTATTAATAAATTATTAAAATAACACCCTTTCCCCCACTAGTATTTTCTTTCATAGTCATCTGAAGTCTTCTCAAAAATCACTGCTTTTTGATTGCATGTAGGGAGCAAAAGAAAAATATTTTATAGAACATGGTGAAATGAGGGACAGTTGTTGTTAAGCAGAGGCTCTTGCCATGCAGCTTTCTCCTCCCCATGCTTGCCTTTCTCTTCCCCCACCAGCCTTTAGCATGCTCCAGAAATGCAACTTGATCTTAAGAAAGCAAACCAAAACCACTTTCAGCTCTTTCTTCCCGCTCAATCCTTACACCATTATCTCTTTCGAGCCCCACTTCCCTCTCTTCTCCAGCACAGCTTCTCTGCTGGACCATGAAATGTTACTACCAGCTGCACCCTTTCTTGCCATCTTCCTGATCATGGGCAGAGGTGGAAGAAATGGACTCAAAAACAAGCCTAAAGCTTGTTCTAACAACAGGACTGGCAGGTACACAGATGACCTTGGGTATTGTTGCCATCTACCTGTACTGTTTACATTAATTCCACACACCTGCACAACAGCCAGCAGCTCCTGAGGGAGCACTGATGCCATCAACTGAATCCTGTGCAGAGACATACCAGCCTGGGTTTCCTAGGAATCCCTCCACCTTCCAAAAAGCAACATGTGGCATCTCCTCTGGACAAGGACAAGAGCTGTACATAAAGCTTATTTCAATCTCAAATCCCTCCATTTCCTGCTTTACTTTACTTATCTTCATCAGGCACAACCAGATTCAGAGGGAGACTTGTTGCTGCAAGTGCTATGCAGGGAAAGTGTTCGCCAAAAACAGAACTCAGGAGTTCTGCTGGAATCTGTCTGTCAAGATTTTCTCCTCATCCTTGCAGAGGTCTTGTATCTTCCAACACATTTTTTTCCCTTTGATGACCCCAAATCTGCTTTAAACTTTAGTGGTTTCTTTGAACATCCAGATGTGGCTTCTCTACCTCTCTGGTAAGGCCCACAGGAGCAAGTGAGGAAGATACATGAGGAAGATCCTCATATTTTCTCAGAACTGACTGAAGGGCTCACAGAACCTGAGTTTATCAGGATATGTACACAGTTAAATATAATAATTTTAACTGTTCTGAGTTCAGAGCCACAATCTTAAGACACAGTCTATTTGTTTATTAAACTGCGTAATGATGTCCTGGGAAACTTCTTAAGTTGCTTATATCCTATGAAGTGACATCACTGAAATGAAACAGCGGGTCACAGTGTCACAGCTGGAAACCTTGAATCCATCATAACAAGATCTTCAAGTTTCCAATCCAAAAGCTCTGGAGTGCTCAAGTATTTTTCCCCCTAAGGGTATTAGCTAAGGATTCTGCTTTCCATGGTTCATTGTGAATAGGACTTGGTACTGAGCTATTGATAGGGTATCTCTGGAAACTCTAGCTGTGAGAGCACTGTGTATGGAAAAGCACAGAGCCACAAGCTGAGCTACAGTCCTGTCCAGCCCTGAAGGCAGGGTTACTTTGCTGTGAGGTGCCTACAAGCTTCAGAGCTGTATGAAATACAGGTAAACAGTCCAAGCTGGATGACAGATAAATCCAGGCTTAGGTAAGGGAATAGATACAGGCATTACTTGTGCATGGCAAAAACAAGAGAAGAGGATCTATGTGAAAAAGATGTCCATCAAGGCAGAGGAGACAGCCATCCACAGAAATGCATGGAAGAGGTCCCTTATAAAGAAACATCTTATGTTCAGCTTTTTCCTGTTTGACCAATGGAATTCAATGTTCTTGCACCTCTATGAGGTTACAGACAAGAAGAGTGGTAGAAGAATAATGCTGAAGTAATTTGGACAGACCTAAGGACTCAAGCCTTCAGATTTGTCTGACAGTAATCTTGAACAACGATGCAGACAGTTCCTGCAAATGCTTCTGTGTGAAGTCATCTGCAGGGAAGGAAGTTTCGACTGTCTAGCATCAGTTGTCTAAATAGTCTCGTACCTACTGAGGCTGCTAATGGAGACCATATTTCTGTTAGCAGATTTACTGCAAAACTAGCATCTAGCTCACGTGGAAACCCAAATCCAGCAGGATTTTTATGACCACTCCTTGAAGGTGCAAATTTCCAGATTTTCTCATCAACCACAGAATGGTTCAGTTTTTTTCCCCAAGCCCTTTTAGTGACTACAGTTCATTTCTAAAATTAATATGTTCATGAAACTCACTAAGATGCATCTGTGGGGGGGGGGGGAAAGAAGTTACAAACTTTAACAAACAAACAAACAAACAAAACTATTTAGAAAAATCTTCCAAAGATAAACAGAATTTCCTGTATGGCTTATTGGCCTATCTAGGATTAACCAGCCCAATAAGAAAGATTATTAAACCTTTCTAAACCACAAAAAAGGCCTGAGAAATTTCAACATGATCTGGAGGAGGAAAAGTTAAGTAATGAGTGTTCTTGCGCTCACATATAAAATACAAAGGATCATTTCTTAAAGGTAAAACCCACAAGAATAACTATTTTAGTGCCAATTTTCGTTGCCTGGAGAACAAGGAGTAACCTTATACAGCCTCAAGTCAGTCTGATAGTTACCCATTAGCTGTAGCCACTTGTTACTTTTTAAGCACTACAGGTCATGCCCCAGTGAAACAAAAAGGGGGAGATGGTGGAAATTGAAGGAGTCCTTCAAAGAAGGAAAAGAAGCATGAAGCAGCAAGGTGGCTTATCCAAGAAATTTTGAACAGAGGGGAGGAGTGAAGTGAGATCTTTACAACAGTAATGACGGAGGCAGAAAATAGGGATTTCTCCTCTCATCTGTCTGTATCTGAAATACCAGCACCCAGACTCACTATGGACAGGCAGAAAATTCTGCCTGTAGAAAACTCCAGAAGGAAAACCAGGTAAACACTCCATTTCTCACTAGATAAGAGTAAAATTAATGGTTATTCTACAGAATAGGGGACAATAATCTACAATTCTCTAAGTAGACAATAATCTACTATGGACAGGCAGAAAATTCTGCCTGTAGAAAACTCCAGAAGGAAAACCAGGTAAACACTCAATTTCTCACTAGATAAGAGTAAAATTAATGGTTATTCTACAGAATAGGGACAATAGCTCTGTCCAATACAGTACTGCATTAAAAAAAAAAGAATTCTGAAAGAAAGGTGTTTCAAGAAATGCACAGCTTTCTGCACCTCTAAAAGCTATTGGGAGAATATAAAATAAAATCTCTTCCCAGTGCTTCACACTCCTTCACATAGCACATTTAAAGAGAAACAAATTAGTTGTATGGGACAGTGATGAGCCTCTGAACAATCCTTCTTTTCATCAGGATCCAAACTGGGTTTCAAAAGCTGCTTGACACATGCCTAGCTATTTCTGTTCCACAGCAATAAAGTCATGGAAAGTTTTCCATGTACCACAGCAAGGCCACAGAGCAAACAGTTTATCACTGGCGTGTCTGAGCTTGCAGGATAAAAAACAAACAAGGAGTAATATATGACAAAACCTTGAAAGTGGAATTTTGGACTCTAATTACCTGGTCAGAAGCTCTTTTGAATGGGCTGTGTGAGCTAATAAATTTCTTGTTAGAGAACAAGAACAAGTCTACTTTGTCTGGACTCTAATCTTGGGTTTGTAGCAGATTGTTATCAGTGCTTTTCCCCTGGAATTCAGTTTCTCTGCACAGATTTAAAAGAATAAGTCTTTTTCTCTTCCTTCAAGGCAATAGCATGTGGTATAGCTGCTCCTACTTTTTGCCCATATTTGGTGTGAACAGTGACTGGCTTAATTTTTGCTTATGCTTTGGTTTCATTTCGCTTTCCAGCAAGAAGAGCCTGCAGAATTCCTAAAGAAGGCCTCCCACTAAGTACTTTTTCTTTTCTTGTTCTTCTGTGCAGATTTTACTGGGGAGCCATTAGGTGCATGCCCCGTATCTTTGGGAGCTGGTGGAAGGCAGCTCAGGGTAGTTCACAGGCAGAAGGTGATGGGGTTTCCTGGTGGCTCTGGCATACGGCTGTGTTCAAGAGCAAATGGGCAAATTCAAGTGCAGTGGTTCTTGCTGTGCCATATCTCACAGCTGAGGTCCTGCAGAGCCTACAACTGCCCTCTGGCACCCCTTGCCTGGTCAGATGCCAGAGCACCGATGTGGGGACAGCAACAACATTAGTAAAGAGCTATGGTTCGTCTGCTCCAAAGACAGAGTGATTTTAAAATACGGAAAAAAAAAAGAGGATCAGGACTTGGGATTTATCGATTTTTATAAAAAATCCAGAGGAAATCACAGAAAGCAAGGATGACTTGCCTCCCCTTAGGGGGGAGTGAGTCAAGATGGCTATAGAATTGGAAGGGACATTTGAAGGTCATCTTGTCCAACCTCCCTGCAGTCACCAGGGACACCTGCAAGGCCTGGCCTTGAATGTTTCCAGGGATGGGGCATCCACCACCTCTTGGGGCAACGTGTTCCAGTGTTTTATCCTTACACTGTAAAACACTTCTCTAAAAATACGTTTTTTAACTTCTGTAGAATAACAATGGCCTCTTGTCTGTGTGTGTTTCATTAAAGTCTACCCACGTCTTCCTCTTGTTTTGTTATCCAAACCAATGTCACTGAAACAGTAAGGAAGGTCCCCTTGACCCTTCTATGATCATCTTATCACAAATGTAAGACTTCTCCAAAAGAGCAAATGTGCCAAACCATCCCAAGGATGCTGAGCTGAATGGAAAGTACACACTGATCAAATACGTGCTATCGCTGATGGAGAGGGAACTGAGAGCTGGCATTTCCATGACATTTTGTTCTTGTAAAGCCAAGAACTGTTCTATAACCTTTGAATGTGCCTTGAAATTGTTAATCTCACACCAGAAATAAATGGAGAGATTTGGAAAAGATGCAATTATTTATTCTCAGTCCACAGTACCACACATAAATAGCTCCTATTAGGAAATACCATTAATAAATAAGTCCTCATGATGACTGTGAGAAATAACTGATCATATCAAAAGAATTTACAACTTAAGAGCAGGGTGACATAGTAACTCCATGCAAGGTTATCTTGCTCTCTCCTGTTGTAATAGGCACATGTGCCTAGCTGAAAGTTTATTTTAAAAACCATACTCATATTCCAAAAGTCAGCTAAGAATAGTAGTCGGCAAATACAAGGTGTTTTCACACCATCCATTAGTCAGAGCTCCAGGAATAGCACTGTGTAAGAATCAGGGAATTAAAACATTTTTATCACTTCCACCCTGCACTGGGTCATTTCTCCTGAAATGTGAGTTCTAATGAAAGTTGCTAATACAGATTTGGCCCGGAGTACAGATTGGTTGGACTTGAATGGAAAGCAAGCAGGAACAAAAAATGCCATGTTCAAGGGAGAAACAGTGAAAAGACTCAAAATACAGCTGAAATGTTCAGCACAAGAGAGGAAAATAATTTCAGCTGCTGATTTTTCTGGCAGAACAGAAGTCCAATTTGTCTCTTTTAAAAATGCATGCATACCCTTCTGAAGCAGCTGCCTTCAGCCTCCTTTTTGCTCCTTTGCAACCCTACTGGGATGCATTGACATACATAGACACCACCTTTAACAGGCATCACAAAGTACCTCAATTCTGTCTAGTTCTTTTCTTTTGGAAAAGTGCAAGAGCACTGTCTATCCTGAATTTTGTCCAATATTTTGTCTGATATAGTTTGAGAATGTTCCAAGTGATTTAAAACAATAACAAGAGTTGTCATGAGGACAGCTCAGTGCATTTACTAAATGGTCTTGTTTCTTCTGTTAAGGAAGATCTACTATGGAGGAGGGGGATAAAGGCCAAAAAACCCCAAATCGAAGCAACAACACCAAAAAAGCAACACCAAAGCCTCTCCAAAAAGAAGAGAAACCCCACAAGACCATAAAAATGAAATAAAATAAGTCATTCACCACTGAGCATAAGATATTTCACCTGCAGCCTGTGGGATATACAGGTTGCTTAAAATATGGTTAGGTTTGTGATGTATGCAGATTTCACTTATCCTTTGATAGCTTATTTTATTCTTAACCTGCATTTTATCGTCACAGGTATTGCATAATTGTTACCACACAGAAAAAGAAGTCAGGATTGTTGGGGTGACTTTGTACAGCTGTTTTACTCCACACTCTCGTGCCTCCATGCCTCTGCAGAGACACATAATTTATCACAGTGGGCAAAGCAATTTTAAAATTGCTGTTGAGGAAATGCAAGTCCTACATGGTGATTTCCTTGAATCAAAGTGCCTCATAAAATGGGGAATTACATAAAATTACTTTCATTTTGCAGTGTGGGAGAAAGCAAC
Organism: Corvus cornix cornix; assembly: GCF_000738735.6. NCBI lineage: Eukaryota > Metazoa > Chordata > Aves > Passeriformes > Corvidae > Corvus > Corvus cornix. The sequence goes on along the minus strand of NC_047056.1, from coordinate 30,003,457 downwards.
AAGACAGCTACAAGAGAAATATTTTAGATCACAACTTAATTGTAGATGCTGCATAATTCTCACAGCATCCCAGCCTGCTTCCATCAGGTGAACATCACAGTTTTTTAGAAGAGCTTGTAGCAGTCCATGCACTTCTCACTAGAGCCTCATAAAATTCCAATAACAGTAAAAACAAACAAATAAACAAACAAATAAACAAACAATGTCTCCTCTGATATATACCTTGAAGTAGTTCTCCTGTATTAACCCAACATCACACCACAGAGCATCCGTTTTTCTTCAACATTTTCCAAACAAGCCTATCCATTCATCCAAGCTCATGCATACAATATTTACTCATTTCCACTAACATTAGATTTAAATGTGACCATTAACTTCTGTAGGCTTCTTTAAAAGGCAGACTAGAAAATCCCTTCTTTCTGTCATTTTGTGGTTGCTATGTTTAAAGGATCTTCCCTCTGGGAATTTGCTGTGGTCAAAAGGCTTCATCACAAACACACTGTACTACATTTGCTGTAAAAACAAGAAGTGAGAGCCTTCTTCATTTCCTTTTCAAGAACCATGGTTTATGATGTTTTAATTAATGTCTCTTAGCTTGACAATTCAAGAATTTAAGAAGTAATTTGAACATACTTTCACTGCTTTATTACCACCACTTAAGGCTGTGGTCGTTGGTGCAGGGGCCTGTGTGCTCGTTGCATATCCCTAGGTTGGTTTGTGTCTGAATGTATCATGTACCAGCTTCTTTTTCTTCCTTACAATGGTCCCATAAGATGTAGATATTTAGAATTTTAAAATAGCATGAAAAGACCAGAAAGTGCACTACCCTCACCATAAGATCCTGGAGGTCTAAGTAAAACAAAGGCATCTCAAGCTGTACCACGAAGTAAAAGCCAGTTGTTCAAAACTAATGCTGAGACAGCTTTGATATTTTTGAAGGATGATTTATAGAATAATTTACAGTGGGAAAAAAGGCATAAGAATTGCATAGGCAAAGCTCAAACAAATATGAGGAAGATAATTCTGTGTTTATGCTAAGAGTGAGAAACAAAACCCCGCCAACATTTAATGCAACTTTACAATCTGGTAGCAGAATTTTTGAAGGGCTAGATGAAGCCTATCACTTTCTTAGTCTCCCAAGAATCAGAAGTATTTGGCAGATGCTTGAAACAGGAAACAAATAAGTTTTATTTGAGGCCTCAAACATTATTTATAAAAATCTCAGCTCATAGTAATCTACCATGAAACCTTGTACTATCACATCTGTAAAATGTATATTTTAAGACACAGCTTTAGAGTTTTGGAGTTGCCTGAACCATCTACATTTCTACCATTCATATATATGTATATACATGTGTGTGTGTCTGTGTGTGTCTGTGTGTGTGTGTCTGTGTGTTTGTGTAGGTGTATGTATATTTATAAAGCAATTTGTTTTTCTTTAAAATTTGTTTCCCATAAGTCAAAACCTCCTCATTGCACTAAATTGTTTGGTTTAAACCCTGATCTCTAGGGCATTAATACTGATAAACAATATTTTTGTGGGTTTGGGAAAGCTGAAAATATTTTCACTTTAAAAATCCCATAGTGCAATCCCATAGTTCCAGCAATCAAAAACACGGCATGTTCTCCAAGCATGATTCACTGTGGCTGAGCCCCCAAAGCAGCAGTGCTAGTGGATGATCGCCAGTGGAAGTGTAGTCTAGAAAGAGGAAAAATAACCCCATAAAACGTAAATAGATGTTGTTTAAAACAAATTGTGTGTGGGTACCACTCACAGACAGGCAGCCAGCATTACATATTAGTCCAGATGTAGGTTAGGTTTCTGCCTGGCGAGCAGGAGCTTACCCCTTCGATGTTCTCAGCCAAAGAAACAAAAACTGAATCAGGGCCTGATATAAAAATCTGTCTCTCCTTGGCTAAGTTAAATCTGTTCTGGGGACCCCATCCTGAGAGCACCTTGCCCTGTTTGCTCCCACTGTGGAGGGGATGTGCTGCCAGCTGAGGGATGAGGCTTCCCACATGATATTTGCCACCTTTGCCAGTCACTGGAAAGGGAGAGATTTCTGACAGCAGTTTTGCAGACCGTATAGGGGCTGGCTAGTCAAATACTTAGCATCTGAATGAATCCTAGCTACCTACATCCTCTTGGCCCAGTCTCAGTGCAGCTCAGTGCAGCCTCAGCAACAGCATTTGATATACAGCAGAGCAAGAGCACAGCACCTGAAGCTTCTTACTGTAAACCATACACCAAGAAATACACTACAGACATTTAGCAGCCATATAAGGAACAACCCTGGCACTGATCTGCCATTCTCAGTTCAGTCTCCCTTACCTCACACTGCTGCCGCACAGCTTCTGCCTGTGCAGACTCCCACCGACTTTTGGGTTGCACAACCCTGTGTCTGAAAGCAGAAGTAGATGAACCCAGTAATGCAATGACCAATTCTACAAACTATAGCCTACAACAACAAAAAAGTAGAGCTAGCCCTCACATCTGTGCTTTGCTCTCACCTCTGGTACATTTTTGCCACACCCCCCCAAAGTCAGAGGGTTCATGGCAAGGGTTATTTTCTCTGCCCTCAACTGGACTAACTGCATTGCTCCCCAGTCCTCACCAGGGCATGCCTCCTACATCCCCAGATCCCCCCATGGTAGCAGAATGGCTCCAGACTGAGACCAGCTTAGGCTGAAGATGCCTTTATGCAACTCCTCCTGTTCCAACCTGTCCAAACAGGTCCTGAAAGAGCTCATTCCTCTGCTCAGTTTTCATATGAGAGCAGATGTAGCTTTGCAAAACAGCCTCAGCCAGGATGAATCCTACCTAGCCTGCACAGCCAGGAAAGCACAGGTCTGTAGGAAAGCACAGGTCATAGATACAAGTGGTGCTTCCAAGGAAATATTGCTCTTCATTCCTGAAGGTCCAGACAGGGAGAGAGGGACTGTCTCGGCAAGGGGGAGCAGAAGTCCCTGCCATGTTTACAGGGCATCTTACAAGCAAGGAAGTGCACAATCAGCAGGAGTCAAAGTACAAATCACAACTGAGCCCATGAAGCTTTCTAGCTTCAGGTATCATATGCAGCCTTAGGCCAGGCAGTAAAAGACCCTCTGAGCTCTAACATCTCATGATCAATCACTCCTGGAAATGACCAGCGATGCCAGTGCGTGTCTAAGGGGCAGCCCAGGAAAGGTTAGTGTTGCTCAGTAGAGGAGAAGAGCAGCACTTATATCTTCATTCATTCATTCACGGTATTTGTATTGGCACAGACATTGTGTAACTCCCAGGGAAAAGGGAATTGCCATCCTCAGGAACACTTCACAGTAAGAAGGGCCTCTGTTCTGTTCTCAGCGTGAATAGGACTGAGAAGGACATGAATGAAACCTGGCCATGAACTAAAGAATATAAAAGAATGTTTCTGCCTATTTCAGAGGAAAGACATATTTGCAGCTTTACTTATATTTTAAACAAACAGACAAAGGATTTTTGTCTCCTATATGAGACACAGACAGGGAAGAACTTTTTTACTTTAACTGCAAAATTTTATAGATTGTCTGAAGTTGGGGGAATTTTAACCAGCTGGAGCTTTACCTACTTTAGGGCTGGGAAAATACTTTATCTTTCATGTTTGATTTGGATGGCTTTATAAAAGGACAGGAAGGTCCAATTTTGCAATGCATCCAGGCAATTTTGTTTGTGTCACAGCACCATGAATTAATTTTACTTCCCCAACCTATCATTCCCATTGACCAATCTCCATCCTCATGTATTTATAAACCTAGTTGCCCATTTTGTCTGCTGAGTCAGGTTTTGTCAAGCTGTGGTAAAGCTCCTCTATGCTTTTGTGTGCCCAAAAGATGCTCTTTCTGCTTCCAGACTACCTTACCTGACCATGTGCATGGTTCTGTTCTGGCTCTAGCAAAGTCACAGGGTGCACGTGAGCTAACCTGCTTCTTATGAGGCGTCTGCTTCTGATATCCTTCAGATGTCTGTACTGTCTTAATGAACTATTGCCAGCAATATCACTGAGAGAGGTTTTGTTATTTCTTCCCTCCATCATATTTGCATGTTTTTCTTTCAAGTCTCCTCGTCTTCTCAAACTTGACAGCCTTACACACAGTTTCAGTGTGTAACATCATTAATAAAGTAGATTATCAAGTGAAAGAAAACCTCACCTATATTATTCAATCACAGCAGAGAGCAAAGCAGCACATCTATCCTTAACTGTTGTCAATACCTGTGGTAATGCTGGATAGCAAGTCAGGAGATGGGCACCATGTCTTCCTTTGAATTTAGCAGCAAATACTAAACACCAAAAGCTGCTCACCTGTCCATAGGTGAAGGGTTGTTGGTTTTTTTTAAATTTCCATTCATGTTTTCTTCTTTGGCTCCTCTTATTTTCTGAGTCCTACAATCCAAAAAAACACTGTATAACTTCTCTGCCTCTGCCAAAAATTGAGATATATATGATTGGGGCATGTATTTAGAATAATTCAGATGTTGCTATGAGTTTATTAAATTTTATCTACTGGACTGCTAGCTATCAGTCTTCTCTTTTGTGTGTTAGTTGTGGCAGAGATGTCATGAACCATGTGCACTTGAGACTATACAGCTTTAAGAGGTGAAAAGAAACCTGAGGGGGGGGAAGTTCCTCACAGCCTTTTATTGCAGATTCTTTTGTGAATTCGTGTTCCCTTCTAAAAGGTCAAAATCATGGCAATGAAGGAAAGAGAAGGCATCTCTTGACAAAGCCTTCATCTTCTTACCTTCAGGTCCCATCCCTTTCAAAATAGCTAATTCTGAGTTTACATAGGGGTATTTTAAGAAGAGGTAAAGTACTGGGAAGGGCCTCATTTGAAGGAAATGCAGGTATAGCTGTGCAAGGATCTGGTGAAAATTAAAGAACACATGCAATTCTTGGAGCTACCAGAACAGTTTGGGCCACAGGATGTGGCTCTGAATTCATACAGGGGAATACAAAGACAACAAAAATACTTAGGATGCCACTATACCAACCAATACACTTTTTAGGTCCTTTATTCTTTCCATTATCTCTTCTTCTGACAGCACCTCTGGTCCTTGCCCCTCTGATACTGGCCTGTGTGTGGTGGGGGTGTTTAAGCTCTCTCCACAGATGATGTTTATGCCTTTCAGACCAGCCACTTCATCTGCCCAGCCCACACAACTGACAAAACAGATCGTGACTTATCCTAAAACCTTAGCCCAAAACCCACACCCACTCATCCAGGGAAAAACTGACACTCATTGGTTTTTAAAGTAGCACTCCTCCTCTGTCCACACCATGAATGTAAAACTTATGATTCAATCTATATTTGAGTGTAAATTTATTCATTAAGCCTCTTCACAACAACTTTTACAAAAATGCAGGGTTGGTCAGACACGAGGTGGATTTGTTTGGACACAGAAGGCAAATGCAGTATCAGAGGCACCACGGTTCTATTTGTTACTGTAGAGTTTCCTCAGGAGATAAAAGTATGGAGCACTGGAACATGCTATTGGAAGTTTTGTAGGCCTGATAGTACAGAAGGGAATGCATTCACTTTTTCTCATCACCACATCTTTAAGGTTTTGTGAGAATGGACCACTTCCTCTCATGCATTAAATGCTATTAAATAATTGCTAATATTTTTCCCAGCTTACTTACAGAATCATAGAACACCCTGAGTTGGAATGGACCCACAAGGATCATGGGAGTTCAACTCCTGGCCCTGCACAGGACAGCCCCAAGAGTCACACCATGTGCCTGAGAGCATTGTCCAAATGCTTCTTGAACTCTGTGAGATTTGACCACTTCCCTGTGGAAGCTCTCCCAACGCTCCAGCACCCTTTTTTTGTCTGGTTTTGTTTCAAAAATTCAGTTGAGCTCTTTTTCTAGTGCAGTACAATAAAATGCACACCATATTTTAGTAACAGCTACATGTGCCATGGTATAAAAAGGAAATAGTCCCCAGGAATTGAAGAAGTTACTTTCCCCCTACTTCTCCCACTTTTACTCCCACCATACCCACAAATTTCCAAAACCCATTATTTTGGTGCTTTTTAAAATCATTGTTTACTTTCCTGTGGTTGGATGGTGCCATTTCCAAACTGTAAGCTGACCTGGCATATGACCAACATTCCTAATGCTGCTGCTGCACTGGGTAAAAAAGATTCCCCACAAACCACCTACATACACAACAATTCCAGTTGGAGAAGAGGCAAAGCACTGAGTTGGGAAAGGATAAAGGTCAAACCCATAGCACATAATTGGTCAGAAAACTATTTGCGGTTTTGTGGTGTAAAAGTGACATGACTTTTTTATCAAACAATGGTACACTGATGCTGTCATAGCTTTAGAGATTATTCCACTTCTTGACTTGGAGCTCACAAATGGCCGGAAAAACAATTTTTAAAGGAATAAGCAAGTTCAGTGATAACTTCCTTGGTAATGGATGAAAACTACTTGAGCAATCTGAGACACACAGTGTCCCAACCACAAGAGTGTCACCAAATGTTATTTCTTGTCACCCTGTGACTCACTTAAGAGGCAGCTGTTAAAACCATGAAGCTCTCATTCCTCTTTTTCCCCATGAAGATTGGATCCAGTTACTGAGAACTTGGATGACACAGGAGCCAATGATGAGTGGTTTATAGCATCAGACTACTTAGGAAGTATAAACTAATGCTAACTTCCTCTGTTCAAAGTCTTGATGATGAAAGTTTTAGTTTGAGTCTTAATAAAACTAATGTTGCTCCATAAGTAGAAGAGACTGAGCACACCAGCCATTTCAAGCTTGCTGTGTGTGGGACAGGCAATATTAGTGTCCAGTTTCCAAAATATGCCACACACACCTTGTTTTTCTGCACTGCAAAGAAGAACAGGGTGGGGGGTTTGTAGGTTTTTGGTTTTTTTCTCCAAAATGAAGCTGACAGTATTTCAACAGAGGAGAAAGCCCCTGAAGAAATGTGGGGATGTACACAATCTCAGGAAATAATATTCAGGCAATTGAATTCTCAGGGGTGGACAAGCTGCTAGATGCTAAGCCAACTCATCCTGAAGGACACTGCTCTCACCAAAAGCTGGTATATGAAGAAGTAACTTGCATCACTATGAGACAACTTGTTCTTGGAGGTAACAAAATCAGATAAAATTCTTTGCAAAAAAGAAAAGCTGCAAATGCTGTCTATGATGAGAACAGGGCGGGAAACTCACTGGACTGAGGGCTTTACTTGCTCCTTTTCTTGTCTTGTAAATTGCCCTGAAATGTGCATGAGAAGACCAGGTAAACACCAAATGAAAGAAATGCTCTTTATGTCTGGTCCAGACAAGAGCTGAGGCCAAAGTAAACACAAAGAGGTAGCTTTAGTCATAAAACCCCTCAGTCATCTTGATGGCCTGTTTTTTTTTCCTCCTTCCTTAGGAATGTTGTAATTATGTGCAACAAAGAAAGATTTAATACAGTTTGCTTAAATATTAACTACCTATGATTTGAGGAGAAACCACAGACTTTGCATAAATATTCTGCTGTTATATGCCAGTGAATGACACATATCCCCTCTTCTGGAAGGGCATGGTCCTTACCCCTTTTCAGTAGTATGCAGAAAGTCATGATTACTTGGTTGGTGGGAAGAATTGCTTTCCACAGCTATTAAGGAGGGAATCAGAAAATTATGGTTGCATGATAGGCTGAAATATAATATAATGGACAAAATCAGCAAAAAAGAAAACACAGTATCTGGAACAAAAACATTAAAGTCTCTGTGGGAAAAAAAAAAATGTGTGTGTGCATTGAAAACAATGAAACCTCCATAAAAAGATGTATCTCACCTAAACCTCCTTGGGAAACAAAAATTAATAGATTTAAAATCTTTACTGAAAGTCAGGAGGAGATATTTGAAACAATGATAAATATTTGTGCTGCACTCTTATCTTTGCCATTTTCAAACTGCAGTAGGAGTTTATCTATTCCTGTTCTTGCCAAACTTGAAAGTGCATAATTGAAATGGCCTGGTTTTTTATATTACCTGGTTTGGAATTGCTTGAGTGCTTATTTAAGGCACCAGTTCAGAGTCCTTTACTCTCCATTCAAATCCATCTCTGGTGTGGCAGAGGCTGTAATGAGCACAGAGAATTAGCTCAGCCCAGGCCTGGATCAGCTGCTGCCCACCCACACCTCACCATTTGCTCTCTGACTCTGGGTACAGAGGCAGGACCTGAGCGTGAGCAGCATTTTTGTTACAGATGTTTAACACTGATGAGCCTCTTAGAAATTAAAACAGCCCTCCCAGAGTTACCGTCGCTTACACAAGAGTGAGTGGGTGAGCGCGTCCACAGGGAGACAAGGGAATCGGTATTACTAAGCAATTTTGTTCCTCTTTCCTTGGGCTGCATCTTTTGTGCAGCATAAAGCTGCCTGAACCTGCAGTAAAACAGCTTAAAGACTACCACATTATGGTGGCTAATCATAACTACAGAAATGCCATTAATGAGCGTTTTTTAACTGCTGCATTCATTGTAGAACCACATTATTGCATGCTTGGATATTCACTTATGTCCTTGTTGTTTCAATACCATGACTCAGTGGAGAATAATTCTTAGCTTATTTTCCAACTTCTCTGTGGTCTCTCCCATTGATGCATGTAGTACAAGACAGGAAAAAGACAGCAGAAAACAGTTCAGATCCTGCCACTCTATGTAGACCTGAAAGCCAAATCTTCAGACATCGTTTCATCCAGCATCACTCACTGATGGGAACATTTACTTGTGCTAAGTATTTGGCCCTGGTCTTGTACACTGGAGCTGTGCTAGCAGCTTTGTGAGTTATCAGGACTGAAGTGACCTAAATATTCCTCTCCCAGCCTTTGTGCTGATGCCATAGTGTTTCCAGATGTAAGAGCAATATGAATGCAGGACACGGTGCACTCTTCCTTGCACAGGATTTAATTCAGACTCCCTCATCCAAACAACACCCCAAGCAAGTACTACTCTCTAGTCAAGTCCCTAATAATTAGGCCCTCTCCTAGACCATGGTGCTCATCAGCTGGCATTGCTCCTTCCTCTGTTCTCAGCAACTTTATGGTGAGTGTTTGCAGTGTTCACAAGGCTGGGCTGGGAGGATGAGGGGCAGAGCACACACAGCTTGGCACAGACATGAGCTTTACCATCTATAGAAGACACTTGGATGCTCCAGAGGTTGAGAATAGCAGATGTAAAACATTCCTGGATCTCTGATTTTTAATTAAAGATTTAATCATGTCATTTGACACTTTCTATTCCAAGATTTCCCCAGTAGTGAGCTTCTTGAATCAGGTCAATACACCATGTAATCCCACATCTTCAGATCAGCTGTCAGCTGAATCACTGAGTCTCCTCCACAAACACATGTATTTTGAGATGATGATGTATGTGTGCATGAGATGTACATTCCTGGAAGTCATTGGTGACTGGGGGAAACAGACCTCAGCTCCTCAGAATTTTGAGAGGCGTTGCCTGTTCTTTTTGGTGTGATTTCAACTAAATTAAAAAACAAGGCAATTAAAGACAGAATGGCCACTCCTACCTCCTGTCAGGTTCCATCAGCCTTCTCATAGGGCTAGACAGATACCTCATCTTCAGTAAATTTAACTCTCTTATCACACCCTCCCAATCCTTTCAGGTTTTAAAGTCACTCAGACACTGTGCAATTTTGGGGACTGAAAAAGAATTTACTGCAATGATGTTATCTGTGGGTTTTAAATCCTACTTGGCTTTAGGTTATTTACTTGGAGGACATTTCATATATGTTGCTTCTACCAGCTGTGGTGACTGGACTAAATATTAGTTGTATACTAAGTGACAAGAGCTACAGGGACAAGAGCAGCTGTGGTGGCTGCTGCTGTTGAGGAGCCATCCCAGGGTCTGTAGTTTTCAGCCTGGGGGACAGCAACCACAAGCAACCTAAGGGAACTTCCTAATTATGGAAAAGCCTCACAGCAATATTTTCTATGCACCTGTCACACCAAGACAGCATGAAATAGCCTTTTAAAATTATTTAATTTTTTGAAAAAAAGGTTCAAAAGATGGTAAATGTTCAAAGCTGAAACTTCAGGAGAATATTCTGGAATCACAGAAGTTTAAATCTATAAGGACCTCAAGGTATCACCTGCAGGGAACACCTAGATGTTCCCTGGCACCGGGCTCTTTTAAAGACCTCCAAAATCAGACTCTCCAAAAAGGGCTATGTAGCTTATTCCTGAACTTAGAAAGTTCTTTTCAAGCCTTCGAACGAGTGCTGATCTCTTCACTTTTATGTCCTGCCTGTACTGGACAAGGAGAGCAACTGATGACATTTTTTATGTTTGAATTCTATTATCAGACAAGCTGATGACATTCATCTGGAATAAATATATTCCTTCAAATTTCTTCCACTTTCCACACAGCTCTTATCATGCTTCTCAATGACTGCAATTTGTTACAGCAATTGTGAATTGCCTTTGTCTAAAGATTTGGAAGGCCTATGTCACCAGGGATGCACTTTTATATTATCTTAATTTTGGGTAAATTTGAGACACTGAAATTTTTGGATGTTCTGTAGAGACCAGGAAAGCTCCTTCCCCTTTAACTGGAGACTTCAGCTTCTTTATAATATTATAGTCACTTGCATTACTTCAAGTTTAAAATACTTTTCTTCTCAACAAGATCGGCAACTATTTATGCTAATAGGCCCAGATAATATTGCAGCCCAACAACTTGTGAATTAATTGAACTTCCCTCCAATTCCATTTACTCAACACAACAAAAGTCAGTGGAGATATATCACAGGATAATGCTTCCAATATTTAAGGTATCTAAGTTATACATCAGTGGACTGGGTGTTTATGTGACATTTATTTGTGGTTGTGTGGTTGAATTTCTCTCCACAGCAGGATTGATTCCTTGACTTTGCATACCACTATCTAACAACCACTAAAGCAGGATTAATAATACAGGCGTATTTCAAATATTTGCTAATGGTTATGATTTTTTTTTGGTCCTTGCTCTTACATAGCATTTGGGCATCTGTCAGTCGAAAATGTTGTGCAAGTGTTTGGCAGCACTGCTAATGTCGTTGTCTGCAGAAGGAGTATTGGCGTTGTAGACTTTGTTTGTTTAACATAGTGATCAAAAGGCACATTGCATTGCCCCCAAACCTTGAGTCACCTTCCCCAAGGAACAATCACCCTTTCTTTCCATTTGGGTGGAGATTGCAAGGCATTTCTTAGTAAGGCAGTGGTGATCTCAGTCCAAAATTTCTTGATAATACTTACTAAGCAGAAGTGGGTTATTTTATATTGAGGTGACAGAGAAAAAGAAGGCTGATTGCATACATGCTGGTAAGCTTTTGTCATTGCAGTGCTGAGACCATGGGCTTAGTGTCAGGTTTCTCCTGAGCACAGTTAAAGAGGGAGAGGAAAGGAGCATCATTATAGGTGGTGCTGTGAACTTTGCACAAACATCTGGCAGATCCTGGCTGTACCATAGGAGTAGGAACAGCTCTCAGTTTTTGCTTCAGCCACGCTCCCTTGTGCGCTTTCTCAGTTTCTAACGGAGACATTCTTCTGTGGAATCGCTGGTTTGGGCTTTTTATGATTAGCAAGATGCAGCTGTGTCAGGACACATCAGGATACACCCTGCCGGTGACTGCTTGCCTGCTGCGGGCAGCAGCACGTGGTAGCAGAGGGAAATGGTGGGAGGTGGAGGGTGGTGAAGCTGCCTGTCATGTGCTAGAGGACGGATTGGAGTGTGAGGAAGACTGGTTAATCCTCTCCTGGAGGAGGCAAAACAGAAGACTTTGCAGCCAAGTGCCACTTCCTTTTGCGCCAAGATGAAAAGCAGGAGGGAGGAAGGAAGGGGAGGAAGGGCAGGGTTCAGAGCCAGGGATATGACAAAACCAACCCAACCAACCAAGATCTCCCCATTTCTCTCCCATTACTACCGTAACCCTCCCAGCAGTCTGGTCAGGGGCAGGAGGGAAGAGAAGAGCAATTAAAGGGAAGTGCAGGGGACACAGGGTGGCACATCAGAAATTTGCTGGAACTGGTCATTTGGGCTGGACCATGACGGGGCTCTAGAGAGTTACTCATGATACAAAGTTTCAAAATATGTACAACTCGTGCTCAAAAAATAACTTGTGTCTGAGGGCGGGGAATGTTCTCCCCAGCCCCTGCTTGTGAGACAAATAGGAATATGGGGGGGGGGGGGGAATTACTGCAGTGAACTGTTTAAATGAAGATAATTGCACTGAAGTTTGCTCAGGTAATGCTTCATCTTGCTGCCTGTTTTCAAGAGACTGTCCAGGGCAGGTACCTGATAGCACAGCTGGGTCCTGGTGGGACACAGAAGTGGCACAGGAGTGGGCCTGGAAGCTTGAGCCTGGGCTCAGTAAAGACTTTGGGGATTTTATGTAAGCTCTCTTATGAATTAGGGTAGCTGACACTGAGTGCCTATGTTTTTTATAAAGGCTGTCTGCAATCAGAAAGATTATTAATTTATTTTAGCCTCACAGAGACACAGCTGGTAGATGATAGTTGCCTTTAGCATATTATTTTTTCTTATATGAGTTTTTGCTCTTCTTTTCCAAATGGATAAAAGTGTGAATCTCCTTATACCACATACACTTCTGTACTGTCTGTCTCAAAAAATTATTATTTAGAGCTATGGCAGTAAATTATTCTGATTTGCAGTACCAAATTACTCTTAAAAATTATTGAATTTTACGGCTGGTCCAAATTTTGCCCGTGTTGAACTGGCTACCAGTGCTACTTCTTTACCATCACTGACCTGGGATGATCCTTTCAAAGACACTTCTGAATAGATACATCTTGACTGCTGCAATTAATTCAGCTGTGACCATCCCTGCATGTGGATGTGATGTGACTGACAGTGACCAGTTACCTGGATTTCTCATAGTTGCAGAAGATGAAGTGACAGAACAATGTTTGAGCCTGATGGGAGGAAAGCTTCTTCCCGGCCTGTCTGACTTTAAAAAGATCCTTGCTTGCATCAGCATGTATCAAGTCACTCTGACCTGCTACAGCCAGGTTTCCATAAATACAATCTACAAAAGGAAATACTTGCTCTAGCTAATGCTGCAGGAAATTACAGGTCAATTCATTTATCATATGCATCAGTATAATATAGCAGTGGGTGCACACATTATTCCCTTGATTATTCAGAGCATTGCTCTAAATCACTCGGTGCTCAGGACATGTTCCTGCAGACGGCAAGAACCAGCAAGTCCAGTCTAAACTGGGGAGCCATAATTTACTGTCTCTGTCAGCTACACTTGCAACTACTGCAAGCTCAGCCGTGGTACTGGGGGCTGTGGTGCTCTCTCAGTTTGAAATTAACCTTCAGGTAATGTCTGAGTTAGATGGACATCACGAGCCAGGGAAGACTAATCTCATCTGGAGACGCAAACTGATGCGTGGTTTTCCCTTCTTTGTCTCCAGCTCTCCCCTCTCCATTCCCATCTGTCTTCACCTGAAACTGCTGATAAGATATGTGGTACCTGCCTGCCTTTTCCGTAGTTGTCACTCTGGGGAGGTGGGGACAAAAGGCAATCAGAAATTAGCAATACACATGAGGAGTTTGTGATTACACTGATAACATTGCTCTTTGCTTTGAAGCTCTTTTGATCTTGTGGATTTCAAAGCACTTCACAACAGAGTGAAATTGAAGTGCTTTACTCCTTTTTTTCATCTGGGACAACTGTGGCACAGAGATGTACTAGAATATGTTCTAAATTACCCAGTGAGCCAGGACTCGCTGCACCTGACACTCCAAAGAGCTCTTGCTTTATCTGTTAATTAAAATAACATATGGTGGGTAGCTCAAGCTTGCTGATACATTTAAGGAAGCAAACATGGTGCTTGCAAGAGTCAGACATTCCATAGGAAGGACTCAGTAAGAGCTGGGGTCTCCTTTCAAGCTCCATTAGAGTCTCTCCCAATATTTCCTCTGCCTGTTGCATTCTCTTCCTGCAGATGTTTTGAAATATATATTAAAAAATGCCTGATGAGTATCTTCATGATGGATGCTCAGCAGTTGTTTTGCAAGACTCAAAGCCAAATCCTCACTTCTAAAAGGCTTTTTGAGACCTGAAATTCTATGTAGGAATAAGGAGCTCTCACAACCAAAACCATCTATCCCCAGGGGACTAGAAGGATAATCTAGTGTGGGTTAATATCAACACTCAGATTATCCTTGTGCTAGGTATAAATGTAAAGGAAGCCTCTAAGTTTCACCTGGAGGTATTGGGAGCTGTTGGAAGAACAACAGATTCCCTTAAGCAGATCATTCCCAGATGCTGATGTTCCCTTCTTCCCAAAGCACTCCCAGGTACTTTCATTTGTCTTGAGTTTTAGGGGTAAAGAAAAATGTTGGATAATACCATAGCCATACACATCTTTAAATATTTTTTTATGTTTGCAGAGGTTTACAGGGTGAATATTTTGGTGGGAAGAAGTTTCTGATGTTTTCAATATTTTTCACTGTATAGCCTTACAGATTTCCTTACAATGCATTCACTGAGAGAGGTCAAAAAAAAAAAAAGTAGTTTTTATCTGTTTGCCAGTGAAATTCAGTTTCTGTTTCTCACACTGAGGCCTCAGAGATTTGTTGTCCTTGTTACATGAAGCACTTCATGAAAGGAAAATGATGTTCCATTACTAAAAGTCATCAGCACAAAGATCCTGGCAGTGCAGTCACTCTTGATGTTTACTTAAATCAGCCACTGTTTTACCAAATTAGATCCACCTTTCCAACAAGGTTTAGATTTGGGAACATATCAAATTGAAAGAGAAAACTCAGCTGCTGTTCTATTTAAATGCGTATTTATTTACTGAACTAAGCATACATTAGAGAAAGGTGATAAAATATTATTTCTATGCAGAAGTGAAATTTCGTTTATTAATTCTCCACACTTTCAAAACTTTAGTGTGCTGCAAAACTAGGTTGACAAAATATGACAGTATTGCAGAATTATCAAAAGGAGATAGAGCTGGAATGAGGACATCTGCTTACTTAAGCAGCTGTGAGGGAGGGAGAGACAGTGTGGGATGAGGATGATAAACAAGTTAGTTGGTTTTTCTTCCTAAAATACACCAATATTTCATTTTCACCACAAGGCACTAACACTCAGATACCTGCTAAGGTGAGCAGAGTAGCTTAGAGACCCATTGTTCAGGTAGCAAATACTGATGCATCAGCTAATGTTCAGGTTTCCCTTGCAATCACAGTGGTTGGAAACTGATTTTTTGGTGAGTGAAGGCAGATCTGAACAGATTTTACACCAAAGGTGAATGCCATATTTCAGGCTCACAGAACTCATGCAGCATGAAGATGTCTAAGGCATCAGTCTGACATAAGAAGCCTGGCTGATTTGTATCCAGGTGTTTTGGGAATTACAGCCTTCCCTGCTGGGAAAGCTGAGATCTGGATCTGGGATGAGAGGTGGATTACCAGAGCAACAGACCTCAGCAGAGTGTCTGTGCACCAATGGCACGAGGTACTGCAGGTAAAGCAGCTCCTCTCACCCCTCTCGTGACAGTATCCCTGTTTTTAGGGTGTCTTCAGAGCCTCTTAGAAAAGACATTTCAGATGTTCTGAGTCTCTCTGAGTCTGCCTTCAGTGCTCAGCCCGTGTCCCCAGCCCCAGCTGTGGTCCCAAGGACTGTTACTCTGTTTTAGGTCTTTTCTCCAGACACGGAGCGTTGCCTGCACCCCCCAGATGAGGCACAACGCTGCAGTTCTTTGGTAACACGGCTCCAGTCAGTGCCCATGCACTGTAAAGTACACCAGAAGAAAATACACTTCTTTGCTGTTACTTTGCCTGCATCAAGGGTTTTGTAGCTGTAGTTATTGTGGTTTTCCCTCCTGCCTTCCTAAGAGACATGAAACAAATTGGTTTTCAGGTGAAATCGACTCTTGCTTTCAATCTCCATTCTGCTGCTTGCAGGGATGTTTCCTAGAATATGTAGGGTTTGGTTTTGTTTCCCTAGAGGAAATTTCAGCCAGATTTGAGTTAAGTCTGACCTAAAATGTGATGTCAGCTCTCATACACTGAAGTGTGTTAAGAATGTGAAAACACAGTGTGAATCATAAAGAACCAAGGGATTTTGATTCCAGGATAATGATTCTAGCTGGAAAAAATGACAATCAGTAAACTGAAGACAAAAAATGATGCTTTGACTTTGATGCATTGCCCTTGAAAGGGGAGAATAAATAAGTAAATGCATCTGTTGATTAGAGTATGAAAAGCAGATACAGTATAATTTATTGCTATTGATAAAACAGCAATAGTATCGGTAACAATAGTACCTAGAGTTTATTACTGTAATAGAGTGTTCCTTGTTGAATTTCCTGGAGTGAAAAAGGAATCTTTATTTGATGAGCTTTAATCTGTAAAAATTCCCAACTACTGCTGTGCACACTGGAGTGGAGCAGAGTAAGGCAAATATGCTGGTTAAGGAGAAGATGAAGGACATCAACTTGTTTAGTCTAACAAAATAAGCACAAAATGGTGGAGTGGGGATACAATTACTGTAAGTAAATACACTGGACCATAACACTTCAAAAGGAAGGGAATACTTAAGCTAAAGGATAAGGTTAGCTTACAAAAAATAGGTAAGAACTAGTCAAAAATAGATCTCTGCTGGAAAACAGATTTCCAGACCCCAAAGGAATGAGAATTCAAAGCAGCCTTCTTCTAGGGCCAAAACCCCTCATTAGTTTCAAAAGGAAGCTGGATGTATTTGTGAAAAGGGTACCTGTGATGCTCCTGGAATATGTCTGATTGCACAGAAGATGAAGATACTCTCTGCTCTGGCATTTTTATTTTCAGCCCTCTCTTTTGGATGCAGGATGAAAAAAATTCAGAAAGTATGCAGGCCAGACACACATTTTGGGATGTCTTCACTGTACAATTACAGGGCAGTAAGAGTGCACCTCTTGTGCATCTGTCAGTGGGAGTTGAAACATGGCCTTTCTCAAGTACAGAGCTGTTATCAGTCAAACTAAGCAAAACCAAATTTTCAACAAGTGATAAAAGTTACTTGTTTCACCCCACACTGTATTTTACTTATTTGTTTCTCTCCATGCTGTATTTTTTTCCCAGAGGAAAGAAACCAGGAATGTACTCCCTTGGTAGGAAGGATAAAAGGGAGAAACTATTGCTTTGGAAATGACCTTGCTGATTTGCTCCAAGCCAGGATAGTTTTACGTCTATCAATTGCAAAGACTAAGTTATTAACACATGTTTATAGGAGCATAAGCAAATTCCCCTTCTATACCTAGGCAGCAACAAGAGGGAACAAAATACCTAATTTAATGGGAGTTGGTGAATCCGAAGAGTCAGAGGGGAATCAGGCCTGCCAAACTTTCGCTACCTCAGACTATTGAGGTAAACTGCCTCTTGGTTTTGCTGCTGCCAGCATAATTCCTCAGGCATCAGCTCCAGTGAGATCATTAGCCTGAACAAGGTATCCCTCTCAGCAGAATTAAGTCACAGTCTCCAAACATTCAGACATCATGACTCAGGCCTCATAGAGGCACAAGTTTTATCTTTAAAAGGCCTTTTATTTGTTAAGTATGTGTGTGTCTAATCTGATAAAACTTTAAATGCTGTTTTACCAGTCTTTAGCATAGAAGATCAGGACAGATTAGGATATACCTAATCCTCAGTGTGAAATTCTGACAATGCTGCAGGCAGTGGGAGTTCTGATGGTGACTTCAATAGACCAGATGCCTTTTGCTTTCATCTCAGGAACCCTTGTTACTGGGTGAATAAAAGCCTCATTTGTGAGTTATAGAGGAAAACCTGTTCTCTTCCTTTGTAATCGAAGAAATTAGTAACCAAAGGGTGAAAGAGATTGTTACCTAATACAAAAACTGGAACAAAAATGCACTTTTTCAGCTGTTGTTAAAATTACCTAAGATGTCACTTCTTAGATCCTATGGAAGCAGGGTACATTTGGAGCTTATTACAGGCAAGAAAACAAGTAATCCAGGAGATGTTTGTTTGATAAATATGATGATATTTTGGCTCTTTTTTTATGTCTTTCCAATGATGTAATTTGGTGGCCAATGGGCTGCCTCTCCCATGAAAGCTCTGGTGATAAATGCAAGCTCACCAAAAGCCTCAGATCTTTTCTGTAGTGAAGCTTGATGGTAATGTGAACATTCACATCCCAAACCAGTGCTTCTCTGCTGTTTCTTCTATGCTGCAGACAAGACAGTAGCAAAGGAACAGCAGCACAATCTTGAGAGAAATACCTTAAGTTGGAAAGGGTGGAGACCAGAAGCTGGAGATAAGGGTCAACATGAAGTAACTAGCTGAGCAGCTGCATTCATTCACCAGTGGTAGTATGGGACATTTCTGAAGGTCTTCAAAAGTAAGAGGAAGATCTGGCCTTTAGGGTAACTGGATGGAGTATCTCAGATACTTACACTTGTCTTTTTAGTTCAGAGGAACAAGCACTTCTGCAGGACACCAGGGCACTGTGGTTTGATTTTGGTGGTAAATCAGTTCCAAAAGTTCCTTGTAATCCATATGAAAACCAGTGACAGAAAAGAAACAGCTTTTGAAAGTTATACCCAGATCTTAATTGCTTTTTGAGGTATATGAGCTTTCTGTGAGCCACCAGAGCATCCAAGGACAGTGCCACATTGGAATGATGTCTGGGGTGCAAAGTTAAACATGCTGTTCTGCCAAAACATGTTCCAAAGACCAGTGTCTGTTACTGCAAAGACTTACACAGTTTCAGAGAAGGAATGAAAAATATTTGCATTAGGTGCTGAGAAGGTCTGGTGAAGTCCTGTCACATCTGTCTCAGACATAAATTTGGTGGGCAAGATCACGGGAAGGGTTTGTTACTGTAAAGTCAGATGTTGATGGATCAGATAGTTTCAAGGTAAATGCTTGTACGGCAGTTAGTCATGAGCAGGACAAAGAGATCTTTCCAGATGGAGCAGAGAAAAAACCAAGTTGATTTAGTGCTGGAGCAGGATCCAACAGCAACATTGAGGCTCCCTCTCTGTGGCTCAAGGGTGGTGTACCACCACAATGGCAGCTTCTTCAGACAAAGACCAAAGAAGAAAGCTCCTCTTGAAGACCTTGCTAACTTTGAGGTGTTGAGAGATGGTTTCGAGGTTCTATGGTGGCAAAAAACAGAAGCAGATTTAAAGAGGTGGAGCGGAATTCCATCTTAAATATGGAGGCTGGAGACTGATCAAAACAGCTTGCAGAAAAGCATACTAGAAGAGAAACTGGGAATGGCTAAGGAGAATAGAACTCCAAGGGCACTGCTATAGGGGTTTGGACAAGGCAAAATGTCTGACCGTGGCAGACGGTGTGCACATATCTCCTCAGTAATGTGCACATCGACAGTGTCTCAAAGAATAATCCAGGTTTTCCAATTGTTGTTCTAAAACAAGATCAAAATTTAGAAAAATAAGTTCTTTTGATAAATTTGATTTAAACATGAACAGTTAACGAGTACAAATGGCATTACAAGTTTTTAATTACAGTTGCCATTTGAACATTTCTTCTCTGATAAAAAAGAATTGTTGTTTTCTATTTATTTGTGCCATTGCTGGAGGTGTACATTGCTATTTGTTATCATGGACACAGAGACTGAGGGAAGAAAACAATTATTTTCTGAAAACTATTACTTGTACATAGTTTCATATTCATTTTCTATACTTTGAATTTTAGAAAATTATAGTGACCAATATAGCAGCTAATTGAGCATTAGCCATCCAACTACTGCAAACTACTTTGTATTAACTTGTTCTTCTGTGAGGCTTTTCACATCCTGTTTTATCAGAAATTGGAATCTATAGGATTTTACAACTGGGGCAGATATGAAAGATCTGTCCAAACCTTGCAAGACAGAAGTGTGTTGTGAATGCCTCATCCCTGGCAGTGTTCAAGGCCAGGTTGGAAGGGGCATTGAGCAACCTGGTCTAGTGGGAGCTGTCCCTGCCCATGGCAGGGGTGAGTTGGACCTAAATAAATCTTTAAGGACCCTTCCAACCCCAACCATTGTATGCTTCTGTGATCCTATGAGCAGGTCAGCCTGAATACTGAAACTGTGGTCTACATTTTCAGCCGTGTTGGTGTGCTGACTCCATTTATCTAGTAATCTGTTGCCAAACTAAAGTGTCACATATCTTCAAGTGAATACAATTCTTTTTCTACTTTGTCTCAGATTTCTACATACTGTTGTGCAGCCACTGCATCCTACCCCAGCGCTGGCTTTCCTGCAGGAGTCAAGCTTACAGTATGTTCAAGCACTGTGTGACCCTTCAGAGTTAAAAGTGCCACCTAACATTACCAGCCTGCTTGCACACCCGTGGTAGCCATTCAAGCAATTTCTTAGACCACTCTTGCTTGTGTTCCCTGAGCTTACAAACCAACTGGACTGTGCTTTCCTTAAAAATGAAGGAAAGAAACACTGTGAACAGCAATTGGCAGAGCTGCTTCTTGTTTTCTAGAGTGGTTTGTTCATAAGTGACCTGAAATCATATAGCACTTTAGTAAGTGACGGGTTTTCCCCTTGCAAACATCAGGACAGAATGAGCAGAAGGGGTTGCTGTGCCCTGTCTCACCAGGACGCTACTGCTGCAGATGCTGTAGGGAGCTGCTCATTGAGTGTTTTCACAGGTTCGCTCCCCACCCCATGAGGAACTGCGTGGAGTCTGTGTACCTGCTCCTCCTGCCCGGGGATTTTGACTGGCTGAAGAGAGGGAGCTGTTGCCTGATGTGTTCCTGTGTTTCTACAGGGTGCCAGTAGAGGGCAAGGATGGCTTTAGGCTTGATGCGAGCAAGCACACAGGTTGCCCTGCAGAGCAGAAAAATTGCATGAACTAAGAGAAAAGGCAAAAATGTATGGGAATCTGGGAAAAAGAGGTGTCCCTGGACCTCTTTCTTAGCTGCTTCTCGCATCTGGTGAGCACAAGTTTCCATGCAACACAGCCGAGTGCTGGGCCTTGCAGGACTCAGGCACAGAAGTCTGTCTGTCCTCAGTGGGACAGACATGTGTCCCTGTCTGCCTGAGGTGCTGTCGGTCCCTACCATGCCTAGGAAAGGGACAGGCCTGGCTGCTGCATCTGTTGTGAACAGAGGCTGCTCTGTTACACCGGTCCAACCCCCACTTCTTCATCAGCTTTCCCTTTGTGTTTCCTGAACTGCTGCTTAACATGGGCTTCAAGGAAGGGTCTTCCACTGATATCATGTGGGACCTCACTTCCCTTTTCTTTACCAGAAAACTTTTAAATACAAGGGTAAAGAAGTTTTTTGGCTCTGTTCTGGGGGAATGGAATTAGCTGTAGCATGAATAATCTTTAAAGGTCTTGTAATCCAAATAACCCAATAAATTAAGAACAAGAAATGCAGCTCTTATTTAGATCCTTTCTCTGAGCTGAATAAAACATCATTTATGTCAGTAAGTACTTCAGATAGTCTCTATATACCTTAGTAAAGCATTTTTTTTCTCTTTTCACCGCAATTTCAAGTCATCTGTCCAGCTGATTTGTAAGTTCATTATAATATGCTTCCCTTCTCTACAAGCAAAACGTAGGTATCTGAGAAGATTGTTAATTCCTCTGCTCCAGAAACAGAAATAGCATAACCTTTTGTAAATTTGTCTGTCTATCTCAAGAGCTGATGTAAAACCTTTCAAAGGAAAAAAAAAACAACAAAAAGAAAACCAAACCAGTGATAAAAATGGAAGTGAATTGTAAATAAGCTTCTTCCTTTCTTTCCTGAGAGAACCCTTTTCATAAAACTTCCCAATAGTCAGAAGTTTTGCCAGTTCTCTCACCCACAAAGGGAGTGATGTTCCTCTGAGATACCAGTTACTGCCTTTGAGCTGTGACTGTGCAAAGCATCTGTGCTACTCTGGAAGGCAAAGCCTTTCACAGAATTCCTTACCTCTTTTCCAATCCCTTCTATTAAGCAGTGAGGTAGATGAACAGGGGCTTGTTACACAGCAGTGAAAGGCCACCAAATTTAGAATCCAGAGGACTATGATCAAGAGATTACTTTTGCAACTTTGCATGCATGACAACTGATGTACAGTACAACCACTTCATCCAACTCACACAAATCCATACATGTGGCTGAAAAGCAATGGAACATGACTAAGGAGTGGGAGGAAAAGGTAGGCAAGGAGGACACACTGTTCAAGGAGAAGCTGCTTGAAAAGAAAAAAATCATTCACTCTTTCAAGTGGAAAAGGAGATGGAATACACTGGCATAGACATAGCAATCTTTGCCTCAACAATATTACATCCAAACCCTTGACACTGGAAGGGAGAGCCAGACACTGAACTGGAAGGTCCTACACAGCACCATTTTCCAGTGGCCTTGACAACAAGTGAAGGAAATAGAAAGGATATGAAGTCTCCTTGTTTTATTATTTACATGTTTTTGTTCTCTTTTATGTTAGTACATTCTAACCATGTTGGGGCAGCCAGTTAAGTAAGTAGAAGAGAATATGTTATTTCTACAGTGTGCATGAAATATTACATCTGATTTATAGCAGAGTCTCATTAGTCTGAGTAACCCTAACTATACATAAGAGCAATACTTTAGAGAGTGATAAAAACAGATCAGACCTGCTAGAATGGACACAAACTACAGAAACATACAGCTGAAAGGGACCTCACGAGATAACTGAATATGCCCTCCTGTACTGCGTGTCTGTACGCGGAGCAAGACTGTACCTGACAGTTTAGCTGTTTGCCTAAACCATTTAGAAATTCTCCAAGAATTTAAAGTCCTTGTCCATCTAGGAGTTCATTACTCTTACAGTTGGAAATCATGTTGTTGTAGCACTAGGCTCTGTCATGTTTGTTGCAATGTTGACAGATTTCTTTTGTTGTTTTCTCCAAGGCCTACGAAAGAACAGTTTAGCCCCTGCTTAGCACTCTTCAGCAGTATTTTACCCATCAAAAACTTACAGGTACTGGCCCTTTTGTTTTCCTTTTTAGTCTGAATAAACACGTTTTCAGCCTTTTCTAACGACTTTCTCGAATGTCATCCTTTGTTAAAACATTTTCTTGTTGCTGTAATACAGACTGCTCTCAGCTTACCTATAGCTGCCTTAAAATCTGATGATCTATGCCCATGCTAGAGCCCATATTAGCCCCACCATCCTGGAGAGTGGAACAATACTTCTCATCTCTCACACTTTCTAATTTTGCTCATACATCCCAGGAATCATGGCTTTGGAAGCCATTTTAAGTGTTTGGTGGGGGATCTTTGACACCTCCCAGATCCTTTCATATAGTAGGAATTCTGATGCAATTCTAGGTATTTGATTTGATTTTAATTATCTTTAAAGTGTTTGAAATTACTTTCTTGAGGTGGGAGGATGGGATTTTAAGAATTTCCTAATATGGGCTCTATACTGGTGCATGTTGCTTTCTCTCTCATTAATTCTGTTATTAGTTTCTTCCTATTTTGCTGCCCAGAGGCCTCTGCACCCACGACAGCGAAAAATTAAAATGAAGATGAGAATAGGAACCAATTATTTCTACTTGCTAATGGGAACATAAAATGATCACAAAATTAAACTTCAGAGAGTTGCATGTTACGTGTAAGAAAAATTATGTTACCTGCTAAAAAAACCTCCTAAGGGAGCTGGTGGAAACAACACCAGTAGATCTCGCCAAAGCTACAACCAGACAGCTCCTCATTGTCAGCACATTGTCCTATGGGTTTGCTCACTGCAAAGAGAAATGGGTTCGGGAGGAAAGAGGTCTGCTCACGCTCCATGGCCTCACAAGGCTTTAACAGCATCAAAAATAGGTAAGAGCAAATGAACCTTGCATGAGGGATTCTGAGAAGGAGACCCACCTAAGTTCTGGTCTGATCCTGAGGGAAACAGCACCACTGTCTCCCTGTGAGGAGATGAGTGAATGTAGAGCAGCAAGGAGACGTGAGACACCTCACAGTCTGTAACAACAGGGAACAAGATTATCACTCCAGGAATTGTCGGCAGCTCTCCTGGAGAGTCTTCTCAACAACAGAGGGTTGTATGCTTCTGATGAGCATCTGCACATCAATCTTTGCTTAAATGTCATATAATGGAGACCTTTAGTATGAAGATACAGGTTTACCTCTTTTTAACCCTTGAGGATCATTGTAGTGACTCAGTGGGAAAGAGGAAACAGCTCTTTCTTGTGAAGTGATGACAATTCTTGCTTCTTCAAAGTCCTTTCCCAGCAGGTGGCATATGGTGGCACATGCCCTGCCCTCCTTGCCTGTGGACTCCTGCTAAGGGAACACGTCCCATCCCAGAGTCCCAGTGCACAGGGATACTTCAGGGCCCTCGGCTGCAACAAGAAATACAAGAGACAGTGTTCTAAAACTGTTGTATCCACCCAAACTCATGTTCTTATCCTTCCCACTCCAAATATTAGCCAGGCCTAAACATAAGCCCAAGCAATGGTCTGTTTAGCAGGATATGGGGATGTAGAAGAATCTTTTTTATTTGTACTTGACATAGTTTCTTATTCTCCCTCATGCAGAGTACCTACTGTGTGCACATGCTCAGGAGTGAGGGTTTCTCCATTTTCCTCCTCCTTTTCAAAGTTCTAGATGGGGACTGTCACTATCTCATCCTGTTTCACTATCTCATTCCTAGGGTTTCATTTTTGTGTACAATTACTTTGGTGCTGCTAGATATCTCTGATACTTGAAGAAGACTCCTCTGCCTCAGTTTGAGCTGACCAGCCAAGAGCTATGCAAACTGTACAAATATCTCCAATAATCCTGCCTGGTGCCACTGGCAGCTACTATTCATGGTCTGTTCCGTGCTTGTAATCAGCTGATTGTCCCTGCCTGAAATGGTCGCTTTACACTCCCTGGCAGCATAACACCCTGGAATTCAGCTATGGCACGTGGTACCAGCAATGTCCATGCTATGGGCTTGTGCTCTCACGCATCATCAGCTTTCTATAGACTCCTTCATAGCACAGGTTGCAAATCTTGTGGTGGGGGCTTCTGCACAAATGTGGAGTGACACCCCATTCCCACTCCTCCCCTCCCACTGGCATTCTGAAGCCACTTACACTCAAGTGTTATACATAAATGGTTCCTGACATTGATCTATGGTATTTTTAAAGTCACAGTTCAGCATTTATTTGGAATTACTGTAACTGGGAAAGTAGCACATATGGATTTCTCTACTGCTTAAAAAGATTCCACTGTGGGAGTTTTCTGTACCCTAAAGATTCGATATGTAGGCTGTCTAGATAATATTGGTTGCCATCTGGTTTTCAGTCCCACTCTTTGTTTTCAGTCTCCAGGCCATTATGTCTTTAGTAAATAATCAAACATATTTTGTTCTATTCAATCTCTTTTCTTCTGGTGAATTATTGATTAGGAGCCAAAGATTTATTTTAAACAGGTGATAACTTTGCTGCTTACTTGGTGCAATGGTAACATGATTTTAGGTCACAAAACGACAGAGGTAGTCATGCCAAGAGATCTGAACACACAGCAACAAGCTGAAGTTGGAAGGTTTGGAAGCCTTCTGGAGAGTTCCAGACTAAAAAGAGCTAAGCTTTATCCTCCCAGTTCAAAGGCTGCAGCAGTAGAGACCACTGTGGTTATGAAGTGGGACTGAGGAGCGTAGGAGCGGCAGTAAATGGGAACTGGAGTGGGAAGAAGGAGAGGAGGAACAGGGAGCTAGAAAAGGTGCAACTAAAATTCACAGTGGGCATAGCCTCTTTCAAAACCTGTTTTGAACTGGAGCCTCACTAACAAGTCCCTGTATTTCAGTAGGCTTTCCCAGTCCACCTCATGGCCTCGTAGTGAAGCTCTACCCCTGCCCTTTACAGAACTACATTCATACAAATCTTAATCCCCAGCAGATATTAACAGCATGGCTGAAAGTGTGCAAAAGCTTGAGTTGTTCACTGAAGGAAGCCATGGCTGCTCAGCTGAGTGCCTTGGCTGTTCAGTGTCCGCCTCCTGTAGCTGAAGCAGTTCAGACTGACATTGCTTGAGTGGAGAAGCCAAGTCTATCTTCTGGCTGTCAGCCTCGAATGCCAAGAGGCTGCAGTGTCCTGCCTGCAGGCAGCTGTGGCATTCCTAGGGGGCATGGGAATTGTAATGGGACAGCTGCAACACAGCTGAGGGAAGGGAAAATTAAGACATATGAACAGGAAGAAAAGCAATGGGAACCAGAAGATATAGACCAAAAGGTTGGAATGGTATCCTCCCTTGAAAAATTAGTTGGGTCATTACTGCATAGGTCTGAGTAGAATGTGTGTTTGAAACCAGTCACAGTTCTCCTCACCCTGGGTTGTCTTGTTGTTTTCAAGAATGGTCTTTTTACAGTACATAAACTCTGACAACCCCAAAGTCTCTCCCTCCCTCTCTGTGCCAGAGGAAGATAAATTTATCCCATGCATTTCCAAAAACACATAGTATTGGAAGGCACAGTAATATTTGGGGTCAGAAGCTTTTGAATACAAGCCAGTTAGAGCTTCAATCCATCTCCACCACATTTTTTATTTTCATTGCATTCTCT
This sequence comes from Corvus cornix cornix, assembly GCF_000738735.6. Lineage (NCBI taxonomy): Eukaryota > Metazoa > Chordata > Aves > Passeriformes > Corvidae > Corvus > Corvus cornix. The sequence goes on along the minus strand of NC_047056.1, from coordinate 29,976,898 downwards.
CAAAGAAGCCTGTCTCAAACATACATGTTTTAAAAGGCTGACAGTTCTTTCCTGCAGATCTTGCATCTTTCAGCTGTTATTCCTCCATTAGATTATTCTTTGCATCTACTGACAAACATTGTAGAATTAAACTCCCCCAGAGACATCAGTATCACTTGGCCAGACAACATCTTCAGAAAACTGCTTGAACTTATTTGCCGGAAATCTAATTTCCTAGTGATTTAGAGCAAATCTCCCCACAATTAACAGATTCCTCAGCTACTGTAGTTCTGATTTCTTCCTGTACTTGATACAAATTTTATCTCTTTCCCTAAAAAAAAATTTCTTAATTCAACATCCCATCCCTTTAACTTTGCCTGACTGACATGCTGGGATTACCAGTTGGGGCTAAATGTCAATTTAAGCAGCTGAAAAGGATAGAGAACTGACACCCCAGAACTACAGATAACTTGAAGGTTAAATTTTAAAAGCAGGTATTTGCTTTACCTTCTTGCCTTCACCTGATCTCTATCATATATCTCAGAGTCCAGTCTCACAATTTACATTGGTGAATTTCACTTTCCGAAGAAACGCAGCACAGAAGAAAACCTTAAGACTTGAGTCTTCTTCATTGTATGAAAGAAAGCCACCCTTGCAAGACTTCCTCACTTTAAGCCACCCATTTTCTATCATTTATTAAAAACTAACAGCCACAAAAACAGCCAAAGATTGCAGTGTCCCCCTCAGGTGTCCAAGGTGTGTTGCTTACTTCTGCTTTTGTATTAATTTCCCATTCTAACCAGCAATTAAAAAGCGGGCCAATTAGCTTACTATTTTTCCTTTCTTTCCAGCTGTGCCACAGATGAGTTGGCAAAAGTCCCAGGCTGAGAGGAATAGAATATATCAAAAGAGATTGTCTGCATGTGAAGTGTTAATTTGTTCCCTTACTTTTTGGTAACTGCCAACAACCATAAGCCACAAATACAAAGGTTGCCAGAGAAGGACAACAGAGCTTTATGAATAAACACTTACACTCCAGCTTCAGAAGCTTGTGACTTCTATTTCAATGTGAACACAGATTTATTTCACATTGGTATGCACATATTTTGCAGTTCTGCCCAGCAACCAGGAGTATGTAGGAACAAGTGCTCCTCTGCACCCAGTTTATTTTGATCGGTATGGATAGCGCCCAACCCACAAATCGGCACAGAAGGGGATTTTTGTCTCTGATCTTAGCGGCATTAGGAATTATGATACTTCCTTATACACCCAAAAACTTAACTAGATAAACAGAAATGTGATCAACAAGTGCCCAAAGCTAAAAGTCCACAGAACAGTGCAAAGCTGTTGACAGGCCTTAAACAGGAGTTTTTTGCTCTCAGTCATTCACAGAGAGTGTATTAATTCTCCTTACAATTATAGGCATATTACTGCGCCACATTATACTTTTATATTCAAATACAATTAAAATTGTGTCAAAGTACTTATTTTTTACCAAATAAATTATGTATAGATCTAACTTGAAAACATGGGTGCTTCTTTTGTTTAGCATATTTAGGAGAGTAGCCAAAAGAATGTTGTTAAAGGTTAGCATGGGAAATGTCGAAGAATGTCTGTAGGAGAAATACTGACTTGTACTTAAGATATTTTGTGTTTTAACCTCCTCACCCTAATTTCAGAATTCATATTTTCAATTTTTTTGTTCTGCTTTCTTTGTCATTCACAGCCCCACCCCAGCAAGGAGAAAAGGGGGGACAGGTTGTATTTTCCACAGCTTTCTCCATGTAGGAAACAACATAACCACCAAAATATGAAGAGTGAGTTATCACTCTTCTGCTCTTTCCTATGAGCAGCAAGGAGCGACAAGAAGGAGAAAAATTCTGGCGTCCCATAAAAAACATTCTAAAAATAGAGAACCAAAACTCTTTGACTTCACAGTTGTTTCAGTTTAACTCATAAAATCCAAAGTGATTATCAGAACATTTTCATCAGAATATTTCTCATATGTTAATATATTTTCCATATATCTACTCTTTTTTTTTTTTAGGCAGAAGGGGTTCTGGCTGTGGGCTGTACTTGGAATCTTGGCTATCAGAGGAAGCCCTCCCAACTACAACATAACACCTGGCTTTCAGGGAGCCTCTGTGCAGGATAATGCCTCTAGTATCCCAGTCCACATTAACTCTTCCTCTCCAGAGGAGCCCTGCTGGTGTGAAATAGCAAATTTCCTTGGTCAGTTAGCTGAGTATTTGTGGGTGTTTTGTTTTGTACCTCTATGCTCCTATCAGTCGTGGTACCACTCCCTGTGCTAGGCTGGCTGTGTAGTCCAAGATAACCAGTGCTGGCTACTTTGTTCACCCCAGAATAAAGAATACCTCCTTGGACACCTATTGTCCAAAAAACATCAACCCCCCTCACCCTCCGCAATCCCCCTGACCCCTTTTGAGTCTATTTCTTTGGGAGTCAGTAGTAAAGGGCAGTATTGCACCCCTTTTTCCCTAAGTCTTTGCCCTCATGCCATGAGTCAGCAAAAGCAGGTATTAGCCAAAAACAAAGTGAAAAACAATCCCTCAGCAACCCCTTGAGTATTGAGTATTGAGGCTGCACAAGATCTAGCGATGAGCAAGTCTGAGTGGAGAGCTAAGGGCCTGCCAGGCAGAGGCAATGCCATGGCTTTGCTCTCAGCAAGACAGGTCGCTCTGGTCAGGTCTAGGTTTACTCCCACTGGCCCATCATTTCCCCTTGTTCCTCAGGGATGAAGCCACAGCCCACAATCACCCTGTAAAGCCAGGCAGGGTATGTGGAGGAGGCCCAGTCTGGGTGTAGGTCAGGGGAATTCTCTAACAAAAAGAAGTAAAAATCTAAGGAACGTTGTACTCAGCACAACCTTTTATTCCTATGTATCACAGTATTAGTTATCTTACCAAGGGCAGGATGAGGCTAAAAATATGTTTTACAAAATAAAAAAGCTAAAAAACAAAGAAAAAACCCCCAAAACCAGCCAACCCTTGCTGACAGGCACAAGAGATGAACTTAAAAAGAAAACTCTTCCTCTTTAATCTATAGGGAACAGAGCTCCACCACTTCCTTGCATAAGAGGTATTTTATGGGTTCTCCAGGACCTGGGTCCAGCTACAGGAAATTGCCCCGAATGGAGTAGCATTTCCCTGTTTAAAATGGTCCTAAACCACAACTCGTCCTGCCTTTCTACTCTCTTCATCTCCCAGAATTAAAGGTTTGATTTCCCTGTGTCTACAAGCTGCAGGTTGCTGGTATCATGTTGCACCAGGCATTGTAAAGGCCTCTGATACATATTCAGTGAAAAGATTTCAGGCTTTTTCAGTGTCAGCTGGTCTGTGATTTTACCGATTAAGCTATTGTGTGCACAGAACCCTGCAGCCAGGCATGGACCATAAGAACAGGTGTGTAACACATACAGGTTTGTCCTGTTTTCCTACTTCTTGCTACCCTACCCTCTATAAATTAATGACACTACCGAGGGCAGAAGGTGAACAGTAGTCTCCAACCTGCTGGGAGCTGACAGAAATATTACTGGGTGCTTACCAGAATCCATGCTATGTGCTGCCCTCAGCTCCATGAGGAGCTGCCACCTGCCTCTTTGGCTCTTTCTGGCATCAGTCACCAGTTGGGCACCTCTTCCTCCTTCACTGTCCCTCTGTTGCGTGGCTGGAGGAAAATGCAGAGTGGCTGTCCTTACTCAAATCCCAACAGTATCCACCCTTCACTCCTGTGCTCATGCATCTCCCCACTTTCCTAGCTCATGCCTCAGCAATTTCACTCAGTTGTCTAAAAGCCAAGGTTCAGTCTCTTCCTCCTCAGGCTGAGGTTGTCCCAATTTCTCCAGATGGCTGCATCTCTATCAGGGTTATAACCAAGTCACATTTTGATGCCCATTAAGGCAGGTAGTTAGCTATTTTCCAGTGTGTTGCCAAGGAAACTGCTGGAGCTGAAGGACTGCAAATACTTCTAGCCTGGAAAATGGTGAGCACTGCTACTAGAAATATTGTGAAATTTCATTACCAGCTACTCAGATATTTTAATAGCTCTGGCATGTGATTCAGATACCAGTCATAAATGTCCATTTTATTTTATCACAGTAATGATTAATTCTAACACTTCCCATCTGTGTTCATCTGCTTTAAAAGCAGCCCACTGATAAAACACAGCCCTTAAAATAAACTTCAGTTTATTTTTCAACAGCTGTCCAAAATCCACGCTGAATAATAGTTTGTTATGCTGTATCTAATTGAAGAACAGATGCCATTGAACTGAAGTCATCAATAACCCATACAAGTTCAGGCATCTGCTTGCATAAAAGAACTTGCTTTTTTGGCTCTTTGTCTTCCAGCTCTTTGGGCCAAGACCAGTCTCAGCTGTAAGGTGCATTACAAGTGTAGGTAGTTGTAAAAAGTAGGTAGTCGTAAAAAGTAATCTTGATTGCCATTCTTCTCATGTCAGAGAGGACAAATTGTAAATTTTTTATTGCAAAATATTAAAATAAATTACATTTTACAAAGACGTAGCAAATATTTACATACAGTGTGATTCCAGTGACAATCAGCAACAAAGAACAGACAGACAGGCATATTATGGAGTGATAAGGGTCAGAACTGTACAAATGTCAAAAGCCATACAAAAGACAAGCTAATTTTTAAAAGTTAAATCCATCACAAATGGAATGAATCCCACGAGGCACAAAAATTACAAGTCTACAACAAAGTTCTTTTGTTTCGTCAACAGACTTGTTTGTATATTGCTTTTTGCTCTCCTCATCTGTCTCTACACACTCTCCCAGATCAACCGGAGGAAAAATAAAATCTTAGCATACACAGCTGTGTCACCATGGATCTGTTATCAGTCTGGTTTTAATTCTGCGTGCTTTGTGATATCCATTGCCAGCAACAGATTCACGAATCATTAGTTCAGAAAAATTTAACACTCCGATTTTGTATTTCCTCAGTGACTTCGTACCAGTGTATCAGATGTGTCCGACTGCCTGGTGGGAGATGGGTATCCGGAAATGATGCCCTTCTGGTAAAAATAGCCTTCAACAGCACAATACAAACCCAAGAAGCATCACAACGATGTCATGAAAAACGGGGTCACATAGTCTTACAGCACTTGAAAGGCCTTTTGTAGGAACAGACTTCCATGGTCACAGTTCAGGATTTTTGTTTCAATTAAAAAAAAAAAAAAAAAGAAAGTACTGGCTCATCTTGGCAAAATTAGTAAGTGAACCCATCCTTTGCATGATGTGACTGGAAATAAAATCTGCTTGTAGGCAATAGCTAGAAAGAAGAATTTCCACTGCTATTCCATCCCTTCCTTATACATGCTTTTAAACTTTTTTTCCTTCTTTGTTTAAAAATCCCCCTTTCCTCTCTTTCCAGGAAGAGATCTGTCTCACCTATAAAACCAATTCCACAGCTTTAAGAAAACTGTTAACATTGTTAGCCAAATGAAATCTTAATTAGTGTCCGAAGAAAATGTTTCCAGATTGACCAAATAATTGAAATTACTACAAGACACAACCAGGTAGCACTGGGGAATTCACTCAGAGGCACTTTTGGAGCTGAATAGAACAAAATCCAGCCTGGACACCCCTCTAAGTCACTACATGTAAATCTGAAGGCAGAAAAACATTAGTTTAGGTCCCCCAGGCAGCTTCTTTTCTCAGGACATGGAAGACAGGCAGGCAAAAAGCTGTCTTGTTTAGCACTTTGGCACTTCTGAGATGGCACCATAATTTTAAAAACCCTGGGAATGGTTCAGCCTTTTGGAGAGAGCCACTATGAAAGCTATGCACCAACTAAACCCCTCCAAAACTCTGAAACATGTAGGGCTTAACGAGACCAATTCTGTTGGCCCCTGTGTAAAGAGGAATTTTTTCTCAGTGTTAAGATTACATTAAGGCACATGGTGGGATATCTTGAGAACAGTTTTGTGAGGTGTGATCATGTTTCCCCGAAAAACTGGGAATATTGTACTTTGTTTTAATAAATTTAAACTATTACTTTAAATCCCAAGATACTTATTATGCAGACTTATAGTCTATGCTGACTACACTGGGAAAGGCCAGAGAGCCACATCTAGCTTGATAATATGAAACAGATCCCATCTATTCTCAGCTCTGGCGTACAAGTGCACTTTGCTACGCAGAACAGAGTCTGGGTTCCAGTGTGCAACACCCCCTCCCAATCAAAGCAGCCCAGCCAAGTGTCTGGGTTGTATTATTTCGGTATTAAAGAGAATTTTTTTTTTTTTTTTAAATGAAGATTGGACTATGCTTTTTCCATTTCACGCACTTGCTGAAAGTCTTTTCTTTCCTCGTTGTCCTGTAGCTTTCTAATTGTTACTAAAACTTTGATCTTTGCATCAATAATGGAAGACAAGTTGGAGGACAACAAAAGCTATATGGAGTGCTTTCTCATTTTCTTTTAAGTTAGTGAGGACTTCTTAAAACAAAAAAATATTTCAAGAAAAAAAGAGAAGGCTAGACTGACTACACAAGCATCCTGCGCATCATGCACATAATCCTATCTAACATTTCTTACAGTTTTTAAGTACAGCTGTCAACCACAACCCTTCAGACGCAAAAACCTGAAGGGCTTGGAGTAATTTTAAAACAGTGGGGATTAAGGTATCTTACTAGAAGTAAGTAAGAATCTTCTTGATATGGCCTCTCCTGCTTTCCTGTCAGATACAAGTCAAAGTCATCCAACCACCCCTGCTCCAAGTAGTGTAAATAAAATAAAATTTGGTTATAAATGAGAATCTCTCTTCAACAATAATATCATAAATTGCAGATTAAATACCAAATCAAATTATGTTGACTCCACAGTTGTTTAGTATAACAGAGGTGGACACAAGCTGGCCACAATTTCACCATTGTGTTCACATTCTATTTGAAAAAATGTCACATATGTGGAAAATTCTAGGAGAGAAATAGACTAGGAAAGACAGTCGCTTGTTTCACAGTAGATAACTTCAACACTTCCCATCTAAAGGCTATCCAACCAGAGTGCCAGTTTCCCATATATCCTCCTCCTTCTGTGGAACAGGCCAGCAACTGAAGCTGCAGCCAATATTTGTAGTTATCAGAAAGAGCTAGTAATTTAAGATTAGCATTGCAAGGTTCCATAAGCTCTTCTTACAGAGCTAGTGAGTCTGCCAGCATTACACTGAAAACAAGACTGAGACACTGAAAATTTTTAAATGTTCACTGGACTTTGGAAACTTTTGGACATACCAGAATGACTTAAATACTCTAAAACCAAACAGATCAGCAGAACCTGATATCTTACGGTTTAAAGATCTTGGCTATTTTCTGTTCCAAGTATATTGGATAAAACTGAAGTCAGTACCTTTTGCCAGCATATAATCAAGAGCCTCATTTGAAAGAGTTGTCAGGGTTAATGCATAGATATGGAAAAAGAAAGTAAAATAAAACCATGGTAAAATTTCTTTGTAGCCAAAACAATTTGGGCATACATGTTACAAACAGACATGCTTCCTTCTAGTGGGTAGCCCATCTCCAAGTCAAAAGATAATACTTTTAGAAGCTTAGAGCCAAAGTTCCTTCTAAAACAAGTGCCTTATGGCCTGAAGTCACTTGATCACATCTCAGTTTGCCCAAGGTTTGATATTGCCCAACCTTCTTTCAAGTGGGATAGAATAACCATTGTATACACACATAGGTCAAACTCTAAAACCAAAAAAAATATACAAAGTGTTATCAACTGTTTCAAAAATAATCTCCCATTCAAGTCATGTCTGAAGTACCAAGGCAGAGAGCAAAATCAAACAACAATACTGACTAACACACCGCCCAGATCAGCAGCAGTGCTACAGGTCCCTTCTGACAGGCATTAGGGCATTTGGAGAGTATCTGTGCTTCCCAAGGTGATTTTTTCCTAAGAACAGTATCGGTGAAACTTCACCTGTACACAGATACTGTATAAAGTTCATTCAAGTATTTCCTTTAGGAAATGGACAGTGGAAGGACACTTTCAACATTAAAAAAGTTCATTGCATCCTGCTTGTGCTCATACATGCTTTGATCAGTAAGTCTTCCAGTCACTTTACTCTTTTAACAGTTCTGGGGCTGATGTGCAGCTTAGCAGCCCAACTGGTGAGCTTCATCCCAGATGATTCTTCCTTGTTAGAGGGCTCCTTCTCAATCCATTCCTTTAGAACTCTAAATTTTAATATTTTATTTATAAAATTAGAATTCACTACAATTTGACAAGCACTGACATATTCTACAGAGATGCTTCAGAAGCTTCCTTCTCAGTCTACCAGCACACCTCAGCTCAGATCTGTGTGTCCTGGCACTCCGTCTAAAGTTTCTCATTGAGTACAGCGTGCTAGCGCCGTATTTTTGGCGGTGACAACTTAACAATGGGCAACCCCCTTGATTTAATTTGTGATAAAAGCAGGATTCAAATCCAGGTTTTCAGAGGTGAAAGGCTAATGGAGTAACCGAACATGTTTGATGCCCAAAACAGTCTTGCAACAGTATACAGTTACACTCCTTAACTATTTCCTCAATGAAATGTATGAACTCAGAGCAGATCCAGTGTATTAACTAGTCTTTTCTATTTTGTTCAAGAACCATAATATCCAAAGAAGGAGTGGGACTCCAAATTCAACTGTTATTTTACAAGTCTGTCAGAAAAGCAAAGCTGATGGGCTCAGAAGCCAAGTTAGGATGGGAAAAGAAGACTGGAGTTTCTTAGTTTGGGACTTGCTTCTGTTTTCAAAGAGACAGGAGAAGCTGCAAACATACTTTTCTCCTTGCTCTATGTTCAATATGCACTGACCACTTTCAGAAAACCATTGTCCAGCATGCTTCACGTGGCAGCCTTCACATTGCTTACTGTATTATATTCATTCATCAGTTGTTCATAAGGCACAGAAAGTTCTAGCTCATTATTGGTAAAGGTAGATTCATCAGAGGATGGGAATTTTACCAGTTTTTTTGCGGTTTCAGATTCCTCTGCAAGATTATCATCCATAGAGGATTTTGACGTTTCCTCATCATCTGAGATATCTTCCTCTTCATCATCATCTTCATTTACAAATGTTATATTGGCATTCTCAAATATTAAGGGTCGATAGTCTCTGGAATCCCACACTTCACCTTCTTCTTCACTAATCCTGTCCAGCTGATTTACGAACATGGTTCCTTCTAGAGGGCTGTCTCCAATACGTTTATCATGGAGGGGTCTCAGTACATGACCATTCTGAATGTCCAGGGAAGCCTCATCGTACTCAAATGACTCTGTCTTTGTGTAAGTCACCTGAACATCTATACTGGCATTCATTTGTTTGCCATTTTCCACTATAATCATTTTGTCATTGCTTGTCTTCAGGGCCTTCTTCCCGATTTGCTTTATAAGGTCATTGTAGGTCTCTTCCTTCTTTGAAAGAAAGCTGAAAATGTTGACATCCTTTGAGGTACCCATCTGAAGGGGTTTTTTAGACCGAGGATGGTTGTCAAATGATTCTTTTCTTTTTTTCCTCCGTTTCTTGATTGCTTTGTGGACTTCCACAAACATACTGACCTTCCAGTTAACAAAGAGTGAGAGCCAAGCTAGTCCCAGATAGATCCATAACTCCACAAAATATCTGTAAAGCGCATGATAGTTTGCATCTGGATTTACACCTACAAGAAATTTAAAAACAAAAACATTACTGAAAGAAGACTCACAGCTGATAAACCTTTGAAGTTATGACTCTGAGAACTACTCACTTCCTCACTAAAAGAGCCTTGTTATTTTAACACTGGTCTGATAGGTAGTAAGTGGGGATCTGAAAGAAAAAGTTGATCCCACATCTTCCACTTCTTGGCCGCATGTATTCTGACCACTGGACTAACAAAATTACAATGCAGCATATCTATCCTCTCCTTATAAGATATAAAAGCGAACATTCTCCTGTTTGAAAACTACAAGTCTTCTTCCTGCCACTGAAGAATGTATATATAGGCACCTTCCTTGAGAAAAAGATTCAGAGTTCCACTTACAAGGACCACCTCTAAAGCCCTGAACAAAGCAGTGGATTTTAGAGAAAGAAGAGGCTTAGGAGGGAGAGAGGAATATACTCAGCATTCCCCATTGACTAGTTCTAGGCAGGTGTGGAGAGCACTGCCCATTGCCTACACATCCTGCTTAGTACACTGGACCCCATTCACACGTGCACAACTATCATGGTGGGTACAGTAGCTCCTTGCCTGAAGTAGAGACCTGGGGCACCAGAAGGACTTATGAACTCTGGAACTTGGCTGCCAAATTAACCCAATAAAGGCCTTAGGTGTCTACACCAACAGTGAAGAGACAGATCAAGTCCACTGGATCAGTACTGAGCCTTAAGTGAACATTCTATTCTGCAAAATGTGCTGAAAAAGCTTAGAAAACATCTTTTCGAATTAGAGTTTGGAAGTAGAATTGCCACACTATGCAAGTAATGAAATAATACATAAAATACAATTACTGACCAGCAACAAAATCTCCAAATCCTATGGTGGTGATAGTGATGAATGAGAAATAGAGACCTTCAATGTAATTCCATCCTTCAGTCATCATGAAGACAAAGGGAGGAATAACCAGATGGACCAAGACACCCCAAACAATGAAAATAGCAGTGCATGTAATTTGGGCTTTCCTCTGTGAAGAAAAAAGAAAAAGTCAGGGAAAGATTTCAATTTTTTTTCCCCACCCATGGCACCAAGAATCATCTGACAGTACCAGATATTTCAGAGTTTTGTGCTAACAATTTAGCTACCATAATTAAAAGTCACTAAAAGTGACTGAAATAAACACACATTTTTTCCTTTAGGAAGAACTCCCTATTCTTACAACTATTTGCTAAAAAAGGATTATTTCCTCATAGTTTTCTTTCACACTCTTGGAAGAGTTTAGTGAGTCCCTGGTATTTTATAAATTGGCATGGGATATGGACATAGCACTCTAGTCTAAAAAGCCATCAGTACCTCTAACTTTCCTTTTACTCTTCTGAATACAGAAGTTTTAAGATGTTTCTCTCCTACTTGTGTCTCCTTCCCTTTGCCACTCATGCAACCTCTGTACAAAACTGCACATACACATGTAGTTCACTATTATTTTCTGCACTTTCTTCTCAGGTGCAAAACCAAGAAAGTTCTTGCTCTGTTTCTGAAACCAGGACCCAAAGCAGTCCCAGTGCCCTCCAGGCACTATGACCCTGCATTGCCTCCCATCTCTGGGCAGAGTTAGAACTGAGAATTCATTTGCAGTGGGGAAGGGAAGGAAGGGAAGAAAAAACTCAAACAAACTCTCACCAGAACACCAACAAAAAGCCACAAACAAAAAACCACAAGCCAGTAATTCAGAACAAAATATTATTGTGCAGTAAGTTCACTGCACAGCAGGAAATATTCATGTTAGCATGCAGGCAGGTGGGAGCCAAGCAGGACAGCTTTTTTCATTTCCGTGCCTGAAGGAGCTTGAATGAAATGTCTGTGAAATGAAGACTTATGTACATTTGTCCTAAAGGTCTTTAATGTAAGAAGTAGTACCACAGGTTTCTATGAGATCTCATTTTGCTAAACTTCTTGCAGAACTAACACATCAGACCCAATCCCTCTTTTAGTTATTTCAATGCAACATCATTTGGGAAAATTCATAGTTGTGCAAGTGTTCACTTACTACAAGATAAGCAGGCAAGTTAAGAAGTGTAAGCTTAATTCATGCATCAAAACTACACAGTTCAAGGGTAAACAAGTAAGGGCTTACCAGGCTTACTCCTCTTTTTGTCAGAAACTGGCCCAGCCTCTTGGCACGTCCTCCAAAGAACTTCCCCAGAGCACTGATCCACGTCAAGCAGAGAGGAACTCCAAAAAGCCCATAAAATATGCAGAAGAGACGCCCAGCGTGTGTCTTTGGAGAAACATTTCCGTAACCTGAAAGAGATAAGTATGTGGTCCGTCTGTTCTTGTTGAAGAGAATTCAAGGCACTTCTACCTGTGCACAAAACAACGTTGTGTGGGCTCCCACTGTGTCAGGCACTCCTTACTTCACCATCTAAAAGGGATTTTACTCCAGCTGCTGATCTTCTGAATCTGGATGCCTTCCAATTTGACTCTAGCAAACACGCAAAAAAACCCTCACTTTACGAGTTCCCTGGATTTTGTGCATCTTTTTCTGGACAAGTTGGGATAAATACAAAATAAAGCTCATCTCAAAACTTCTGATATGATGCCCCGATCTTAAGCAGCACTATTAAAAACTTAATTTGATTCAATTTTATGGAATGAAACTCAAAATTCATCCTGAAGCTAGCTCCCACATGAAAGATCCACTATACACATTTAACTTGTGACCTGGTACCTTTGCAGGGTAAGAGCTTGTGAGTTAAGTGCAAGGTAAGTAAGTGCAAGATATTTCAACTGAATTTTGTTCTTTGCTGGTCACAGAACCCAACAGAGCATTACAGACTCAGGCTTCAAAATCAGCAGCCTATTTTCTGAACTTCTGACAGAGTTTTCTTCTTTAGGTGTGTTATTGACTTCAACATTTTGTCATAAGTTACAATATAAGCTGAGTATTGTGAATTTCAAATAATAAAGAAAACCACAGTACTGCATATGGTTTAACAGTAAGACTTCTAAATCCAGTCCTCTCTGGTTATTTTGCATTCCTTTTTTTTTTTAACTGTAGGTGCAACAAGTATCTAACAACACCATGTAGAAAGATTTTTCTGTAAAAGCAGAAGGCAAATGATGTTGAGTTCTGAAAACCTATGTATCAGAGGAGGAAGAAGTCTTTCAGTGCAGAGGGTCTTACAAGCACAAATCAGCAGTGATATTTAAAAAACAACAGTTGTTCTGCTTCACCTTCTTTGAAGAGGTGGATAAAAAGTCTAGCTTGTTCTGCAAGCCAGGAACACTGATGATTTAGTAGTAGCTCAAGAGGATGCGTGTGTGTAACAAGACAGGAGTACAAAAACCTCATATGCACTTGCTTGAGGTATTAGTTTAATGGCATGCTTTGTTACGCTTTTGTTTTGGAATTTTAAGTGATTTGGAAATTTAAGTGCATGAATCAATGGAACTGGAATGACACCAGCCAACCCAAACAGCACCTGTAATCCATTACTGATTGGAAAGGCACACCTTTCTCTTCTGTACACCCATGGAGAGTGCCAAAATCCTCGGTTTTTTTCCTCTATGAATCTGCAGGTGAACACACACTCTAGGCAGCTCCAGCCATGGGGACTTTACTCAGTGGCTACCTTGACACAGAAATGGGAGAGTACAAACACACTAAAGCCTACAGAAAACTACAGTTAGGAAGGCTGATACAGCAAGTATTTACCGATTGTAGTGATCACAGTAGCAGCAAAGATCACAGCGTTAGGCCAATTCCAGTTGTTGAAAGTATTGTTCCCAGTGATGGCAACCCCCTGTCCAGCAGCATCTGACACAATCTGTAAGGAAAAAGCTCACTGTCAATCTTATAAAATCCTGGCAGCCTAAAAAAGAATGCGCCTGTCCCTCTCAGGTTTTCCCCCTTAGTCCCCCTTTCAAAATAATCTCTGAATTTTTTGTGAAAGCTGGCCTAGTATATTCACTAACAATAATTTTATGAAATACTAAAAACTTGTTTCACATAAGAAAAAGTAACACAGGTGCTCTGACATTTAAATAGGGAGTTTTAATTAGATAAACTTTTACTTGATTTACAAGTTTAAGCCGAATGGATCTCTTCCAGAGAGCAAATAACACTCCTGCAGACTAAACTAGCATTTAACCTCCAGTGCAGATCTTGAATCTGGTTTAGTATTAGGGATATCTTCAGAACTACTATCCATTTCAAAACACTGTTACATGCCTCAGCTTGACTTGGGCATGAATGTCATAGAATCCTTGGCAAAGCTCATGTGATTCATGTTAATTCACCTGCTGTCTCTACCAAAGTCAAACCATCTACAAGCAAACTGTAAAACTGTACATTTCAAAGACAGAGAAATTAACTTTTTTTCACAGCATTTCATGCAACAGGATTCCAATCATTGTCCTTGAATCAGGCCCTTTTCTTCTCCCGTGCTGGAATCTGGTATGCCATGACAAATGCAAAGCACTTGTTAACAATGGTCCAGGGAAGCAAGTGAGGTCAGCAGCATTTCTACAGATTCGGCCAGTCAGTTTTTTAACAGCTCTTCACATCTCCAGGTGCTCAAGAATTCTTAACCACTCATCTTTTGTAGGAAGGAGCTTGGAAGAACTAGCCTCCCCTCCTTTTCCAAAATTAGATTCTAGAAAACACACTGATTAAAAAACCCTAATTACTATTTAGTGTAGAAAGTGAAAGTTTCAGATCAAAACCATGCATCTTGCCGATGCTGATGTGCATTTCTACCTCCCCAGAATAAAAGAAAAAAGCCAAACCAATTTACTATATTGTCTCTGTGAAATCTCTAGTTATTTCAATCTTTGCCCTGTCACATCATGATGCAGTTAAAACCTTATCAGGTTACTCTGCTTTTTTCCCTTCAGAGTAAATACTTATCAAAACTCTGAGGCTACACCCATATACAGAAAAGGTGAAGATATCTCCAAATGTTGATCTCTAACGCTATCCACTTTCTGTGTTTCTCCCTCAATAAGTGTTGAACGTAAAAGCTATCTTCAGCTGAGTACCTAAAAAATTGGAAGCAATGTACTTTTTAAAAATTTTTTTTTTTTAGGAATAAACATGACAGGTGATGTTTATCTTAAACTGGCAAGAACTTATAAAGGTAACTACATCCAACTCTTCCTTCCCCCATCACCCCTTCCTTCCTTTCTACTTGATTAAGATCTGATCTTGGACCCAGCAGAGACTCAACACAAAGTTCAATCACTACTGAAAACATACACAAGTTAACACAGGTTTTAATTATTCTTCAGACTTAATACATATCACCACCCTCCTACTGCAATAAAAATGCCCTCAAAGTGAATGTATTGTGCATATACAAGATGCAAACAATGTAATTAAGAATGCACTTTCAACACAGAAGCTGTTACAGAAGATAAAAGGAGAAGCACTGAAAGTGAATGAAGGTAAAGAACTAGATTTTCTTTTTTTCTCCTGCTAAACTACAAGTGTGTGCAAAACTGCATGCAGTGCCTTTCCATATCCTACAGGCTCCGGATAGAAAAGGACAGAATTCTTACCAAGGCACTCATTTATCATGAGAAAGTGGTGTACAAACGAGAACCTAGAACAGGCAGGTCGAGAGCAGGCAACTAAAACACACACCTCCATCCCTCTTCAAAAAAAAAATGGATCACAAGAGATCATCTGAGGAGAAACCAATCAAAGTACAATCACTCATTTCTGCCACAGCCTGCAGATGAACTTCCTGGAAGTCCCAAAGGACATCCAAATCACCTGAAAAACACAATCTGTTCTCTATTATCCTTGAAAACATGCCTTGACTTCTTCCACTGCCTAAATGTTACACTAAGCACCAGTTTTCCAGTCATTTTCCATTCCATAAGCAGACTTGGATGTTTTTTAGTTGTTGTTTCCTCACAGAGCAAGTGATCTCTAAGAGACCCAGCGAACGATCAGTTCCCATTGTCACAGGCCATTATCTCATTACTCCACTTTGGTCTGACCTCATGAGCTCAGTTTCCCAGCACGTACAATTATGTCAAGACCTGCCAGGATTTGAGGTCTGGAGGTTTAAAGGGGGCCCAGATCTGAGGGGAAGAAGCTGCTGGACATAGCTGCCCTTCACAGCCAGGCAGCTAACATATGGGGGGCAGATGGCCAGCTCTACAAGTTATATACAGAGAACCACAGATACTTCTCCAGACACAGCTGACACCCTCTTCCTGTCCCTATTTGCACACAGCTATTGGCTATTAGCACAAAATTATCTGTCATCTCCAGTCCAGTCTTTTAAGTTACTTTATACCTGCAGTAAGTCTGAATGCACTATATGCATGCCAGCTGCAGGAATGAAGATAGTCACAAAACATGCTTAGATAGCTTTGGTGCTGTGGGAAATATGTAGCTGCTTTCCAAGCAGCATAACTTTTGCCATACTGAAATAATTAAAGATTCTGGCTTAAAACAAAAAATGTGAGTGGACATTATACAAGTGAACAGCAAACATGGCTGTGTTTTTTTGCCTGGCAAATCTGTTAGGCTCTAATGTCAGAGATGCCTTTATCTCCATATGCTAGGATACAGAATGCCCCAAGTTGGCTGTGCTTGATTTCTCAAACTACAGAAAACTTCCTCCAAAAAGTCTTTGGATTGTAAAATAGGAAGCAAGGAAGAAGAGGGTAGATAGTGCAAGTGTTCTTAGTATCTTGAAAGATGTAATTTAAAAATACCTTTTCAAGTAAGCCCAAATGCAAAAGCTGAAAATAGCTAACTCATAATTTATACATTGCCTTAGGTCTCACCTCAGGACAGCTAATACTGATAAAGGCAGGACTGTATTTTCAGTCAAATGTCTTTTGCTTCACAGAATTAAACCCTCTCTTCTCCCTCATTCCCTGCTTCTCCAGTTCTGCTTCTTGGCAAGGGAAAAACGCAAAGAAGTTTTAGGGACTCTTGTGTTATTATTGGAAGTTAAACAGCCTTAAAACTACCACCTCTTCTGGAGACATTAACACAAGCAGAAAAAGGGACGTAATTTGAAAGTAACCAAGCAGACAATATGCTCTATTTGCAAGGTACCTCTTCCCACTTTCCCACAAACCCCAGCCCTGCTCCAATACAGCCTTATGTTTCCTGGCTTTGGTGACATTTTTATTAACCCTCTGATGACCAGGGAAACTCCAGATTCACCAGGCATCACAGGAAATAGTTGTTAAATCTCCTCTGTCTTGGACAAAGGAGAGCCATTTAGGCACATACCACTTGAATCCCCCCTATATGAGTAAGAGTAGGGCTGAAAAGTTCTCAAAACAAATTCAAAAATAGCAAGGCGAAGTCTTGGCCCAAATAGGGCACACACCATTACTAATTTTTTTCTAAGAGTTAAGGAGTGCAAAAAGGTTGTGATACAGGTTTTGCATAACAAGTAGGAATGATTTAATATTTGGCATGAAATCTTAAGATACTCTAATAAGGAAGGGTCTGATGACAATAAGCAATAGGAAAGAAAAAGGACTTCTGGGGTACTTGTGGCCAGATAGACAGATACACCAGACTGAAGACAGAAGACAATAAACTGGCTATATATAAACTAGAGCAACAGATCCTGCCCCACAGGCACACTATTACATACAGGAAGAACAGCCAGATATTGCTCAGAGCCAGGTCTCGTTTGAAGAGGCTAAAGCCTCCCATCTTATTCAGAGCATTCCCTGGAGATTTGACATGTAAGTCTAATGGCAGCTTTAAGGTTCTCCCAGTGGTATGAACAATCGTCTTTTGAAATGCTGCTTTTCCACAAGAAAGGAGATGTAATTGAATTATTAAGCCTGAAATCAGACCCAGTGGCTTTCATTCTACTCTCAACAGTATTAGACTGTAATGGACAATCACAGCTCGCTACTGGATCCAAAAGCTGAATCCACTAAAGCAGTAACTGACCCATCCTTTGATGGCTTTGTCCTCACTTCTGACTCCAAAAGAACATGGGAGTAATTTCTCTTCTTTCTCAAGTTCTTTTATCAAGGATGTAAAGATTTAGTGCACTGAAAAACACTGAATTACAAATCTACCAAGGACTTCAGAGACTTTCCTACAAGGAATAAAAGCTTCAACAGCAATCTTTTTTCACACTGACATCTAAACCTTTTATACAATTTGAAGAAACCAGAAAAGTGCAGTAGTTATCTAATCATAGGTACGTATAATACTGACAACTTAGTCAATCACAATAAAATTGTCCAGGGTAACAAATTTTAAATTTAAACTATCAGATGAAACTCATGTACTGCTGTTCATTTCAGCTTTAACCAAATGCAGTAGCAGCAGGGCAAAACAGATAGGTGAAGTCATACAAGCATTTGTTTGAACAAAAAGCCTAAAGGAACTCCTGGTTACCTTAAAATACACAAACAATTAAAATCCATGCCCATGAAAACTGCACACCCTTTTACTTGTCCCACATGGGTTTTGCAGTGACTTAGGTTTTCTGGCTCCAGCTATAAACTTACAGTAGCAGTCAGCTGTTTATAATAATCATATTTTTAAATGCAATAAAAACACATTTCATTGTTAATGAATATCTTTCCAATAATAAAAAACTTGAGTCACATGTTAAGACTCCCAGGTCAGATATACATTACAAAGTTCTGCTGACCTGGATAGTACTGTCTCAGGATTGATTACACATACATAAAGGGAAAAGAAACCCTCTCAGCCAGTAACCCTTTTCAAGGAAAAATGTCCGTGGGTGGTCACAGCTAGATTGACAGGACAGCCTCCTCAGACTCCTTATGCAGACAGGCAGCACAGTGGCCATGGCCAGAAATTTCCTGTTCTGTTGGCATATTGCACTTTGACATCTGCTTGCACATTAAAAGCAGCAGAACCTATTTCACAGGCACAGTCTGAATTTTGTAAGTACTTTATAGCTAGATCAAGTTGTAGATTCACAGTCAAACTCGAATATATGCATCCTGGCTTACAGCTCAACTACTGACTAAGTTTGTGGGTTTAGTTGTTAAACAACAAATATATAATATAACACTAAATGCCATAATCTATTGTTCTGAGTTATGGTCACTGGAGAAAGTGAGAACAACAAACAAATGAAGTAGATATTGAAGGTGACTGGCTTTCACTCTGCACCCCTGATGTGCCCCAACTGAATGGAAGACACCGTCCATCAGAGAAAATATTTTCCTCTCTGGAATACCTTGGCAGCTTGGGGTTTGGGCAAGGAAAGGGAAAGTGAAGCCAACTATGCAACTAATGATTTTACCAATGAGTAAAAAACTCTTTCTCCCCAATTACTTTTCATGTCTAGATATATGAGGTGTATACAAGTAATGTTCTATTAAAATTTCCTGTTTGAGTTTTTCAAAGACTTCATATTAACCTATATATTCTTTCACCTCTCATCCCAACCTCAATTACAAAGACAGATGCAGTACTGCTAAGAAAATCTTGCTGTGCCACGCTGCTTACTTTGGTAGCCAGAGATACAACGTGGCAGAGCTGCAGAAAGCCCAGAGAATTCACATACGGTGAAATGATTTCATCGAGGCAGCAGAAAGATCAGCTATTCCCATGTCATCTTTAGGATGGCTGCTATACACGTGTCTGTGCACACAAATGGAAGCTCATCACTTCTTGGAAAGGAAAAAAATTCTTTAAGGATTAGAATACAAAAAGACCCACACAGCCTAGAATACAGAACAGCAGCACCCTATCTGGATGCTTATTTCTTCCACTTGGCACCTGGCACCTTTCGTATGTAATCTGCTCAAGGCAAGAGCTCCCAGGAAACGATGGTAGTTACCATCCACCCCTTTTGAGCAGCTCAAAGCCACCAGAAAGGCACACAGTTGTGGTTCCTGCCATCTTTTTCACTCCCACCTCTACTGTAATGATAGACTTACCCTGACTGCTTGCTTGGACTCAAGAGCTCCCAGCTGAATCACGCTGGCATATGACCAGGGCCAGCACACAGGGCCAAGTGTACAAGCCTTTGAGGCTGCCTTCGCCGCTCAACAGTCTCTGCAGGATTACACGAACCAGCAGGACTTAGGATAGCTGACCTCTCATTTCCCTCTCAGCATTATCTGTGTTTGCAGTATGAATTTTGTGTTTGTCGGGGCAAGAACCATGCCAGATGTAAAAAGAAGTCTTTTAGCTGAGCCCTGGATTTCCTACTTGTCTTCTGTGGGGAATGGTTTGCGACCTTTTTTGAGAAAGAAAAATAAGACAAATGAACCACATTGTCTCAGTCTGACAGGCAACACCCTCGTGTCTTGCTAACCTGTGAAAGTTTTACTGTCCTTTACTGACCTATGCAGAGAGTTGAGCTGGAAGGTGGTTGGGGCAAGAGGTGCAGGATATGAGTCAGCAGCACCTGCGCTATAGAAGGATGGTGGGAATTAACAAATTCCACATTAAATGAAGAGGACATCAGTTGACGACACAAGTCTGATTCCGGATCAACTGAACATAAAGGAGTGACTCCTCAGCTGGCCTATATTAAACTAGGTTCTGCATCTGCAAGACTCTTGATAATCCTAGAATTTATACAGTCTGTTTTAACAAACAAAACCCAAGGCAGAAAGAGCACAATGGGGTTATGGACAGTAGCCACCCACCACAAGGTCAAAGCTGAAACTGAAGCAAAAAATTGGAAGTAGTCATTGAGGGAATAACATTAACTTTCACTTCTAGAAGAACAGAAACTCCACAAGCTTCATGCTTGGTGTTGACAGATGTAAATAACACACATAATCAAAAGAATACATGAAGATTATGCAAAAAACTAGAGAGATCACTATGAGTATACAGGATTCCTTCCCCCTTATCTATGAATTGAAATGGAAAAAAACCCAAAAAACTCTGGAAAGCAAGTGTTACTCCCCAGGTTTACATTCCTGCGTAGATCAACTACAAATAGCAAGGGATAAGTTTTCCCCTTGCTGTCACAACCAATCACTCCATAAATGCAGTACAAGTGCTATTGCAAGGAGATACATATTTTGCATTTTTCTATCAACACTTTCGTCTTAAAATATAGTTCTCCTATCAAAGGACAAAGTTTTGAAAATTCCCAGTAGGGGAAAAAAATCCTGGCAAAATATGGTTTAACATACTTCAAAGGGAGGAGTTTGTTCCAGCAATAGCAAGATTTAATTCAGAATGAGACTATATTTTTACACTTCTATCAATACAGCAGATAGAGTATTCTCACTTTTCCACAGTCTTTGGAGAAAGAAGAACAAGAAAGAAATAAGTCTTTTTTTTTTTAACTGCTTCGACATGTCAGTGGTTCTTGTTTGCGTGCTTTTAATAAGGCAATTATAAAAGTTATTTAAATTTGCTATAAGTGACTTTAAATGATCCACCAGTATCTTATAGCATACAAACCAGACACGTGTATGTAGAGTTCAAATGCACTGTATATAACACACTTTATCCAAAAGATTATATAACAAGATTGAACTTGCTCTGCAGAAAAAGTTTGGCTAATCTTGTTGATTCTTCATGTACCCAGCCAACTTCTTAGTGTTTCATTCTGTTCATGCAACAGTGCTTCTCAATGCACAAATGAATAACAGAACCAAGACACTCTATTGCTTTACCTTCATTATGCTTTGGCCTGTCAGGAACTTGTACCTTCACCTAAGCAGAAGTTTTCTTACCTAATTGAGCTTCCAGCACCTGCCACTTCATACAAAGCTGTCCCCACATCTAAGCCTCATATTTAAAGAATGCACGTAAACACATGCCTGGTTTTCACTTTGCATAGTTTTGTGATATAACAGACAGCAAACTAGACTCATTTTTGGCTGCTAATTTAGAACACAGCACACCCAGAAGGTTTTTTTACATGTGTCTTGTTATTGATTCCTTATTTAGGTAATTTTGTCACAATTCTTTATTGATTTTTTTTTTTAAGTGGGGAAACTCCTGTTCCTAGACTTCAATGTGGCTAGCACTTCTTTTCTTTTAAAGCAGTCTTGCTAGTTTTATTAGAGGGAGAAAGCACAGAGTGGGATACCTTGTCCTTTACTGGACTTTGAAAGCAGATTCCACTGAAAGTAATTAAGTACATGCTATGAAGAAAACTGTGGATTAGAGCTTGACATCCCTTTTAATTTACTGATTAACCAGCACAGAACAGGCTGTCCAGTAAGAACACAAGACAAGAAACTACTAAACAAGATACGACCAAACACAGAGAAACACTGAAGTAGTCATTATCGGAGAGAAAAATAACTGCATCACTGTGCTGTAAAGAAGCCCTGTGTATGTGTGTATGTCCTTCAAACGACATAACTGAGTTTGAAGAGGGGTTAGAAACATCCACATATTAATTCTACAAACATACCTTCACACTTGAGAATATTCACTATTTAGTATAATTCTGAAGATGCTTCTCTAAGGCTTATTTAGGCGCTCAGAACTGAGGAAGAGCATTGACATATCCCAAAGCAAACTGGAACTGCTCAACACGAGCTCCAAAATCATTCTGCAAAAGAGTTTGTTGGATATGCCAGTGAATTTCTATATGCATCTGAAGTTCTATCACATTAGCTGTTCTTAAAATTCACACTACCCAATCCCAGAATGACCTGTAAATACAAAGAGATTTAAACAACAGCATCCTTGCTATGAGTTAGTGAATCTATTGTGGTTTTGTGGCCATGCTTTGGTAGTGGGGGGGGCTATGGAGGTGGCTTCTGTGAGAAGCTGCTTGAAGCTTCCACCATGTTCAGCAGAGCCAGTGCCAGCCGGTTCCAAGACAGATGTGCCACTGGCCAAAGCTGGGCCAATCAGAAATTACAGAGGCAACACCTCTATGGTAACGTATTTAAGAAGGAAAAAAAAGTTATTGCTCAGATGTAACTGCAGCCAGAGCAGAGAGGAGTGAGAATGTGAGAGGAACAGCTCTGCAGACACCAAGGTCAGTGCAAAAGGAGAGGCAGGAGGTACTCCAGGCTCTGGGGCAGAGATTCCCCTGCAGCCTGTGGTGCAGACCATGGTGGAGCAGCTGTGCCCCTGCAGCCCATGGGGACGCAGAGATCCACCTGCAGCCTGTGGAGGAGACCCACCGGAGCAGGTGGATGCCTGAGAGGAGGCTGTGACCCTGTGGGAGGCCTGTGCTGGAGCAGGGTCCTGGCAGGGATCTGCAGGCCCATGGAGGGAGGAGCCCCTGCTGGAGCAGGTTTCCTGGTAGGACTTGTGACCCCATGGGGGACCCATGCTGGAGCAGGCTGTGTCTGAAGGACTGCACCCCATGGAAGAGTAACCCAGATTGCAGCAGTTCATAGAGAACTGCTGCCCATGAGACAGACTCACACTGGAGAAGTTCACAGAAAACTGTCTCCTGTGGGAGGAACCCCACAGTGGAGCAGGTGAGTGACTCCTCTCCCTCAGCAGTGGCAGGAACAATGTGTGATAAGCTGACCATAACCCCCCATTCCCTGTCTCCCTGAGCCACTGAGTGGGGGGAGGTAGAGTCTGTGAAGGAGGGAGGGGTAAGGGGAAGTTGTTTTTAAGAATTATTTTACTTTTCATTATCCTGCTCTGATTTTGTTAGTAATAAATTCAATTAATATCCCCAAGTTGAAACTGTTTTGCCTGTGATGGTCACTGGTGAGTGATCTCTTCCTGTCCTTATCTCAGCTCACAAACCTTTCACTGTATTTTCTCTCTCCTGTCCAGTTGTGGAGGAGAGTGATAGAGAGACTTTGGTGAGTGCCTGGCGTCCAGCCAGTGTCAACCCACCACATTTTACTATTGCATACAGTCTCCAGGACCTTCCAAAAACCGCGAGTGAAGTTTTTCAAAAGCATTTGTGTTTAGATACAATGCCATTATAAATAAAACGTAAGAGATAATACTGTCACAGCTCCCTACCTTTATTAAGGCTAGCGGCTTAAAAATCTGTCCTGACTGCAGAATAGACCTCCTTTCTGACTATTCTGCCACTTGGAAAGGAGTTTTCCCACACCTTCTCCCAGGCACTGATGATGGATAACACTTTTCCTCCCCTTCTCTTCGGCATTATTATTTTAACACAGCACCAATTACACATGTTTAACAATGCAGAAAGTTCTTCAGCAGACTGAGTCTAAAAAATAACAGTGGCAAATTTAAGTCTGGGCATTTCAGGGGTTTTTCTCCTGGGTTTTATGTTTTTGCAAGGGCAACATGTGTGTGGGAACAATGCTAAAATGATAAATTTGTAACAGGGACCAAGCATTAAGCTTTATTAATCCATAACTGCTGACAGTGGCAACCCAGTGAAGAGAGGAAATAATTGATTTAACATGCAAAGGGCAGTCTCAATAAAGACAGTCCTAGAGGCACAAGCATCTCTTTTTGTTTCTGTGTTCTCTATATGCTTCCTAGTCGGCAAAATGAATGAGGGTAGAGAATGCACATTTGTCACGTCACACAAACACTCCTTATTTCAGTCTTTTAAGTGCTCATCTGTTTTCTTGTTTTTCAATTAAAATTTAATCAGACTAAGTGATCCTTTAGAAAGGCAATCTGTTAATTAACCCATATAAGACAACAGAAATCATGCTCTTCGAGCACAATCTCAATTTATTATCCAGAAATAGCTCTCATTAGTCAGAGACAAGAAAGGGGGAAGTTTTTACATACAAATTTAGAAGATATATGCTCTACTTTGGTTTTAGCTTGTTATCTGAAAGCCATGAAATAAATAATGAATTTGGAGGAGATGTAAAGAACCATCTTTATACATGCCTGAACCTGAAAGACACATAAAACTCTAATTGTGGCTTAAATATAATATTTATGAGTCTGGAAACTTCAGAACACAGTCCAGTGGAAACAATTTGTGAGTTTACAGACAAATTAATTCCACATTATTGTTTGGAAACAGAAAAGGTAAATAATTCTGCCAGCTATTCCCTGCTTGAAAAGATGATCAAAATTAGACAAAGCATGAGCAGTATGAAACTGGATACATAAGATTTGAGGATAAAAATTTTATGGCACTCTACAGTGCCAGCATTTGCTATATTGAATATTTCTTTCTCTCCTACATTCCCCTGCACACACTCCATCCTCCACCTCCTACCCCACTATTAAAACCAGACATTCACGTGCTGGACGTTTTAGAAATTCATGTAGATGTAAATGCTGATCACTGCATGAATTCTACTCTATCTACAGCTAAGTCCTCAGGGTTGTTTCTACTTGGAGCAACAGTCTTAGTAATGTATAATGTTCTGCAAGATTAGCTGCTCAATCAGTGCTGGTAACTAGCACCACCACCTTTTCCTTCCCTCCAAGGTGGACACAAACATCACAAAGTGTATTGATATGTTTGAGTTCTGAAGGGAAAGTTACAGCTGAGTAATAAACCTAATCAAGAGACCTTTCCTGAGGATATGATGCTTCCCAAGATGCAAGTGCACATTTTTTTGTGTGTCACTTGGCATGGAGAACAAAGACTGAGAGTTTTAAAGTTAATGGAAAATATCCTGGGAAACAATCCCCACTGACGCGATGAGAGAATTATCTCTTGTGGGACAAACAAATGGGTGGGGATCAAACTTAACCCTCCTAGCTTCCCAACTTCTGCAATATCTGAAAAGTAATAGAAAAACAGTAATTCCAGGAAAGGCTGTCGATTTAACAACAGAAAGTGCCTGTCTATAGATGAGAACCACGGCAAAACCATTTGACTTAGTTCAATTATAGAGAGAGCAGGTTAGCAAAATACAGTTTAAAATGTATCTATAGTTTCTTTAATTTCCTACTTCAGTCTATGCTACCAACTTCAACTCTCCTTGAATTAGCCTGAAAGAAGAGGAGAGCTCCAAAACTTCCGTATCTTGAAACTGGACCTCATTGCCCTTGAGAACAAAATAGGTTTTGTCACCAATTTGTTTAGAGAAGATAAGCAATTTGTACTGCAAAAATGAAGGGCAAGAGGAGATAGCATTGCTTTCTTTGTACTATATCAGAAACTATAATGCAAGACCACAAACAAAAGCCATTTAAACAAAAAGCCATTTGGTACAAGAATAAATAACAACAACAAAAAAGCATGAGTGAAACTAAACTGCAAATTAAAACAGGTTCTCAACCAGGCAATAGCTGTTGCTATTCCAAAGCATTCAGCACGGTAGTGTGCATGAACCTCCCTGCCTAAACCAAGATCCAGATTACAGTGATTGGTTTAGCTAATGTAAATATTTCTGCCATGTGGTGTCAGAGGTAAGATTTTGGATCTGGAATCCTTATTAATACTCTAGTGCACTGGGGAGCATATTTTTATCCTACAGTAAAATCCTCTTAGTAAGAGAGAAGGTGTTCTTCAGAGAGATGTTGGGAGAAAGTGTTTACTCTTTCACCATTTTCTGTGGCTCCATTCAAAGGCATGCAGGAGCTCTCCCTCAAGGATGGACATGATGCAGAGCACCCAAGAGATAAATGGTGAAGAGCAAAACAAATTGCTTGGAAAGAAAGAACTCTGCTGATAAATAGAACACCAACACTTTTGCAGCACCACCTGTCAGGAGATTTATTTTTTCTCCTGACAGACTTCTAACAAGAAGGTCTTTAAGTAAGGTTTGAGCAATATAGAATACATATAATTTCCTTTACTGAATATATTAGTGGTTCTACGAAGTGGATGCATTTCCCTACTGACTTTGTGAAGCCTTATCTTAGGGCAACATTGAAAAGAAGTACAAGTAAAGATTAGTGATTTTGTAATGATAATTTGCACTCCTTATTTGTACAAAGTGCTATTCTACTGAAGGTTTACAGATGGCTGTTATGTCTCCAGCTACAGACATAACACAAGAGCTATCCTCTTCAGATTAAGCAAATTTTGCATGAAAATATTCCATCTGACAATGGAAACAGAGCACTGATCTGAGCAACCTGGTCTAGTGAAAGGTGTCCCTGCCCATGGCAAGGGAGTTGGAACTGGATGATCTTTAAGGTTCCTTCCAACCCAAACCATTCTATGATTTGTTCTTTTTTTTGTAAAAAGCAATGCAAGCGTTACATTTGTTTTTGCAGCTTTCCATCATAAGCATCTATTTTACAAAATAAGTGTTTTAAAAATAGGCAGTTTAAGACATTTTCAGTCAAAACACACATGTGTTTTCTAAAAAGTCTTCACATTGTGTACATGAGTGTTTGTGGAAACCTGTTGTAGGCTGCCCAGACATGATTTGGATAATGCTTGTTGATTTCATGGTCTGCAGTGAGTTCCATATTTTGCCTTTCTCCATCCTCATGGAAACTTCCCATTGCTTTCCCAAACTACCTTTACTAAAAGGAATGCCCCAAGACTGAGGCTTCATTTTTCATGCAGTAAAATTCGAGGACAAAATTCACAAAGGATGTTCAGCCCAAACGGGATTGGACCTACGCACACCTCCTCACTAAGGTCAGTTGAGGCCAAGCCAACATTGCCCACATGACCTGACAGAAAAACGGAGTAGTCAGGTCTTTGGAAATATTTGTTGCTCTTTCTACACCATGAAATCAAGCATGCAATCAAGAAGAGAAAGCAAACTTAAGACCTCTGATCAGAAACTGCACAGTTGTTAAAATGGTACCTGGTGAATTTTGAGGGGTTTTGGCAAATTGAATCTTTACAGTTGAATGAATAAAGCTTTCCCTCACTACCAACCATTGCTGTCCTGCTGCTAATTTCTCTTTGACATAACAACTAGCTAACAACATGCTTGATTAGGGACCTCCTGGCCCACATGTGTAAAAAAGCAGACTAGGGGTGAACTATTGTGATGAGAGAATTTTTTATTCTGCAATAATCCCCCACGTTTTGGAATAGTTTTTATTTTAGAGTAAACATGAAGTCAATGAGATTTAGGTGGTAAGAGTCCATAAAAAAAAAAATTTCAACAACTGGAGCTCTACTTCTATTCTGCAGTACAAATAGGTGTTACTGTTTCCTTTGGAAAAAAAGGTCTAACCTGTAGGGAAATTAACCTCTTGGAGGCATGTCAATATTTTTACAGCATGCACTGTTTAAGACTTGCTCGTGTATGATGTATAGCATGGACAGTTAATTTTCCTATAAGTCATAATTCATAGGACAAACAATGTGAAGGGTATTAATGGAAAGAGATCAACAAGGTTATTTCCTTTTTATGACTTTCTGCAGAGTTAAATAATAAGTGAAACTCTTAATTCAGCAAATAAGTTAACTGGAACTATTTTGTCATTGCAGAATTGAATACTGAAGCTTCCCTATTTGTGATACTTGCAGATCCTACCCTTCAGCGAACTAATGTTGCCTAATTTTATTTCTCCTTTCTATTTATGTGTAATGGATGTAAATACCAACTGTTTTGAAGAGGCATCTGCCTTTTTTGACAGACCATGACTAGAGAATTTAACAGTTTATATGGATTTTCCCCCTATTAATTTCAGGACTAGATTCCAGTTTTATGAACTACTTAATAAACTATTTTGATGAAAAGCATATTCAGTGCTTTACCAGCATTCCCTTGCTCTTGTGATTAATGCAATAATAGAAAAGCTTCCTTTTCACTTTCCCAAGTTCCACATAGACATGTTTTGAAGACAAATTAGCTAAAGGTTATTGCTGCATGAGAACTGCAGCTGTTCTGCAGATGCTGAGTGTCCCTACTTTCCATTGGCCCACAATCATTCTCATACTGAAATAAAACCTATCAGACTATGTCATAACTTTCATTATTACAGCTTAATTTTGTGGGCTTCTGTTCCAATATGCTTATAACAAACTTTGCCATGGACAGGGAAAAGAAAAAATAAAAAGTATTTCAACAATTTTTATGTTGCATCAGCTGAAATTAAGACATTGGAATAATCTATAATAGCAGATTAAGCTTCCTTCCTATCTGAATACATACATGGTGACTAATGTAGCCAACTCCCCTTTAGAAGGGCTTTGGAAAATGCTGTTGTCCCCATTTCAGAGATAAGAAAGTGGAAGCAGAAGAGTCAAGAGTTTAATCAAGCCCTCACACCAGCTATGTTAGGCAGGGTTAGAACCAGACAGTGTTTGCATGAGCCTCTTGCAACAGAGCTGGTACCGATTGCATAAGCAGATGGTAACCCATGCAGCAGTCTGTTTCCAAAATAATACATTTCAGTTCAGTTGCAATTGATTTAAGTAGATTTAAATGAAACCAAAACAGTCCTTTTGTCAATAAAAACACAGTTTATTGAGATTAATTTACTAGATGGAGAGGGGTTGGACAGACTATATTGATATTACATAGGAGAAGCAGAAATGGAAACTGAGTTTAAAATTGTGCTTCCTGACACCTCCTCCCCCCTAGCCTACCATGGTCACAGTGTATAAGAATAGTTGATTAGGACAAGTCAAAACACAAGTGATCCAAGCTTGACAGCTTTGCTTACAGAGAGGCCCAATAAGCTTTTCAACTCAGTGAGTAAATTGAAGCACAAAGTAACATTGCATACTGCACTCTCCCCCATTTATGGCCATGCATTAAAATACGCTTCAGATTAAGAAATTTACAGAAAGTCACTTGTTCAGAACACTCTAAAAACTGTTCAGAGTTTGTTTCTTAGGCACTAGGAGGAACTAGACTTTTGGTTATAGACTTTTGGTTTCACAAGCACTTTGTATTTCATCCCCAAATTTCAATACAACTTTAAAGGTCTTGTTTCCCTGAAGACATGCTAGAAGCTGCTGCTGAAGCGTGCTAGTAGCATCACACACGCCACTTCCTATTTAACAACCTATCTTAAGGAGAAATTAGTATTAAAAAAAAAAAAAAAGGCAGGTCCTTGTAAAACAACTTACTTGTCTGACAATTCAGTGGGCTTACACATGCTAGAATAAAAATCTTGCTTGTCCCAACAGCATCAAATAAAAAACCGAAAGTGATCAGACTTGGGTGGAGCAGAGTACTACTTGTAACAACATTTTTAATCAGGTAGACTTTTGAACCACAAAACAGGAACAAGAAAAAGACACACTGTTGGCTATTAACTCTTTAGGGTAACACCTTCACTAAGCCACCTTGTTAAGCCAAACTAACAACCAGGTCTCCAGGGTGAACAAAAACTTTACATAACCTCAACCACACTAGTCTCTCTCCCTGTATCAGTCCTGTATCAGGCAGCAGGAGGAGGAGGCAAGGCAAGGCATGCTTCCAATGTCAACAGGGACAGGATGCTTTGTATGAATAGCAAGGTGATGGGTTTATGTAAAGAGGTCTAACACGGGGAAAAAACTTGCTACAGAAATGCTCTTAGCTTTGAGATTTCTGTTATTATGTATTTAGCTTTATCCAGGGCTTAACCTGAAACAAAACGTTTTTGTATAACTTACTGTAAGTCTCTTCAACACTAGATTAACTCAAGACTGATCTTTGAGGAGGACTGGGGAAAGAGTAGAGGCTGCTCTGAACAAATGTTTTCAAATACAGAGATCTTCTGGCACAGTCACAGCAGGTTAGAAAGAAGTGTGATCAGTAACTGAGATAACATGCTAGGAAACGTCTGACCTAGACACTCAGACCTGTAATCGCTTGGTTTGCCTAGTCTATGTTATTTCTTCTGTTGGGTGAGTGAATTAGACTGCCAATAACATCAGTTTGCTGCTAAGAGCTGGCTGTGCATTAGAGTATTTCTTAAACACAGTTGTGTCAGCATATATACAAACCCCATTTTTTCAGGAATTGTATAACATTAAAAACCACACATGCAACACGTGCACTGGAACACAATCTTCTGCTATTTTAATATATTCTGCACTATACTAGTAAGTACACAGAAGGGGCTTTCTTACCAAGAAAGCTTCCAACCACTAACTGACAGAAAGCAGAACAGATACTACTTCAATAATTCTCCAATAACCTTTTCAGTCCTGTACCACACCTAGTTCCTGGTCAAAACCCAACCGTAAACTAGAAATTGCATATATCCTGTGGAAAGGATTTAAAGTAAGCGAAAAAGTAAGCTTAGTCAACTGAAAAATCTTCCCACTTTAAGACTACCAAACCACACACACTTTCAGATTCACAAAATTTCCCATACATCTGCAGGTTTCCCCTGAACGGCTAACAAGAGACAAATTGCAGGCAAAGAGCAATGTACAGCACTGACGTGTGGCAGGTGAATAACACTCTGTGCCCTGTCACTTCTCAACTGTCCCATCCCTGAGGATGTATTAAAGCCAAACCACTTTGTCATCTTCTTGCTACTGTATTAAAGGCAAGAGGGATCAGCTGGCACAAGTACTTATAGTTGCTGCCTTCTGTTGGACTCTTTTCCTTCCTAGCCCAGATTTCCTGAAACTGACATCATGACTGTCCAGCAGCATCTATTACCGTCTCAGAAGCTGAGACAGGGGAAGTACTTGCACATTTCTAAGTAGAGAACCCTCAAGCATAAAAGCTGCTCACGTTCAAGATGCTAAGGGAGTCAACAAAACCACAGAAAAGCTGCAGTTACCTCAAATAAGTGAGACAGTTTTCCTAAGATGCACAGAATTCAGCTCAAAGCACCTAGTCAATGTCTAGTGTGGAACTACTTTATGGCAGTGTCTCTCCACTGGGAGACAAGAAGCAGCCAGCTGTGAGGACATCTGTCCAAATAACCAAATGTCTAATTGTAGCAGAGCTGAACAAGCATTATTAAAACATGCAAATAAAACCAAGGCACTCTCAAAGTATGAACTACATTTTACTTCCCCTAAATATAAGATAAAGACATCCTATTCTCATTTCATTAATCAAGTTGACAGCTTTAGGGCCTTGCAGAGGCTATGTAACAACTCATGAAAATCACTGTTATCCTATAGTCTCAATCCAGTTAAGACACTACCTGAAAATCTAGTATTACTGTAACAAATACAATAGAGGCACAATAAAGATGACTACTGGGTCTGCTGCTAGGCAAAAGCAACTTCAAAATTTTTCAATCTCTCTCCCTTCCCTTGCCTTCCACCTGAAAAGCCATAAGAAAAGTTGGAAACATGTAAGTGATATTTTAAAAGGGCAGTTGATAGTGACGCAGGTGAAAAGCTTTCAGAGTGCACTGATAAAAATAAGAAAGAGTGAAGCATAAACTCCAGTGCCCTTCAAAAACCCTTTGCCAGCAAGGCAAGCATAGATTGCCCTCTGTCATTCTGCAGTCACGTACACACCACTTAAGACAGGCCTTAAGCCTTGACTGGCAATTTACCATAGGTCAACTATTTAACTTGATTTTAACATATTTGCACTACAGTCTGTAGCTGGTTAACAGCAACTGTAAGAGCTGAGCATGTGCTAGGCTAAGCGTTCCGGCCAGACTAATGCAAGAGAGGCTGAGGGAGAAGTCAATATCACAGTGAGCTTGATTAGACCCCTTCTCTTTGTTCAGCTGGGTGGCTCCAAACACCTCCCCCATTTCTTTGGTGCCTGGAGGAGACTCATCAACCTCACTTCCCTTATAGGCCAGAACTAACCTGCTTACAAATTGCTGTTTTGTTAGCAAGGGACCAAACGTGACTCTTGAGCAACTTTCCTCCAAAGCTTTTTTACTCCTTTGGAGTAGGTTGGGAGTAGCAATGAGCAGCAATAAGAGCATTTGGAAGTCACACAGAGAAGTAATCACTGATAATTTGATATTTTAGCCAGGCCATCAAAAATACTGTATCATATCTGACTATGCTTTCTACCTCAGGACCTTCACAACCCTTTGCAGAATTATCTTCAAGTTCCATCAGCTATTACTCACTCGCTGCCATTATCTGACAATCTTATGACTTACTTTGCAGTCCAAATGAATGTTAACTGTCACCTGTTGTTAGGAAGTATCAGAATTCAGAGACCTGGGATAGGTCCAACTGGGACATTTTTGCACCTCTTGCAACCTCAAAGAGACGACGCACAGGTCTGGGTTTTGTTTCTCAGCAGTTGGAGACTGCTTACAGAGTATTTGCAAGATGCCGGCACAGAACAAAGCTAATTTAGTATTTGCCAGTTTGCTAAATCACAGTCCGTGTCTACCTTTTGATTAAGGCAGAAATATGGTCCTACAGACTGGCTGATCTGCAGCAATCAATCCCACAACAGCAGTTAAAAAAATAGGTCCATCGTAAGAAACACTACCAATACACATGGTTAGAAAAGGAAACACAACCTATTATTTGTTTCCTACTTCCTTTTTATCGCTCACATTTCTTTCTCTTAAGAAAATCAGTGTATGAGGTTTGATTTAAAACATTTCAGAAACTGTTTTGCACCCAAGAGTGTCTTTGATCCACTCCAGTTCACACAACACAATGGAGGAAAAAAAAAAGAGTAACTTCCTTACTGATTTGACTGTAAATAGAGCTACTAGGGCAATAAATGCCTAGGAGCAATCTCTCCTGCCTACAATTCAAGTGTTGGTAAGTGCATAACTAACACAGTAAAATCTAAAAACTCTAACACAAAGACATAATAAAGTAAGATGGGAGGACACAGAAAACAAACAGCCAGCCTGAAGTTCCCTGCTAAAGAACCTGGTGTTTTAAAGAAAAGACCTAGTAATGCTAGAACCAGCAGTGCTGATGAGGGACCTGACAGAATCAAGACAGAAAATAAAGGAAGACAAAGCCCCTTCAAGCCCAAGGCATCCCCTCAGCAGAGAAAGCTAGCAAAATGCAGAGTGCATATTGCATGCTTATTTTAAAGGTTCAATCTGTCTCAAAGTGTGGCACTCCTGAGGATGTCTGTAGCACCACAGGTGCTTCAGGTGTGACCTCACTGGCATTTTAATTTAACTGAAGAGCGCAACTCTTCCACTTGTCCTGTTACCACATTCTGCTACATATTACAGAGCAGACTCAGTTTGTCATCTGAACTTATTTTGGACTAAACAAAGCCCAAAGACATAGTACTACTCCATCCTACTCCAGGAAGAAATTTAACTACACTTTCATATGTATTCATTCCATAGAATCAAATAAGTGCCAGGACAAAATAAAACCTCTGCAAATCACAGGCACTGTGATCAGCAGAACCAAAGCACCAAAGTGTAAAAGCATTCTCCTTTGCTCCCCAGTTGATCAGATTATTGACTGTCACTTGTAATCCAGTTTGCTTCTGGGTTGTATGTTCCTATGTTGACATCTACTTGCACTACCAGCAAGGAATACAACTGTTCTGAAAGTCAACAGCATTCAGAGAAAAGCAAAACAATTCATTATATTTGATTAGTATTAATAGCAAAACCAAAAATTTGTTTTAAAAAAGGAAATCTGTACAAAGTCATCATTACACTGTATCTTCACTGGCTACAGAAGGTATCTTGCAAAAACCACATATACAGTATGAACCACAGCAGGGCTTCCAAGATCTTTTAGAACAAGCTGTTGATAACTTGCAAAACTACTTGCATGCAATGGTCTCTAGAGCAGAGCTTGCCAAAAACACATCTAGTAGCAGAAGGTAACATGTAAGGTAACAGAAACATTCAGTTCTAAGGTAACAGAAGGACAGCATACTAGGAACACTCAAGAATTAAGTTCATAACAGGAAAAAGGAAAAGCCCATAGCAGGAAAATTATAGCTTCTGATCGATTGCTATTGCTCCATCAGCAGAGAGTTGCAGTGTATGCACTATCAGCTTTGTTTAACTATGTTCCAAGAAAGTTCAAACAATTTAATGGTTAAACAGTGAAAATGAAAAAAAAAAGAAAACACAACAGAAAAGCATGTCTGCTTACATTTGGTTTTATGTGTAGAAACATACAGAGAAAAGCTGTGGGGTAATGCAGCTGGACATCAGGAGCAATTTCTTCACAGAAAGGGTTGATAAGCATTGGAATGGACTGCCCAGGAAGGTGGTGGAGTCACCATCCCTGGAGGCATTCAAGAAACAACTGGACATGGCACTCAGTGCCAGGGTCCACTTGACAAGTTGATGTTTGGTCAAAGGTTACACTCTATGATCTCTGAGGTCTTTTCCAACCTGAATGATTCTGTGCTGCCTGTCCTCAATTCTTTTCTCCTAATGTTGCAGTGGCAATATCCATACCTCACAGTCTGAGGCATCTTAGGCAGCTGTGGACAGTGGTCCTACATTTTCATCTCAGTTCATACCTGCTGAACTTAAAGGATTCATAATTAAAGATATAAATTTGAAAAACCTAGGAATACCTATTTCACAAACATAAGCCTTAATTTACACTGTCAAGTTTTTATATGAAAGATATTATAAACAGTTAACAACCTTGTTTCATCGGCAGTCACTTGTCCTTGTCTGAAAGATGCTCAGCTTTACTTTGTTCAGCCTATGGAAAAGGCTTAGGCTTGAAAAGGACAAGTTAACTGGCATTCTAGATAGTTAATTGTCCTCTATTTATCCACCCCACCTTTAATATCTTCAGTGGAAGAGATCAAGAAGGTAAAGGGCAAACAAACAAACCCAAGTAAGTCTAGAATCTCATTTATGCATCTCCTGAAGAGCACAAAAAAGGGAAAAATATTATGAAAAAGATGCTCCTATTAACTTTACACTGAAAACCAAATCATTCTACAAGGCCTAAGCAAAAGCCATCATCTCTGTTAAATGCTGACAAACAGCACTGAAAACCTAGTTCAAGTTTTCAAGAAAACTAATTTGCAGACTCTCTCAAAAGTACTGCACATAGATTTAAACCTTGAGGCAGCACCTTGAAAGTACAGTCATGTGGGAAACAATGTTCAGTATCAGAGAATATTCTTAAATTTTCACAATTTAAGACAAATTCCAAGAATATCCAGATCTAAAAGCAAGCTTCAGCATCCTCAAACACAAACCAAAATCCTGCAAATGCACCTGTACTTGTGAAAAGTGAAGAAGACACTTAAAAAACAGGGGAGAAACTACTATTAATCCACTTTATTGTTATTGCCTTTAGCATAAACCATGTGCCATGTATATCCCAGCAGCTATCCCTAAAAGTCTTCTAAAATGTTTGCTAACAGCACTGGGCTTTAAGTCTAAACATTTAGGTTTCTAAAGTTATGTCTTAGACCTGTTTAGAGTCTTGCATGCTTTTCAAATAAAGATGTCATACTCAGTATGTTTGTCTGCCTCTCCTAAACACAGCCAGCAGTTTCTCTTTTCATTTTATTGCTGTTTTGAAAGTAACCATTTTCACTCATCTGCAAATTCTTCCCTTTCTTTTCACCAGCCTTGATGTTTATCAATGGGAAACATTTCATTTTTCAATGACTCTGGTGGGCCAGTAAAAGATTTCCTGGTAAATAAGACATGGCCCAGGGTAGGCAAACCTTTGCTTATGTGAATAGACATGAGGGTCAAGAGGGCACCTCCTTGCATGAATAGCTTCTTTATTATTAAGCTGATGTTTCACAACCAGGATGGAGCAATAAAGAGTAAAAGTAAGGAACTGGAGAAGAGGGAAATGACTGAATCACCTTATATTTGGCTCAGTCTTCCTCCTGCAGCAGGGTAGATAAAGGTGTCATCACTATGGATCCCTGCTTTGTTGCCCTTCCTAAAGAGTCCCAGGATTTAGGGCCACTGAAACAAGTGGCAATGACAAGCCATAGACTTTTTATCAACAGACAAAGCTGTTAAACTGTTTTTAGGATTCTACAATGATGATAAATATGGTATATTAATGCTAAAAATGTTAATTTTTGCATATAGTCTAAAGAGGTATGAGACATTTCTCTTGCAAAGTAACCGTACATAGAGATGGGAGATTACGCAGTTCTTGTGTAAATACGCAGTTGTGGCTGAGGGTCTTTGGAGGCTTAAATAATGTGAATGATGTGGCATCTCAGCCACATTTACATTTGAGCAATCAGCTCTACCCAGAAGAACATGGACAGGCAGAAACCAGCCTATACACTGCCCAGGGTGAGCCACCTTTAAAATCAGGGTCTACATAACATTACTCCAAGAAGTGTTTAAGTACTTTCTTTACTTCTTACAGTTGTGATAAGTAATACGGTGCTCTCAACACTCAAAAGCAAATGGATTCTTCACACAAGAGACTCCTAAAAGTTGCTTTTAAGCAAGTTTATTTTTAGGCATTTCTCAGCATGGAAGGAAAAGGCTTTCTTCTCAGCATATCCGACAATACTCAGCTTGTAAATTTCTGCACGTGTGTTAAACACATTTCAGTAAACATTTATTGTGGTGTATTTCTACTGTAATGCATTGTGAAATTTTTATTACGGAATATAAACTTTAGACAGTACTTGACCAAATACAGCTCACTTAATAATCAGTTGAACTGTTGGCACAGAGATACTGGTCTGTAGGTGAGCTGAGAATCTGTGCTGATAACCTACTTGTCTTTTTAAGTGCTCAAGATCAACGCTACAGATCTAGCTTTGTAGTCATTCCACACAGTTTCCATTGCACTTAGAGCTAGCATTAGGCTCAAAGGAACACACAAGCTAACCTGGGTGGGGAACAAGGGCAGCAGAGAGACCGGTCTCTGAATAAGTCAGTCCTTGTCACCTTTCAGGCTGCTTCTGGAAACAAAATTGGTATTGTTAGTTCAACTTGAACATTTCTTGGCATCCTTTCATTTTACTAATACCCGTTTAAAATTCTACAGTTGGTGATATTTGCTGAAGAACTTTATGCGGTGTGTTTTAAATGGGGGTCTTAAATAGAACATCAGAGAAGTAACAGCAAAGCTCAACATGGCTCTGTAAAGTCATATGAGTGTCAGTGGGGACCAAAAACAGAGTGAAAGAAAAGGCTTCAAGATGAAACCACCCATTAAAAAGAGACAACAGCAGAGAAATGAGTTAAACTATGCAAAATCCCAAGAACAAGTTTAGGGAGTCCATGGAAGAAGCTAGAGGAAGAGGCTCAGAGGAACAAGACAGAAGTGGGGGTGAGGATGGGTGGGGACGTGTTAAAAGCCCATTTTCAAATCAGCAACCTTCTGTATTTATTACAAGAGAAAAAATCTGGAGGTTTAATAAGAGAAGAGGATAATCAAGATTTGTGAAAGAGATGCTAGCAATGTTTTAAAGATTCGGCAGAACCCAACAGAAGCAGCACTGAGTGGCTGAGAAAGGACAACTACAATGACTATTTCCGATATACTTTACAGCTTACTCAGGACAGAATCCCGATGTCCTTACATGATTCCCCCATCACAGTTAGCTTCAGCTAGGTTAGATTTCACCCTGCCATCATCCTCTGTCAGAAATGACACTACCCTCTTTCCCGTCACTTCTTACATAGAAGTTGAATAAGAACAGGAACAAAACTACAAGTCTAAAAGAAAGCAGGCAGTAAAGTTTCCAGTTACCAGTAAGAGTGAAATAAAGGCATTTACATTTGAGCTAACTTGAGCTTAGGACGACAACAGACCATCTATGAGGGATCATCAGACCATCGAGACTGGACATGGAAAGTAGGACATGACTGGAAGAAGTACAGAGGGAAAACTCAAACCACATATGGGACTATTACCAGGGGCTAACACGCATTGAAGAGGGAAGGCCCTCCACATTTTCACTGTCATCTTGTTTTTTAAGAAAAAAAAAAAACCAAACCAAAAAACCCGCAACTTTCTGCCACTTCAGGATTAATTGTGATATGCATCATGGGAGAAAACAAACAAACACAAAACCCCCTAACGATTCCCTCATATCAACATAATTTACATCCTAAATTGAGGCAGAATGTAGATTCTGCATTATGTTTGCAGCAAGTTAAGCACACCAGGCTTAATGCACATCCCAATCCAAACAAGGTTTCTTTCTTGAGGACATCAGAACAGACTTGGGATATAACTTAGAGTAAGATTTCGTTAAGACTCCAGGACAGCAAAAACATACTCCAAACACATCGCATATCTTTCATTTTCCAACATTCCTTTATGGTTTCAAGCCTCCATCCACCTGTTCCACTGTATACCACAAAGACACACCAGGGCACTAAGATGGTAACAATAAGGACACTACCAGAAAGCTCTGCTATCTGAAGCAGACAGAAGGCAGCCACCAACTGAGGAAACTTAAACCACAAACTTTTGGGATCAAGAACCTATACTCTTCTAAGCTTGCACAGTATCGATTACACCAAGAAAAATAATGAGCCACTTTGCCATTCTTCTGTATTTTAGCATTTTAATAGACTTTTAGTGAATTTGAAAATAAAATATTTTTTTTAAAAAACCCCAATGAACAGAAATAATGAACAGAAAATCTACCCGGTATAAACATTCTCACCACTGGAGCCCCACATATCTGGGCAGCCTGTTTTTCATAGTTCACCATTGCTTGCCACGACATTTTAACGGATCCATAAAAAGGCACTAACCAAGTTTATACTGCTCTCGGATTTAATACATGCTATCGATTAATAATTAGTTTTGAAGAGGCATTCTGCCAGATGACCAAACCAGGACGATTATCAACTCCTTACGGCTTGGAAAGAAGTCAGTCTCCTAGAGTACAACAGCGCAAGAGTTGCGAGCATCCCTCCGTGCGAGCCGTGCACCCTTTCCCCCGGTTACCCCGACTGACCTCCGGGACCCCCAGGGCACCTCTTCAGCATTTAGTAAGAAAACAATTAAAAAAGAGAAAGGGAAGAAAATCAGACCAAACAGAAGAGGATCGAGACTCTTAGCTTCACCTTCCCTCCTTCTTAACACAACATC
This sequence comes from Corvus cornix cornix, assembly GCF_000738735.6. NCBI lineage: Eukaryota > Metazoa > Chordata > Aves > Passeriformes > Corvidae > Corvus > Corvus cornix. The sequence goes on along the minus strand of NC_047056.1, from coordinate 29,937,610 downwards.
CATTGAGGCAAAAGGAACCACCCTGGGCGCTAAAACAAGAGCCGCATTCAGGGCGCCGCGCCGAGCAGCGGGCGGGAGCACACTCCGGGCGGGCACCTCTGGGCCGGCCAGCTAACGCTGAAATCAACCCCCAGCTCCTCTAGCACTCAGAGGGAAAGAGAAGGCAACGCGGACCCATTTAAGGGCTCTGTCATTAAGTAGTTAGGAACGATTAAGAGGTTTCCCTACGCTCCCGCTCGAGGGACAGTTTTTCGGCAGCGGGCTCTGTGAAGGCACAGACGCGGTCGGGCTGTGCCGGGTCCCGGCTGGTTCCTCAGCCCGCCCGCCCACGGGCGCGGGGTTTTCCGCTCCAGGGCGCCCGGCAGCACCTGCTGCTGCTGCTGGCAACCCCCGGCCCCAGCCCCGGCCCCAGCCCCGGCCCCGCCCCGGCGGCGCCCGCTGTACCTGCAGGATCTTGTCCAGCCCCTCTTGGCCCAGGCAAGGAAACTGCTTGAGCAGCTCCGTCTTCTGCCGCTTATAGTTGTCGGTAGCCGAGCGCCAGTGGGGCTCCTCCAGCACCTCGAAGATCGCCGCCCCAATGGACAGGTAGAAGATGATGGCCGAGGTCAGCAAGGGGCCCCTGTCCACCATGGTGCCGGCGGCAGGCAAGGAGGGCGGGCTGGCGGAGCGCGGCAGGCGGGCGAGCCGGGGCGGGTGCCCCGCGCTGCGGCCGTGGGTGCCCAAAGCCGCCCTGTCCTTCCCTGACCACCTCTGCCTACCCCGGCCGTCCGCCGTGCCTCCTCTCCCGGCTTCTGCCGCGTTCCCTTAGAGTCTTCCACACTCCCCTCCCACTCTTCCTCCTCCCTCCTCTGCTCCGCTCCACTCCACTCCCCCCGGGCTGATCTCCTTCCCCCAGTTCTTTCCCCTCCCTCCAGAGCAGCGATTTGAACCTGGTGCTCTCCCGCTTCCTCTGCCCCCGGCCCGCGCATGCGGTGCTGTCGCCGGGGAGAGGCCGGCGGGGCGTCCCGGGCGCGGCGGGACCCAGCCCGCGGCCCGGCCAGGGACGGGCGGTCCCCGCAGGGCGGGAGGGCGGCGGTGGGGTCCGGCCATCGCCATCGCCCTCCCCCGAGGGGCCGCCTGGGGGAAGGGGAGCGGGGCCGCGACCTCCGCTCTTCCCGCCCTGCCTGGCAGGAGCTGGTGTGGGGCCGAGAGGGCGGCTCGGCCCCGGCCTCCTCCCCCTGAGCGCGGCTGGTCCCCGCGCCCGCAGCCGTCTGTACGTTCCCCTCCGTGTTTTCCCTTGAGTCAGGGTAAGAAGGGGTAATGTCGCTCAGTTTTATTTTACTTTTTCCCTCATGCCGGCGGGTTCAGCGGAATTCCTCGTTTTCGACGCCGGGAGGCTGTGAAACGAGGTCTATAGCTTTCCTGGATGCGTGGAACCGTGGGGGGAAGGTGAGCAGGGGCTCTGAGGAGAAAAGAAGGTGTCTGTCCGCAGATTTCACCCCTTCCCTGAGACGTCCACACGTGGGCATTACAGATCATTCGGAGCAGAAAATGCATCTCCCTTTCTTTCATGCCTTTGGTACCTTCAGTAAATATTGCTGTGTATGCTGTCTGTGTGTTTGGGAGGGAGGGGGACACGGGGTAGTGATTTTCCATGAGATGCTCAAAACATCTTCCAGGCTGAAGCTCTCTTGAAGCTCCCCCTGTTTGTGAAGCCTTCTCCAGGAGACTCTTACAGCCATGCACCAGCCCACGCCGCTCCGTGCTCGAATAGGGCTGGAAATGGGTTTAAATGGGCAGGGAGAGGATATAGCGATGCGTTATGCACCCTGGCAGTGCTTCTGGTGCGGACACAGTTCATCTTACAAACATTGTTTTTGTGGGGGTAACTTGTTTTCTTCCAGCCCCCACAACAGGAAATAAACACTCAGGAAGTACAGTCGTTCATATCAACTGCATCAGCAGTAAGAGGTTTGGGGTGCATAGGTACTCAGTTGGAGTACAGAAACTAAAAGGCTAAGATAAGCCTGTGCAGACATAATTGAAATGGGAAGACGGGGAATGGAGGATAATGGGAAAGACAAAGGAAAGAAGTATGCAAGACAGGATGAAAAATCAAAAAGGAGAGCACATGGAAGGCAGAGGAACATGCCTTGGTTAGAAGGTGTATGGAGATACCTATGTAAAACTTTGAATCATGCCCAACGGATGCTTGTGTGAGATTGCCCCCAGGAAATCACATGGCCCTTAAGCAGTCCTTCTACTAATGTACATAGTGCTCAATAAAAATACATCTCCAAGAGGTTCCTGGCAGCCTAAAAGCAGGACTGGAGAAACCACAAAATCCACAAGCACATTAAGTGATCACTTTTTGCATGGGATTTCCCAGATATTTAAAGGAAACATTAAGAAGGAAAAAGGATTTTCAAACTGCAGTAGTTAAAAAAATTATATGTGCTAGAGGAAATAGCAGGAAAAAAGCATCATAATAAACATTTTTTAAATGAGTGTCATAAAGAAACTCCACTAATCTTTTTTATTAAGTTAAAAATGGGGGATGCTTCATGAAGTTGAAAGGCTGTAATTTTTTTAATTAAAAGGAAAAGAAGAATTTCATGATGCACAATTACCACATGAAAATTATTCCCAGGTGTTATCACTTGGCCCAAGACCTTTGCAAAACTTGAAAAGCCATTGGCCACATAAATTAATTTGAGCATCTGTCACTGTCTCACTCACTGATTTAAAAGTAAAGCTAAAAATTGTAAGGTATATAAATACTTATGGCAAATGACTGAAAGTGTTAAAGAACTTTCAGTAGGCACATCATGATACAATTTTCTTTTCGGTGCTCTTGCACCTTCTTCTGAGTCACCTGCAAGTGGTTAGGTTATTCTGACAGCAGCACCAGTAGCCTGACACGTTACAGCAATGCTGCACTTGTGTGTTCCTGACCCTGAACATCTGTGCTTTGTAACTGGAAGGTATTTGATTAAATTTTGAAACTGTACTCTGCTCCATCTGTCTTTAAGTCTCTAAAGGCCCATTTATACATTGAAACAGTATCTTAAAGGCATGAGGAATGACACGAATGACCCTGAACCCACTGCAGTTACAGAGCACAGAGGAGCAAAAACACTTCCAGGCATTTTACAGAAAGTTTGTGATTTTGATTCAACATTTCTGCTTTCCACTCTAAACTCCCAGTCACAGATTGCATAATTAGTACTCTCAGTAACTGAGTCAGTCGGTGTTTAAAAACAAACAAACCTGTGTATCACATACCATTTTTCCCTGTGTTGAAATGCTATTGCACTTGTTAGACTGTCTCCTTGTGTTTCTCTGAGTTTAAAAGAGGTGAGCCTGGTAAGGAGCAACATCCAGAAGAATAGTTTATTCCCCAAGGAACCATAACCAGCTACTCCTACAAGAAGAGGTGATCCACTGAGTATCAACAAACTTCGAGCACTTAGATATTTCACTTTGATTCCATTGTCTTTTGCAGAACAAATTGCAAGGTATACTTTCATGCTGCTGGCCAAGTGAGTGCAGCAAGAAGGAATGTTTTGTGTAGCTGGCCTCTCTTTGCGCCTCCTGATCTAAAATGCTTCTCCTGACCTCAGAAAAGATCCCATATCCTTTTATTCATGGGCCTTTTCTCCTCTTTGTTTCCCTTGGATTAAACAGTACCCCTATTGTCAACCCACAGCACCTGCCACATAGGCCCCACAGCTTTTCATGCTAGCTAAGTTAATGAAAAGGCTGGAGTTATTCACTCACAGGCTTTTAAATCTCATTAAAAATCAAGGGAGAAACAGCAGAAAGCACTGTGGTGAGCAATACCACAAGTATCAATCATTTGTATTATTTGCGTAGGACATTATTTCAGGCTGTCCAGTCCAAAAGGAAATCTCTTTCATCCAAACTGTATGTCTAAGACACATTTGCTGTACAGATGTTTCCTAGAGCAGCCTAAAATGAATGAATAAATGTCAGAAAATGTTTTAGATGGAGCAAGTAAAAGACGTTATTTGGGCTAAAGAAACCTGTCATGTAGTGGCAAAGACGGCATGTTATACTGAGTATGAGCTATGAGCCTCTCTTCAAGCCTCTGCCATTTTTCACTTAGAAGTCTGTTTTGGGCTGGTTGATGACTGTTGTCAATGCCTGTCAGCTCTGCATGTTTCATTTTTTTTAACTTGAAATTTAGACACCTCCAACGTTATCTTCAAGTGCTTTGCATCTAGCCACGTATGGTTTGACTAAGTTGAGGGGTGCGCTGTCGTGACTATCATGAGCAGTTTGGCTTCTTTGATGCAGTCCAGTGCACACAGAGAGGGTAAGAATGGTCTGCAGATGATGCAGAATTTTATATGAGGCATTTGTGGAAAGTTCAAAAATTCTCCATGGGATTGTTCATACCTTTTGGCTTATGTATTTACACAAAGCACATTTTATGCCCTGAATGTAAAGTAACACATAGTAAATCATAATAAAAATAATAAAAACCTTTACCAAAACAACCTGCATACCACTGCAACAGACTTCTTCACCCATGGACAGATAATGAGTGAACAAACACCACATGACAGATGTTAGTCATGCTGCTTAATGAATAACTGGTGATGAGTACAATACCTGTGTGGAATGGCTGTAATATGTTCAAGGAAAAATATGCATTTGGATCATCTGTTTTTCACTGAGGTACCTGCAGTGCTCGAGAGAAATATCTTCATCAGGAAGAAGCCTAGGTATTTCAACAGTTTTTCTGCATCTATTTCCTTGACTTGTTCCTCAGCCATCCATGGCAGTCACTGGATGATGAAACACATCTTCCTTCAAAATATTTTAAAAAGAAAAACTCTGGCCTTCTCTTTCTGTTCCACCATGACCTCACTGGTAGTGCCAAAAGCTTTATGGCAGTCCTTCATGCTGACATTCATGTCAGTGATCTAAGCATTTCAGAATACAGCTCTACAAAAAAAGACCAGCTCATACAATGTCAGTCCTGGACTGGCTTTTACCACCATGATACCCGGAGGACATTACTCTTCTAGATAATATGTTCAAGGATAGCTGAGCACCATGGTAACAGAGTCAGTGAATATGCAACAATCTGTTATTTTGTTATGTAAAACATCACTTTCAAGTCTTATTTTTGTGTCATTAAGAAGGAATTAAATTTTATTTGTGTACAGTAATATGGATGAATGTTTGCACATCACCCTGAAACTTGTTTCCCAAACCAGTTTAATTTAACTTTTATCAATCTGGTGTCATGCAGTGCGTGCAGTGCATACCTTCTCCAGTGTTACTGCCTGAACGTGACAGTGCTGGATTACAGGGGAGAATTCAAGGAGCTGTTAGCCTCCCCTGTCTCCCAGCTGGGTTGCACAGCTGTGTGTCTGTGTGCCAGGTTGTGCAATGAAGGGCCTTGTATGTGACTGGGCAGCTCCCGAATCCACACTGGGCTCCCTTCCATGCACGGTGTGTAGCACTCACGTTTTGTTAGTCAACATGCCGGAAGAGCTGTTCTGTTCCCACCTATCTCTTCCCTTTATAGAGAAAAAGTCAGCACATAACTTTGGCAGAGGAAAAGCAGAGGGAAGGTTGATGGTTTTTTTTCCCTCCTCTTGGGTGAGTAGAGCCTCGTAGATAACAAATGAAGACAGCTATACACCAAAAAAAACATTGAAAAGGATCATATTTTTATCATCTGTTCTCCTGTTCCAAACCCTGCAGCAACAGCTTGTGAGGCTAGATTGGGTTCCTTATCTAGGGAAAGAAAAGATGGAGTAAGTAAGTGAGAGAGTTGGCTACATGCAGTTAAAGGAGTATGGATTTTTAAGATTTTTGTTTCCTATGGACACTAGTTGCTTTTGTGCTTGATGTCCTGGAATGAAAGAAGGGTCATAGCCCATGCGGTCTCTATGCATGTGCCTCTCTCTTATGTGTTTAAAGGAGTTTTGAAAGAAGACAAGAGTTCCTGGCATAGTCAACCTCCACAGCCCCTTAGCCTGGCACCTGGTTCTTTGTGATCCCTCCACGTCACGTGTGGTATTGGGAAATACCAGCAGCAAAGGCTGAGCACTAACACCCACAGCTGTCCTGCAAGTGAAGGGCCTGCAAAGCTGTTAGTGGCTTTTAACTTATGCCTTGAACCCTCCTAGACCATCACCAGGAGAGGTGTTATAAGAGAGTTTGGAGGAACTTAGATGTCAGTGTTACTGCCTTCCAGTGGTTCCTCCCACATGCCAAAACTCAGCAAGCAAATCCAGGTGACTTGCAGATATGACTGTTGGGAGTTAACTTGGCACAAAAGTGACTGGGTTAGAGCATCAGAAAAAAATCCACCTGGTCTAGTGTTTCAGTCAACAGCAGGACTGTTGTCATTGCTCTAAGCATAGAAGCTGCCTGCAGGTTCTAACTTCCAGGTCTCATGGTGAGCACCATGCTCTTGGCTCTCGGTGACTTTGTAGGGATGTGTGTGTGCATGGTCACAGTCAATTGCAGGATAACCCATGACTGAGGTGGAAAAGCAAGTCAGATGCTGGATATTTTCCTCCTGTTGTGTAGCACCTCAGCAGTGCTCTGTTCATCATTCTGTCTCACAACTGGAACAAAGTCCAGGGAAAGTGAAGAAGCAGTGAGTGAATGGAAACAAACTCAAACTGCCCATGTTGCTGCTCTCCTTTGGGAGCTCTGGGGAAGTCCTGGTAACTCAGGTCAGACTCACAACGGTGCCAACAATGAGGTGTGGGGGAGGTCTGTCAGGAAGCAGAGTTGAGGGAAGGCAGAGAGCATAAGAATAGACAATTCCTAACTGTACCTGTACATCTGCAAAAATCTCTGAAGCAGCTGAGAGAGAGAGAGAGAAGAATATGTGGGTCTCTCTAAGGGCATCCAAACAGAGGTGAACATCCCAAGCTTCTTGGTTCATTCAAGAGGACCATCTGAGGCTGAACATCCCCAGGGAATACTGCATTGCCAGCATGGGTTATAGAAACTAATGGTTAGCAGCCTGTTAGAGGTTTCACAATTCATTTCCTTTGAATATTAGTTATTTCTTTTGCCAAAGAGAGGCGAAAAAGGGAGGAGGAGGAGGAAATAAAAACTAAATGGGCTATTTCATTTATTTTATAAGATAAAGTCAATAAGCAGATGGGCGAACTCTGCAGATGGCATTGCTTCAGTCAAGACAGAAAATTCAGTGCTTTCCCTGCATGTGTTTTTTGCAAGATTTCTTTGGAACAAGGAAGTGTATGCAAATAATGGAACCAATCTGCAAAAGCTCATTCAGCTCAGCAGCCATGAACTCTCACTGACTGTGGATACTTGTAACAATAAAGATTCTCCGGCTGGGGAGCCTGGCTCTTAGGTCTGCTTCATATTCTACCCTTGCTTCACTACTCCCTACTCTCACCCCCAAGCTTTTGCAATTCAGTGACAATCAGAGTTAATAAAGGTGTGTCTGTGATCCTATAAAGCAATTTGCATCATCTTCTTTTGTCATGAAATTTTCACAGGGGAAGGAGGAGCAGCAGCATTTTGTCCAAGTAGAGGTTGCCCTGGCAGTGTACCAAGAAGGCTGAAGCCCTTAATTTTCGTAAGAGAGATTTGATTACCGCAGCCCATATCTGAGTGCAGAAATGTGTCCTGCAGAAACTACGCTCCCCCACCCCCTCACTCCTCCTCTTCCAAGATAAATCTAAAAGTAGTCTGGAGCTTACAGTCTTGCATTACTGCCGCTGTGTCACAAGCTTGGGCTACCTTGCTGAAATTATTGTACTAGGTATACAACAGATTACACGACATCTGCCTCTGCCCTACCAAAATAATAATTTTCCATAGCCAGGTTGAAGAAACTGCGCTACTTTCACTAGCCAGAAGTGTCCAGAACCTGCCAGTTGACATTAACTGTGTTGTATGTTATTTCAGTGTGTGTCTATTATAAACAGATGACAATGCAACTTCCATTTTGAGTAAAGGAACTGATAATCGACACAGAGCTATTAAAACATGACAAATAAGTAATGCCTAAGCCAGATAAATAAATGAGCTGTTGGAGAAGTCTTTCTTCTGCTGTACTGTCTAGTGCAAATACAGCAGCCTTGCTCAATAAAGAAGACCTTGTTTAGTTCTGGGCTTGTCTCAACACTAGTCTTTTACAAGCACTTTGGACAAGATCATTAAACCTGCATGTATCAACTGAAGACATGCCTCCCAAATTTCCTGCTAGTGCTGGGAAAAGCTCTAGTTGCACAATTATATCTTGACTAACAAATATCTATTCTCAGCAGTGGGAAGTGAGTTATTTTGCAGCTCTCTATCAGAGTCTACAGATGCCTTGTATGACATTTAGAGAGATTAAATTCCTTTGCCTCTCTTTATACCTGGACTGCTTGTAGGGCATGCTGCTTGGAAAACGTGGGAATATTACAATTGGAATATCTATTATCATGATAATGTGTGGAAATCTGACAGAGCAGTTTGGTAAGGACATTACTGGGGTTCGTAGGTAAAGCAGAGAGGGGATTTTGATATCTGTCATTAGTACAGAACAGTGGGAAAAGCTGCTGTGGTTCCTCACTGGCAAGACACAGTGGGGAGACTGCTACTGCCATAAGCTGGGCACTGGACAAAAGGGTGGGATGGAGCCCTACAGGAAGAGTTGTGCAGGCTGGCTGCCATGGGGGGGGGCCTTTGCTGGCCATGTTGTGGGCAACAGGGCCACACAATGAACAGATACTCCAGCTATCATTTTTATTTTCCAGAAAAAAGTTGGCTTTCCTATCTGGGGTGACTAAACTAAAATGTCTTTTCTCCATTCACCTTGATGCAAACTCATCTGTTTTTGAACAGAGATCCCAAGTTTTAAGATCCAATTCAAATCTGAAGCTTTCCTTATGGTCTCCACTCTGTGGAGAATTCCTCTGAGTCTGGCAGTTTTCCATATTAGAAATCTAATATTATTTACATTGATTGTGGTTTAGACATAAAGCTTGAATTCGGTCCTATGTGGATAGAAGGACTGAATATCTTCAAACAGTGGTGCAGAGAGAGAAAGAAAGGAAAAGCAAAAAGGCCTTGAATAATATAAAAGATGGGATCTAGCACTACTAAGGAAGCAGACCAAATAACATCGTGGTCTTTTCATTTGTGACTTGTGCAGCACAGGCTTTTCAGGATGGTTGAGTACCCACTTCAGGACCAGGGGGCAGGGGTAAGGAAGAGCTAGCTCACAGCAGCACCTTGACAGCTTGCCAATGCACACACAAGCAATATGCACCTTTTGGTTAGTCCCTGCAGTGAATTATGTTTTCAGTTGTACCTTGCAGAGTGAATAGCAAATAACTTCAGACTGTAACACTGTCCAATCTGTTCCCCCATATGCACTCCTTTTCCAAAGAATACACTGTACCATGTAGTAATGAGGGCATTCAAATAACAATGGAAAGACTGACTCTGATATTCTCCTGTGCTAATTTCAAAGCTGCCTATCCAGTTCTCTGCCTTTTTTGGCAAGTCTCTTTACACCATTTATGCTTGGTTTTAAACAGACTTGGTAGGAGAAAGATTCCAGCACACCTGATCCAACTTTTAAACTCAGCTCCACAGAAAGGCAGATATTACATAGGCATAGAGTTAGAAAGTCAGTAGAACTTTCCCTGCTTCCTAGCACATTTTTATTTCTTAAAATTATGTAAATTCTGTGTTGGTAAGGTAGTAAAACTGACTGTGGGACATTACACATGAACTGGAATGCATGGCACAAGAAGTCACATCTTTCTGTAACACTAAATATTGTCTCACATATGGGAGGCAATATATCAGAACTCACAAATCCTCTTTTAAGCACCTGTAAAAAACCACTGAAACCAACACAGGCCACCTGCGACGTGCAAAGCCCTCAGCCGAAATAGTCACATTCACGAAGCTGAGTTATGAAGTCCTCTATAATAGAAAGTCCTCCAAACTTGAAAGATTTATTGTTCTTCTGGGGGCAGTTTTAGGCATATAACTTATTCCCACTGAGCTCTGGCAGTTTCTCATATCCTGGTTGTTCTCACAGTATCTTCTCTATGGCTAGTCTTGCAGCCAGCTTGTTTTCTAGCTGGATAAGCTGCCTCTGCTGTAATATCAACACTTGTCGGGCCAACAGGGAAGACAGTGGAATCAGATACATATATAGGATAGCAATAGTAATACTGTACATTCTTTATTCCTCGTATTGACTTTCTCCCTGAAGGACTGCGCACAGCACAATACTGAGGGAATTTCAGCCCTTTTACAGGGCCAAGACATGGTTTCTACAACACCTGTGTTCTAGTTAATGCTCAGGTTGGCTATAAGTGGAAAATAACTCGTTACACTTCTGCACATAGGCAAATTTTGATTAAAGACAACAAAAGATTATTTGGGAGGAGTGAGGGTATTTTCTTCTTCTTCTCATTCTGGAAAGGACTACCAAAGCCCTTCTACCTACTGAACTATAAAGACAAAGAATAAAGGTTGCAACTAATGTGGGGGAAAGGGAAAGGTTTTACACCACCACTCTGTCCTGTTTGAGTGGTCCATCTCCATACATTCTTCATGCTTGGACAGTGCAGTTTCTATTAAGAAATGTTCCTTCTTGAGTGTCTGCTTCATGGAGTGATAGCTAATAGAGTGTTGTGTCATACGTGGTGCCTGGCACAGGGCACTGCTCTGCTGTGAATGGGCTCAGCTGAGCACAGTGGCTGTGAGGACATGGGTGAAGGCTCCCAAGTGCACTTGTTGGACCAAATACACTTCTGAAAAAATAGCGTCTTGGAATAAGATGACAAGTAAAAAGCAGCAAGCCTCTGACTGGAAAACAGACAGCCCATTTATTCTTTCAGAAATTCCATTTATGTAGGAGATGGATACAAGCCCTCCATACTGCTAAAATCCTCCAACTCTTGCAGACAGACAGGTCTCCTTTTAACCATTGTCCCAGGTGTATTTCATCTGCAATATAAAACAAGTCTGGCTCACCCCTTTGCAGACCTCTGAACTGTCAGAAGCCTGGGACAGAAAGACTCTCAAGTGATTGCATCACGTGAGAGGGGAGGAGGTCAGAGGGAATCATCGCTTGAGAATGCATGCCCACATCTCAGCTCCTAATCCTGGTCTGACACGGGGCATGTTGGATCATGCATGGAGGAGATGCACAGGGCATGCCACTGCTGGCAGGTGCGTGCTGCTTAACAAGGTTGCTCTGAATGCTGGCCCCTGCAGGTTCTCCTCCACCTGCTCCAGCCCCAGGCTGGAGTGCTTCCTCTCCGCAGCCGCAGTGCTGGCAGCAGCTCCTACCTTGGGGGATGCTACTGCAAGGATGGGCACAGGAGGATGGTGCTGCTGCAGGGATGGGTGCAGGAGGATGGTGCTGCTGCAGGGATGGGCACAGGAGGATGGTGCTGCTGCAGGGATGGGTGCAGGAGGATGGTGCTGCTGCAGGGATGGGCGCAGGAGGATGGTGCTACTGCAAGAATGGGCACAGGAAGATGCTACTGGCAGTGGAGGAGTGGCAGCAGAGGGAATACCACTCAAACTGCCTCAGGCTCAGCAGGACTTCTATTGGCATCACCAAAGGATCATGCCACTGCCTTCGTAACTGCAGAAATACTTCCCAAGGCTGACTTTTCCTTTTAGAAATAGAGAAATTTCATCCAGTGAACTATGCATTTCTTGGATGTTATTTGGCTTGCCAAATGGCTGTAACCTGTCAGCTGTACCAGATCAGCCCAAGGCCTAAAAATGCTGTGTCTTGTATCTTATGGCTGAAAGATTAGTTTGTGCATGCTTGGCTAGAGAGGTTCTGTTAAGAGAATCTGTTACATAGAGGTTACTATGCTCCTTGTGTCTTCCTCATAAGGCACATGTGTCCTTTCCCCTAGAAAAACATTGAAATTGTCAAGGGCTTTGCATATGTTAAGGAACAAAAAAAAAAAAAAAAAAAAAAAAAAAAGCAAGAAGGTCAGAGAATACACAAGTTCTTTGGGTTCCTGTGTTTTGCAGCCAAAGTTCTGAAAAGCACTTCTGTTCAAGCACAGAAACTGTGGCTCTCTGTACTGTTAGAAGGGTGTCAGCAATTGCAGAAGTGTGGAAGAGGAGAGGAAGTCTCATGGTGCCAGCTGAAGGAAGGAGAAGTAGTGACATGAACAGTGCCCCTTCAACCAGCAAGGAAAAGAGGAATCACCTGCTCTGTCTCTAAACCACCAAGTCTCTTTTCTGTGCTAGCAGGATGCTCCTCCCAGCTCCTACTTCAATTTAAAATTGTCTTTCAGAGAAGTAAATGCAAATGCCCCAGGTGAGAACTCATCAGTATCACAGAAAATAAATGGAACCCATGGAGTCAGGAAAAAAAAACCATTTTAAAAATGGCTGAGTTTCATTGCACTTACTTCTCTTTGAACTTGCTGAAGTTCAGATACGTTCAGAACTGGAGTTTTGGAGCAGATCCACCTCTGTTGTCAACTCACTTATCCTCTGTTGTTGTGGATTGTTTATTTAAAAATAGTGTGCACAAGATATCACTCTAGGTGAAAATGTAGAAAAATTAGTTCTGAGTGCAGTGGCTGTATTTTTTAAAATGCTTTAAATAATATGCTTAAGAAAGCTGAGGACAAGTACGTGTGAAGATATACTGCTTAAAAAAACCTGAACTTTAACCTTGTAGGTCTGCACATTTGTGCAGATATCCACATCATAAACTCAAGCACTCTTAGATTCAAACTGCTGGATTCATCAGGAACTCTTCAGCTGTGGACAGAATATATTTCAGGAAGTTGGAAGTAGTACAGAATAATCATGGACTGAAAAGGCTTTTGCCCTGTTCTGAGTTGCAGAGCAGGATTTGGCCCAAAAATACACTATCAGAAGCTCTTTGAATTAATGTAATAATAGAATATGGTGTTTTTATTTCTTTTACGTAATGGTCTCCAATTCATTCATAAGTATTGTTTAGCACTAGCTACAGCTCCGTTGTGGGAATGTGTTTTCACAGGCAGCTGTGATATGGTTGTATGATTTACCCTGGTTCACAAAATTTAAAAACAACAAAAAACAAAGAGTAAACAAAATGAGGCAGGGAAAGGGAAGCAAGAAAAGGGCCAGGGAATCAATCAAGATTGGAATGAAAGTTTTGCCTCCTATTCCTGCTGGACAATATTCTCTGTCACCATCACTCTCACTAATTTACCTGACCAAAAGGATGTTAAGTCATACACTGTCACGATTCTACACAAGGTTATTTTTGACATTTTTTATTTACTTCCTTTTTGACTGCTTCCTAGGTTTCCTCAGGGAGGGATAATAATGTCTACCCTCAGAGAAGCCCAAACTGTATTATTGTACTCCCGGAACAGTTCCTAAACCCAGTTGCTTCTCAGACATTAAAATACACTGTATCTGTCAACCCATCCCTTTTAACTTTCCCAAGCATTGGATGTTTGTGCAGTGCTTTATGTGCATATAATTGCAATGACACAATTGAAATATGCTTAAAAAGATAGTTTTATAATAAGTCTCTGTGTTGTTACTCAAGTGAGGTTACTTCAGTTTCTGGCTTGTCACAAGAACCAGCCATAGAGGAAATATATGGGCCTTTTCACATGAGGGAAAATTAATACTGGGAACTTTGTAACTAAGAAGATGTTGAGAGACGTGCACCCATTAAAGTCTCTGACTAACAAACCAGGGAAATGATGGCAGACCACTGGTTACTGTGAGAAAGATGCTCTTGCAGTTTCCCCACCCGGTAAAGGCTGGGTCCAAATGTTTGTTGTCAGTTGCTAGAGAGCCTGTAACTTGACATAACCAGGCGCTGATGTCAGGGCTTCTGGACTAATACTGAGCTAAGCTCTTGTCAGCATTTATAGTTAACCTTTTTATTATGGATTGATGGCACAAAGCAAACTTAAGTCAATGTTTACCTCTACTGTTAAAAGCAAGGAGAAGGGACGAGAACAGTTAGTGGCTTCAGGATGGCTTGATAGTCAAAGACTAGTGTCCTTGTAAATCTGATAAATAACAGACAGTCCAAATTTTTGTAAGAGCTCCAAGGTTTCCTGTGGGATTCCTTTAGATAAGGATTTGAAGGGCGCTGGTTACTTCCGAAGGTACGTTCCTCTCTCAAGGTCCAGCATATGGGGAGAAACAACTTCAAAACACAGAGAAGGAACATATGGGGAGAAACAGCTTTAAAAAAAAACCCCAAACCCAACAAACTGACTAGTACTTCTTTGCATATAGACTGTCTACACTCTCTTAGAAGAAGCAGGAAGTCAGTGGATGTGTAAAGCAAGAGGAACAATTAGATAAGACAATGGTGAGCAGAAACACAAAATGCAATGGAACCAAAAAACACATTGTCATATGTAACCTCCTGAGTCAGGGTCATGCCCTAAATACACAGGACTGTCTGAAAGTAGTGCATGTTGTATTTAAGTACCTAAATACAGACTTAATGCATACCTGTAAAATATTTTTCAGATCCAGCATAATATCTTTTTATGTACAATATGTTCCTTTAATAAGGAAGAGACAGCAATCCTGAACCTGTAGTCAGAGGTGCTTGTCTTAAAGAAGGTTCCTGGAACCATCTTGGCTCAGGTTCAAAGGCTGCTCAAATGTTTAAGCTCAAACTAATCAAATTAAGTGTGTTCTTGACAGATTATGTTCCCCCTTTCGTAGGTCTCCCGTGGGGGATATTAGTCACAAACTCAGAAGAACGCCTACACTGCATCCACACAATTTGAGGTAAATGTTAAAATCATCCCCCACCTGAGCACACAAATCTGGTAACTGCTCAACCATTTATGCAATTTGCATGTGTAAATGAATTTAGCATTCACAGATGGATTCCTATGCGTATTATGGATAGTTAAGAGTAGAATCTGAAAGCTTCTCTGTAGTTATTTCCCACGAGGGGATTTTATCACATCAAATTATAAATCTATATGTTGAGATATGTCTATATATAAAGATGCACAGAACATACCTGCCTGTGTTCACTTCTGGAGCTGTACCAGTGCTTAGCCAATTGAGAATGTGATGGTGGAGCTCCGTACAAGGTTGTCTTTGCTTGTCACATTTTGGGAAGTGAGCAGGACAGCAAGACTGGCAATTTTTTCAAACTGTAGTGGCCTCTGAGAATAGCTGATTTCATGTCCTCTGAGTGTTTGGATTTCAGTTTGTAGATCGTTTCAACTATTGCTCTATTTTTTGGAATGCAAATCTTCAGGTTATGCAATGTACTATTCAAATTCTTTATTGTCAGTACTCAGAAAGGAAGTGTGTCACCAGTCCCACTGGCCACTTATTGGCACCAAGTTGTTAGCAAAGTGTTGTATGAGTGCTGAGTTTCTGGCACTGCCCTTCTTTAATATTTTTTCCTTTAGAGAACAGACAAACACAGTTCTGATCTACGCAGATGAATGTAGAAAAATAAGGTGGTTTAAGGTTTGAGTCTGCCAGCTCTGTCAGTATTATCAGGTTCTGTAGTGTAATACAAAATGAAAGTATTTTTGCATGATCAGTCCAGGGAAGAATTGGGTGGTTTAAATGATCAATACTTCACCTAGCCTTAGAGAATTCAATTTTCATCAACTTCTCATGAAAACAGAAACATCTTCCAGATATTCACATGTTAAAAATACAACATCTCTCACTCACAGGTTTGCAAAACTGTTTCCCGATATGATTTTTAGTTTCTAAACGGGTGAGAATTCCAGGAAAGGTAATTTTAAAAGTTATCCTATACTTCATGTTTAGGGATCAGATTAAAGTTTGGGTAACAGTAATGGCACATTTAGACTTTTGAAATTCCTCATGGGAACCACAGAGCTACTAGTAAGAGCCATGAATGTGACTTTGCCTGTATGCCTGTAGGCATAGATTTATATTACAGTATTATAGGTTTATATATTTGAATATTCCCTGTCAGATAAAAGAACATTAATCAGTGTAAGATGTTAGGAATTGATAAATCTCTTGACTAATTCTCTGGAGACATCTCCCTCATACTGATGTGCTTTTGGATTAAATGAACTATGTTTACCTTAAATTCTATTCCATAACACCTTGAAAGTCTTAATCTCAAAGACTGCCAGGAAATTTTGGGAAAACAAGAAAAAAAAAAAAAAAAAGCAAACAAATCGAAACCTGCAATACTCTTCTTAAGTCATAACACAAAAAAGATTTCAGCACTTCTTCCTCTTAGAAAAAAAAGAGCAAAAGGATACCTCTGAATACCCGGATTCTCTACCTTGTTGGTTTATTTTTTAGGAATAAAATACTAATAGAAATTTAAGAATGATAAGAAATTTAGAAAAAGTATCATACCAGTAAGCAGACAGTGGTATAGGACGTTAACAAACTAGAAAAATGAAGCTGATCATCTGAAGTGATGGGGACTCTTTTCTGCCTACTTAAAACTCAGTTTCTGGTTTGCAAATTTACAATGCTAATGCCCCATAAAGACTTCTTAGGTGAAAAAAGTCTTTGCTAAAGACTTCATGTTTCCTTCTTTCCTATTCTCTCATATTATTTCATCAGACATTGATGACAGTAATTCGAACAGAAATAAAAAGGTTTCTATAAAACATCCAGAGAGTCCTTTAGGTAAACCGGTGTTAAAAAAATAGCACTGACAATTCCTCTCAGTTTCAGAACCTCACAAGAATTAGAAAAACTGTTATTTTCTCTTTGTAAACCACTTTAACATCAGGGTATGTTACTTGAAAATTTCAACCCTAAAAAAGAAATGGTCAAAAATAATACTAATCCTGTGCACTAATTTTTGCAGCAGATGTGCTGTTACAGGCATTCTCTGCCCTTTGCTGGGTTTTAGCTGCTGCTCTTGTTTTTACCTGCTGCTGGAATATAGCTTTATCAGATGAGGCTGCTGTGTTACACTGCTGCTTCCTACCAGTGTGTTCCTGTTTCATTTCTTTAATTACATCTCTACTGTTTATGCCATTTGCAATATGTGAATGAAAACAGAAACCAAGGCATGAAAGAAATTGACAATATAGATTAAGTTATAAATCTGTAATCTCTCTTAGTCTGCTACTTCAGACTTTACTATCCTCATATGCATTTTATCTTGTTACAGTGATATACTGGATTTGTGTGTACCCTCTAAAAAGCCTAATCATTTGGGAACCCTTTGGTTAACTATGTAGTAGGATCACTTTTTCAGGCACAGCAAGTATTTTTCCATCCAGCTCTATCTTCACAAACTCAAGATGTCTTTGATAGATAAGGTTATTCATTTCTTTGTCATTTTCAGCATGGACTTTTTAGCATTTTGGTCTGAGGTATGACTGTTGCCAGCATAGCTGTATAGCTAAAACCTGTAGGAAAAATGCAGCTGAAAAGAGCAGATACAGTGTTCTGCTTCTCATAAGGTAGTGAACTGCTCTCCTATAAACACTTCACTGTTAATATATCTTCATCCTCAATTTAGAATATAGTTGGAACAGTACAGTTTCTGGGTAGAAACATGGCCCGAATGACTTTCATGGTTCATTTTAAACCCAGTTGGCTGTCCTGGTTAATGTGGAGTTCTAATGCAGTTTGATAACAGATAGATTTAGTTTAAATGTTTTCTTGAAAAAAAAAGTATTTAAAACATTAATTAATCTAAGATTAAATGCTTTACTTCACAGGAATTTAGAGTTCTGATGAATCAGAACCCAGTGAGTAAATGAATAGCTACATGGTTTTTAGAAGTTCTCCTTTTAGATTATACACTCTCAAGCTCAAAAACTACTGATATTTCAGCACAATGATTATTATACTAATTACTTTTTGCCAGAAAATACGTTAAATGTTACCACATGAATATAAAATAGAAACTGTTTTAAAATGTTTATTATATTGAAAATATACTATGCTATTATTATGGTATCCCATATATGGGATATGCTAGATGAACAGAATCCATAAAAAGAGTATGCTTCTTCTGGGAAAGCAATCGTCTAAAGACAGAAAGAAAACAAGAATTATGAGGAGAGAAATAGTATATTTTAATCATAAAATCACTGTGAGGTGATGTGATACTGAAGCAAAGAGTGTCATTAACATACATAATTTCATCTACTCAGACCTCAGAAGAAGAATATTTGTGAAGGTTACTTCTAAGTTTTTCTGGTCATTTTTCCTTGCAAATGAATTTTTAGACAGTCTCCAAACACTATCAGTCAAATGAATCAAGTATGTTGGGACAAACTGTATGAATACAACAAAAGGTGATTGTGGAAATTTAACAGTTGAGACTAGTGAGAAAATTGCAATGTAAAATGGTTTTATTAGAAAATATAAACCCCGAAATGTTCCACCAGAACATTTTCAGTGCACTTCTGACAAAACGCAGACTGGATCCACTGGGGATCTGCAGCTTGTTCTGAGTTCTGCCGTCTGCCGTTAGATCCAGAACGTAACCAAGACCTTGAGCTTCCAAGTCCATAGCTCTGTGTCAGTGCCACACTGCTGGCTTGGTGGCTCACATTTATCCCCCAAGGCACCCAGGTCCTCTGCTAACAGCCCTGCCTTGCCATATGGGTTATTTCAAAACCAGTGGTCCAAATGTTTCCTTGCTTCCTATCTCTGAGTGCCGTTGCTGGGAATGTGGGAATCTGCGTGAAATGAGGTCTCTCTCTGCTGGGAACAACTTCAGGATACCTGAAGTGATGGATGACTATCTTGTACCACATCAGTATTTTTATCTAAATGCATGACACCAAATCATTTATTTAATTTAGGGCGTAGTATGGCATTATAGCAATGATGTCACTGAAAGACATGTTCATGCTTTTCAGAGCAGCTCCTTGTGTAAAGTTGCACTCACACAGCTATAAAGGTATTAGGCAAGTAAGACTTATATTTGTATAGAAACTGATGTTAGCCTGATATAATCTGAGTGGACATAGCATTCTCTATGTTGATTTAGCTTTAGTTAATTGCCTACTGACTTAAGCTAAATCCTTAAACCTACTCATAACTTCCCATATAT
Organism: Corvus cornix cornix; assembly: GCF_000738735.6. NCBI lineage: Eukaryota > Metazoa > Chordata > Aves > Passeriformes > Corvidae > Corvus > Corvus cornix. The sequence goes on along the minus strand of NC_047056.1, from coordinate 29,918,592 downwards.
CAGGGTGTGCTCTAATCATTATAGTTTTCTTTTCTGTAAAGTGACTTAGAAGTTCAAGACTCCTTTTAGAAATTACTTCAATCTCCAAGAACCTCAGACTTTTTGTAAGACACTAAAACTTAAGCTTATCTTGAAAATTATATCAGTGGCCTTGAAATGGCAAGAGTCTCCACCTGCGTCGTGCAGCATAAAGCCCTAGACTGGAAAACAAGTCCAAAGTAAATATTTAATTGAGGATAAACAACAGTTCAGAGAGATCAAAGAGAGAACTTACACTTCTGACCACGACTGTTTAAACTTGCCCAGCTGCAGGTTAGGAGCAGTGATCACTTTGAGGTCACCTTCACACTCAGAAATGACAGGAACTTCATTATTTAAGCCATCTCAGATCTGCAGGCATAAGTTCTCTGGAGAGCTCTGAACTCTAAGCTAGCTACACTTTTTCCATGCCTGAGGATTTCTCATGTCTCATTAAATAATGATCTCCAATCATGAAAGCCAGTGGTGATCACAAGCTCTTAAACTGTCAGTTATCTGGTATTTGCATCTCTTACTGAGGGGAAAGAGCAGGGCGTGGAAGGGAGAAAGATGGCATGCAAAGTGAAACTGAAGTCAGAGAGAACTGCAAACATGCAGGCTGAAAAACCCTGCTGTTAAACTATCCTATAATATATAGACTCATAAAAAGTTAGGAATGAGGATGTAGCTTCTGGCAGTGTCAATACACCAAGTAAGCAAAATGTTAGCATGGCTTAAGACAGCTTCATGATCTTAATTTTCCTTCCCTGCCTCAATCATCAATGTGATTATTTAATATAACCAAGGAGATTTAATACTTTAATCTTCTACCTTTGTTGGACATGGTGGCATTGGTTCCAAATATGAGACTCAAACATACATCATCATCACATCATCATCATATATTCTGGCTGAACTTGAAGACCTTGCCTTGTAATGTGAGTAACAACAGTTTTAGCATTAATCCTAGCTTTCAAGAGGCAAGTATTTTCCATGAGGAGGGAAGATGATTTGAACAGAAAAACATCTAAATATCTACATAAGAAACTCATAGAATAGCCCCTTTCTCTGTCTTGCTCAGGGAATCTAGCCAAATGTTTCAGGGCTTGCAGATGGAGCTAGTGGCCTGACCACACCAGCCCTTTATATCTGCCCATGAAGTTTTGGGATTCTGTTCCAGGCTCTGGGACAGCTGGACAACGCTTCTCCAGTCAATGTTCCTCTCCAGTGCACTGCCTTGAAAATATTAACAACAACAAGCTACTTCCCTGTCAATAAAAAAGGGCTATCATGCAATAAAATGACCAAGATGAAGGTACAGGAGGACCTTAATGTAGTTGAAAACAAAGAATAACTGGTGTGTGAAACTGTGAAAAGTAGAGAACTGAATTTTTTGATAGATCAAAGAGGAAGAGTCAGGCCTCCAAAATCATAATTTAAAAAAAAAGTCTGTGTTTCTTGTGCACATTGCACAGTCTTATCCCCAAACTCAGTTGCCCAGCAGGTGTGCCAGCAGGAATGAGATGACAGGGTAGAGAGCTCCCAGGTGTCCCTAAGATTAAAGTAATAAGGTTCTAACCCACAGCCAGCATCTCTCTCCTGTCCCAGTGCAACTGTTCTTGTGGCTGCAGGTAATCTTTACCTGTCCTTTTATCTTCAGAAAGCTGATGTACATCAGCTACCCCAAGGTTAAAAAAAAAAAAAAGATAGAAAAAGCAGAGTTCAGCACTGAAGACAAGCCCTAAGGAGATACTGACAAGCAGTCTGTCTTGAGGGGGTAATTTCCAGATGGGTCTGGTACAGAAACCACATTCCTGAAACTAATAGATGAAAGCATGGCAACTGATACAGCTTAAATTTGTGACTCGGGCAAATCTGTGCTTACAAGATAGGATTAATGCCGATGCCAGCTAGAACTGCAGTCCCTTAGTGCCAGCAGTAAGGGTTTGGGGATTGTCCATCTACAATAACTGCTTGCTCTACTGACTGCCATGAATACACCATTGATTTCTTCATGTATTTGAAAAATGGCAAAACAAACATTCCCAATACAATCTGGGCTTTCATTTGCAGGAGGGCTGAGCTGGTTCAGGCAGGTTATAGCAATTTGTCTGTTGACATTCTTCTGATGGACAAAATGCTTATTATAAATAGGTTTGTTGCTTCTCCCGCTCTGGTGGCCTCTAGCCAAAAATATGGTCGGATCCTGGCTATAAGAGTTGGCTCTGCAGATACAGTGCCCCATATTCAGTGCAGCTCCAAACTCTAAGGGAAAATTAATTAGATATACCATTAAGGGAATTTTAGAAGGTTAAATCTTCCCACAGCTGAGTGGAAGAGACGAGAGGCACGTGTCTGTCTGTGGCTGGTGAATTCAAAGCCTATGAAGCTTTTACATTCAGTTTACATGGGGAAAGGGTATAAATGGTCCACAGGCTTGCAAGTGGCCCTGGCAATATAAAAAAAACCTTCATAAAGTGATCCTCTGTAAACCAAATCAGCTTGAAGGGAGCTTCTGAGAGAGATGGGAACAAATGTTCTACCAGGGCCTGTTGTAACAGGACAAGGGGTCCTGGTTTTAAACTGAAGGAGGATCAATTTAGATTAGATATGTGGAAGAAGTTATTTACAATGATGGTGGTGAAACATTGGAACGGGTTGCCTGGGGATGTGGTAGATGCCCCATTCCTGGAAACATTTAAGAGCTGGAGCTCTGAGCAACCTGACCTCACTGAAGATGTCCGTGCTTGTTGCAGGGGGTTTGGACTAGATGACTTTTAAAGGTCTCTTCCAACCCAAACCATTCTATGATCTAACAAACCAGATCATATTGCAGACATCCAAATATTAGATTTAGCACGAGGAAGAAGGAAGGAATATGAGGCTGGGAAGGAGAAAAAGGAAGTTAAGATTAAGGCTGCCCAATTTAAATCAGCTGAAGGTGCCTGGAACCCTACCTAGAATTTCAGCATATGCCTTTCAAGACATGTAATTGCTTTGAGACCAATGCAAAATGAACTGCAATTGTACATGCTTGTTGAGCTGATCTGTCTGCAATTCTAGTAACTGTATCAGTCAAACCTCATTCATTTCCCAGGGTCCCAGCACCCTTCAGTGAGCACTCAAATTAGTGATCCATCAGTAATGCACACCTTACTCAAAAACCCATTACCTGTTTAACTACAAACAGTTTTCAGGTTCAAAGCTTGCAGCAACAAGATGACACATGGTGACAAAAAGGGGCTGAGAAATTCCATATCTCTCCCTGACCCCTCTGCTTACCAGCGGGAATCAAGAATGGAGACTTCCATTTTTGATGGACAGATGAATTTCCACCTGTCTGGCCACAGTTTCAGGTGGGCTTGGACTAGCTGGATATTCAGCTAGTGATTTCTCATGGAAGTTCCTGTATTCTTCTAATTGAACAAGGTTCTTAATTCAAGGTTCAAGTCTGATTGCTGTGGTGATATTTAAACAGGTTTAAATGCTTTGCTAAATCAGAGTTTATGCTGGTACCTTTTCTGGGCACTGCAGGAGTTGCACCACTCAGAAGAACCGACTTCTGATCACTCTGAATGGGTAAAGATGCAGGCACATGACTGGCTGCTCTGCTGGGGTGATAAGCACACGTTAACCGCTTGGGTGCATGTTTACTTAAAACCATCTGCTCAGCTAATCTGTGTAACTATCTGAAACAATTCCTGAGGTCAGTCTTTTAAACAAGGACATTGGACAGATGGTCTCCTTTACAATGTGGGTGGAGCAACCACAGGTTTGAGGAAGCAGATATCATTCCAATAGAAGCTTGAACTACCCACTTTTCTTGCAGTTGTCGATTGATAAAGCTGTTGCATCAGTTCCCAGCCAGTGCTCCTGGTAACGTGACCATATTAACTCCTGCTGCTAGTACAGTGTAGAATCTGAGACCAAACATTAGGGTACATGCATTTGTACAACAGTTTCACTGCCCAGCTTCCAACTACCACCCCACAAATAGCAGTTGCTGCCCATTCAGGTGAAAACGTACAACTATTTGAATGTGGGCAGCTTTAGACACCTTCTAGAGAACATCTAGACTTTTCTCCTTAGTTTGCAGTGCTGTGACCATGATCAGTTACTGTACCTTATCTGTTAGCTCCTTCAATTCACTAAAGATAAGAGAACCTCTGACCCCACATCCTTCTGGGTGCTTTGCCTGGGTAAAGTCAAGCTAACAATCTACCTACCCGTGTCTCGTTTTCTGTACTTACAAAAGAAAAGGATAGCACATATCTGGCTCCTCAGTGGTATGTGCAACACAATGAGAAAATACATACATTTTTGAAAACATCCATAAAAACAGATTGTTCTCCTCTCAAGTCTTGCAAGGGTACCACTTATTAAGCATGGAAATCCTCACAGAAAAGAACAAGCTTTGTTTGGACATTTTGGTTGTCCTTGAAAACTTTACCAAAACAGGGGAGCCAAGGGGAAGGTAAATGGTTAAAATATTTGCTTGGCAATGAGGTTATCATAAACACAGAAAACTAAGTTTACATAAACAGAAGATTTTCAGTAAAATTAGTTCTGAGCAATTTTATCAGACACATCTACCAAATGGCTGTAAAATAATTGATTTTGTGGCTTGGCAGACAAAAGAAAACTGGAGGGGGGGGAATTCAGAATTTTAATCTTCTTGCCAAAAAAATTATTAGAAATTGATTTAATTTCATATGTCATGGTCTGACTAATACAAAATATTTCATTTGAAGAATTTCACAGAAACTAAATATAAACATGTAGAGTTGCAGTAATTCTCAGGACTGCTCCTGGGAGACAGTTGCCCCTTTATTCATTACCTCAAGAGCTCTGGCCCTTGCAAAGGACATGAACTATCCAGGTTCGACTCCATCCTCTCTCTCCATTGCTCACCTTTCAGAAAACTGACATAATCATCATGTGTGGTCAAAGAGCCACTCTCCAGTTATCTGCTGATGCACTTTCACTTTGGACAAACATTTGTAGCCCCAGCCTTCCAGGGAGTTTCTCACACAACAGGTGGAGGCTCATTCCTGGACGCTTTTCTGTGGTCTTTCTTTTGTAACACTGTACTGTGGAGTTGTGGTGCTAACCCAGGCTTTCTCACAGCCCAGGAAAGCACTCGACTCCCAGACTGTCAGATAAATCCAGTATCTGTCACATCCTCCTTTATCTTTGTGGTAAAAGAAGAGAAAGACCAGGGTCTAGACAAAGGTATCTACTGAATTCAAACTGGATTTATAAATAACACTGGGATAAATAATTCAAACACACTTTGCTCAAAGTTTGTCTAGCTCCAGTAATTTCTTTGCAAACTCTTGAGAAAGGAGTGCCTGTTTTATATACTTTGTGTGACATGGGAAAACTCAGAGGATCCGAGAAGATGGATTGTGGTCCAAAGGTTTAATTGTAATTGCACTGAATGTGTGCAGTATGCAATAGTCTGCATGAATTTATGAGAGTTACATTAATGAGATATAAAAGACATTCCTGGGCTGGGCTGGACAAGACAAATTGAATGTAAAATTTCTGTTAAACTGACTGCCATTAAACATTTTTACACTTTAGATATACAAAGTTATACCTCCTGAAAAAAATATTCATACAAATTCATTGGAAACATAGTGATCTCAGTCTCTAAAAACATGATGTCTGTATTTTTTGTCAGATTGGTTGTCTGTTAGCTACATTCAAATTCAAAAAAACGTGTACAGAAGTCAAATTAAAAAGAACTTTGATGAGGTCCCTTGAAAATTATATAAGAAGGTATTCTGTCTCATGTGTTGATGCTGATGCACAAAAAGACTGCCTGGAGAAAGGTAAGACAGTGCCAAGAATGATGGCATCAGTAGATGAATGACCAGTGCCTTTGGGGCACTGATGCTTCATTACATAAACAAAAATCACATGTACATCACATGCACTCACATGTAGCAGGAATGAGGAAAAAATGCCAATTCTTTCTTAATGTCAAGGATCTAAGACAGGAGACTTTTTGATATATGTTGATAGATCACAAGATGAGTAGGAAAGAGGAGGGCATGCAATGCCTTTTATCTTCTTTTCTACTCTTGGAAAAAATGAATCAACTAATGAAAACAAGTCATAGTTTAGACCACACCAGAAATCACTGCAGTCTTCTGCCACCAACATTAGACAGGGGTTGAAATACAAACTCTGATTAAAAGTGATATCAAGACCTTTCTACTTGGATGCAACAACTTATAAAAGGGCATCACTTAGTGCTGTATATTCCTGATGACTAGTGGTGGCAGGAAGGAAAAGCCTGACCATACCAGCTTCTGCTTTCTGTAAAATTCCCAGCTGCTAACATTGTACTTAGGACAAAACACCAGTGGCCAAATTTCCAGTAAATGGGAACAACCCACTCCACCGGCTAGCCAAAATACCTGCTCAGCTATAAGTGGGGAAGCCAAGGAAGTTGGCTGATTACCCAAGAAGCTTAGCCAGATTCTGAGTCCATCAGAGTCACACCTTTAGCCAGGCAGCCAACTTGACAGACTTCTGCCAAAAGCTTTCAAAGTACCAGCATGTCTCCAGAGGGAAAATACTAAAAAATAGTTATAGAGGTGCCAGTGAAAAAGTGTTATTTTCTGGAAAATGTGTTTTGGTGGAAAAAGTTGTAACCAAGTTAAGAAGCAATTCTGTTTGTGGTGCTTAAAGAGTCTCCATTGCCTGAGGTCTGGAATCATTACAAAATATTGCTGATGCCAAAAGGGAGGTCCACACTGGAAATACGGTGTGTGATGATGAAGGACTGAATGGTGAGGTAGACAGTAGAAGGCCTCAAAAGGCTGGCCAAGACCATGCTCAGAATCCTTACCCTGCCCCTGCTAACAGCACTTCACTGAATAAGGAACTACTGTTCTTCATATTCTTGTTACTAGTTATTTTACCCATGGGACCAGACCATTTGAGAAATTTTGCCTCTAAATTTGCATTCTTGCAATTAAGAAGAGCATTTGCTTATATTTACAAATTTATACAGGGTATGTTTAGTAGGTTAGTTTAGTATGCCAAGAATCATGTATGTCTGAGGTATAGCTGACTCCAGGCACTGTCCAGAAGTTGGATGTTCTATTTCTGTAAAACAGTCCCTTTATTATTACTTACATTTGGCTTGTGCACTTGTGTGTCCTACTTGTGTTGACCCTCATTTGAGGTGAATACTGAATAGAAATCTCCTCATTTGCTTCACTCAGTCTCTTCCTAAATGTTCCTTTTATGTTGCTTCCATAACATATCATAAAGACTTAATGGCTGTCACTAGAACCTTATGGGACTTGATAGTAAGAAATAAGAGGGGCCATTGAACTGTGATGGACCACTTACAGGTTCTTGAGTACCTTGATGTACCCGGCTGACAGAAGCCAGCAGGAATATAGAGCAGAGATGAGGCACATTCTTTGCAACACAAATCACACAGCCATGACAAGCTGGACAGTGAAGGGCTCTGTGTTACCAAGAAACAGCTACTTTACCTTTAAAGAAAATCTTTGCTAGTGCTAAATATTATTCCTGCCCTCAGCAGAATTCACATATCCTGCCACATATCCAAAGACCAGACAATTTCAGCTCTCAGAGGGACTGCACTTGGTATTGGAACCTTTCATTTAGCCAAGGCAAACCTTGACAGTATCCCCATTTTCATATTTATATTATAGACATACTTTGCATTCCTCTAGCACCTTTTATCAGAGGATTGATCTCCTTTACAGACAGCAATGAATTAATGCTTGCAGTGCCAATGTAAATTGGGATTTGTTTTCCTTGTTCTGTAGATAGGAAAGAATGAATCTCAAAAATGATGCAACTTATTTAAAGAAGGCTTGGCAGAGCCAGGCACAGAATCCAGATATCCAGATATCCAGATATCCTGATACCTGAGGCAGTGCCTTCACCTTACTATCATTGCCCTTTCACCTGCTCGCTGTGCAATAGACATTCAAACTGGACACAAATATAAAGAAAAATTTCACCTGCTTTTTAAAATGGATGCCTAAACTCATGGGTTCACAGGTAGAAACCAAGTGTGATAAATGTCCAGGACATCTTCAGGCATGAGATTTTACTAGTTCCAAAAACTTAGTAACTAAATAAGGATTAAGAACCCTAGTATCCATGCATTAAAAAAATCCCTTTTCTAAATAAGAACTTCTAAGTGGCTGAGTGTGAAAGTATCACAGAAAAGAAAAAGATATTGTGAAAAGAAAAAGAAACCGCTTTTTCTTCACTGGTGTCTATATGTTTATTTGACATATCATTATAAGGAAGGCTGGTTTTATTACTAAACATTTGGCAAAGTTTCCAGAAAATACATGCATGTATTAGACCTGACAATATGTGGTTTTGAACATAGTAGCCCAAGCTTTTTCGTAGTTGTAGGCTGGGATTTAGATTACGTGTCTCAAAGCCTGTCCTTCGGTCTTCTAATTTCCTAATCTGCCACTGATCCCTGTTTTCCTCCTATTTACACTGCCACAAGATCTCAAGCAAACCTAAACCAAGACAAAGCCTGGAGTAAAAACAAGTCCAATTCACTGTCTTTAGTTTACTCAAAGCCAAGGATGCCTCAATTACCCTTTGCCTTGGGGAGCTTTCTGAAGGGCAATTCTCCCTCTCTCTACAGACAGCACCTGTGTATGTAGCAGACCTCAGGCAGCTAAAATAGCCCATCTTTGGAACAGTGGGGTCAGGAAGACTGGTCAGCATCAACTTGATTAACAGGCACAGAGGCATCTCTTTTTGCCTTGCAGAGCATCACACACACTACGAGGAAAGCAACAGGGAACAGTAAGAATATCTTTTTCTTCTGATGCTTCACTTTATGGAGTACTTTATGATTTTCCATCTTTCCTTATCTCTGTTCTTTCCTTCAGTTATCACTGTTTATCTTTCAGGAAAATGTTTCCTAAATAGTCACTATGTGGCTCATTCTTATTAATGAGTACTATCAGGTGCTTTTGATTTTAAATTGTGAAGTATCGCCCCTAAAAGTATGTTTGAAGTTCATAGTCATAACACGGAAATATTTCCAGACACTGACAAAGATGATATATATGTCTGATTTTAACCCTGTTACACGTGCAGCTGTAGTCCTGCTCTGCTATCAGTCTGAAATGGGCTTAAAAGCCCAGAGAAGTATAAATGCATTTTGGAAGATGAACTCCAGGAGAGGATACTCAGTGCAGCTGGGCAATGAGGGTGGGTATTTAGTTAATGCTACTCCAGCCTCACCATTCTTAATGTCCAAAGAGGCTAACAGTAGTTAGTTAACTGTGTTAGTTAATCATGATTCTGGGTTGTGCATATGGCAAAGGTATTTCGTTACCTCATAGAAAGGGCTTGAGGCTTGATGTTTGAGTTCTTTTTGTGGAAGGCCATTGATGCACTAATTCAATGTGCTGGCTGAAGGTCCCTAGCTGTGCAGTGGGTGGTGGAGACAAAATAGATTGTTTCTATCTTGCAAGGTAAGGTTGCAGGGCTTTTCATGGACTTAAGCAGTATCGACAGTACTGGTCAGGACCCTGCCATTTCTAACATGCAATCAGAAGCTACAACTGTAAATAATCTTTACACAAATCTGGAACTGTGCAGAATACCTCCAGATTTTCCACTCCCTATTTTTTCATTTCTTGGTGCTTTGCACTTCATAAAGATTGGATTTCTTCTAGCCAAAATATACAGCAAAACTGAGCAAAGACACTCTCAGATAGATACCTATAAATATCTTTGTCTCCTCAGGATGACTATGTTTGGGCTTTTGGTTCTGCAACATGTATTTTAATTTCACTTATCCTAGGGCATGTGTACAGTAAATAATGGAGCAGTGCAGAGATTCCTCATTTAGCATCTCCAGATGGCTCTGTGTGGAGAATAAATGTTCAAGACACTTGCTGAGGTCCACATGCAATATAGGTGAATAACATATAGAGTGGTAAACCCTGCAACACCACATGCTAATTGCAACCATTTGGAATTTAGTCTCCTGGTCTAGAGTGCATCCGAGATTCCTTGTGAACAATTATATGTTTGCAAATAACATCCCTGGGATCACCTGGGCCCTGACCTGGACGAAGCAAGATGCCACAAATCAGCTGTCCCACACTGCTAAGCACTGTGCAGAGTCAGGCAGCCACTCCCAGCTTTTCTGGTCCCCATGCTGCAGATGCAGGAGCAAGGCAGGACAGAACTGGGCTGGCAGGCCAGGGGTCTGGGCTGGGGGACGAAGGTGGGAATGTGGAGGAGATGGAGCCTGACTGTGGAAGTGGAGAAACCATGGGAGTGTCAGAGACATCCGGTGACATGGTGGAAGAGGTTGCTGGGGGCTCAGACTGAGTTCTGGGGAAAACACAGCCTAAGCAGGAATAATTCCCCCTACATCTGTGTGTGTGTCCAGATGTTCAGCACAGCAAGTGCCTGTCTTGGCTGAAAGCCCTCCAGCAGCAGCCCCAAGCAACAAGAGCTCCCACAGCTCCCTGCCCTGTGACACAGACACCAACCCAGGGTAACAGCACTGAAAACAGTGGTCTTAAATGCAGACGCCTGAGGCAAAATGTAATCCCTTCTGCTCAGTTCCCAGCATATGTTTTTTATTTGTCTGCAGCCCTTCTGCACTCGGATGGGTATGTCCTGGGTACACGCTGTTTACCTACAAGGAATCTGAAGCATTTAGTGGCATGCCAGCACTGGGGCAGTTACTGCTGTGCTGGAGCTGCCCTTGGCTCTGGGCTCTGATGTGATATCCTGTCTCAACAGTTGCCAGTACGCTGGTCTTCCCATCCTCTTGAGCCATCTGAATTTGCAATATTCATTCAAGGGTGAGCTGAGGCCACATCAATTTGGGTCTGTTTGAAAAGACCTGGGTGAATCATATGCACTATGAGATTCCCCTAGTTTCATCCACTAAACAGTAATGGGTTTTATGTGACAGCATAATTATGGCCTGAAAAACTCATTTTAACTTGAGAAGTGAATTTATGTCAGTATGATTCAACTGATGTGGACACTGCCATTGCAGCTTTGATGGATGAGCACCAGCAAAAATCACTGCTGTAGTTCAAGACTACAACTCCAATTATTCCCTTTGCTCTCAATTGACTTGTCCAATAAGAAGAAAACCATGATGGGGATTTACTTAATCCCCCTCCTTCCCCATGCAGAGGAACATAATCACCATTCATACACTTCATGTATAATTTTTTCTCTCTGGTTAACTTTGTGTGCCTTGAATAATTCAACACTGTAAACTGAAGAGACACTTTTCTACTATTAAAAAAGTTGCATGGGCAGTATATATTCTAGTTTTCTATATAGTTTAGGGAGGGCTCCCTTTCTTCTTTATGTAAATTCCCTAACAGAAGTGTATTTGTGCCATGAAGCGCATGAACATCCAATACAGTGAGGCTCATGGGACAAACTGCACAAACTCTGTAATTCTGATCTGCACAAAACTGCCGGAAATTTCTTTGGGCGTTCTTGTCAGACAGTCCAGGCAGGGCTGTACTACTGTAGTATCTGGGCTACTGGACACCTGGACACAATCTCTGAGTGGAAAGAGAGAGCACATCTGGAAAGACATGGAAGTATGGAACTCCTAAAATGTGGGTATCTGAGTTAGGTGCGTACACTGTGTTAGGAAGTCTCCAGAGAATAAATGAGTGTGCCAATATTACTTCCCTGCACCAACTGCATAATTGCCAACCTCTGTATTCCCTCTGGAATTCCGCCTACATGAGGAAATGGCACCTCTTTTTTCATTAGCTAATTACATTATGATAATGAGAAAAATATATACCATGTAGACAAGCACTTAGGCAAATCTTTATCTACACTTAAATTCACCACTAATATTCTGAAATAGGAGCATCTACATAACCTCTTACATTGTTTAAAATCTTTTCAAGTTACATTAGAGTAGCTTTCCCTTGCAGAGAAACCATGAGTTCCCTGTTACAGTGTAGGTGAGTTGCTTTGCACAGCCTTTTATTGTCACTGGTTTGATATTTTTCCTTTTTCCAGAGCCTGAAAAAGGCTTTTTCCCCCCGCCTTATTTAGTTTTTAAGCTCTTTGGGGCAGAAATCATGTTTGTGTGTATTTGTACAGCAGACTTGGGTCTTGATGACTATGGTTTGTAAACATTACCACAATATAAATAGTACATTAATCATTAATTACATTGTTGATACATTACTATGTCTTAAGTGGTGTCACTGTCTATGACTCTGTCTCATCACAGAGATGAGATCAAGACATGTCCATAATCAAAACGTTTGTCTGAAGTCATGGTTGCCCCAGATCCTCCTGGAACAGATTCAGAAACAGAGATTGACACTGTATTGCAAACTTCTTGCCTAAGGTAGCATCCATACCAAAGATTGACATATTTTGTGAAACTTCAGAAGATTAAAAATTATTAACTAAGGTAAGTGCATTAAGTATAGGCACCTGTACACAATTGGATGCACATGAGAGTCTCAGACTGCTTTGCAAACATTATTTCACTACCTATAACGTACAAAAACATTATAATCTCAATTTAACTCCAGGATAAACTCCAGGTCAGCACATTCACAAAATGTAAGAAAATAAGTAAACTGGTGTGATTGATGTGTATAAGAAATGGATAAATGTTGGACTCCACAAATTAGGTGCAGATACATTCCAATATCTTGTATTAGCCAATGCCTTAAATACTGAATTCACTGTTACTTGACCTGAATTGATTTGATTGCCAAGGTCACGCTGGAAATCTGTGACAAAACAAAAAATAGAAACCAGATCTTCTGACTCTCACTAAATTAGTTTCTTAATTACAGCAGCTGATAGTGTGATCCATAACAGCATTTAACCACATGAAGCGCAATTTAAGACAATTTTCCAACTACTTGAGGCAAATAACTTAAATCTTATCTAAATGCCTAGGGACACGTAGCTTGGACTGAGTTTCACTCATGCATCCATAGAACAGATCAGCAACACAAAGTATCTACCCAACCATGGCATGGGAGACGCAGGTCCTCCCCTCCTTCCTGAGTCCCCAGACACTGTGGTGACATTCTGTGTCTCTTGTCCTGTCATGTGAGTTGTGTAGTCCTTATCGTTCAAAGAAGAGTAGGAGGTGTCCACCAGGAAGGGCCAATATCTGGTGCCCGGCTGAGCTGCAGAGAGGGAGCCCTGGGTTCAATGCCCCTGGGGCTGAGGAAGGCCACTGGAATGGGCTGTTCTTCCACCTCATTTGCCTGCGTTCAAGTGAGATGTCGATGCTCATGAGGTGGTTTCTGTTTCTGCCTCACCAAAGCACCTAACTCCATTATTGAGTTAAACTCCTAAATGGAGGCAAGAGAGAGAACTTCAAACACAAACCTTTCTTTAGCGTGTCCTGTTGCCTGGCTCAGTGCCCTGAATATTGAGATGCCAGTTGTCAGCATCAACTTTAAACATCTGCCCCTGCCTGCTTGTTGTGTGGGGTGCCTCATCTAGCACTAGGGACCTCTCTGGAGGTGGGCACACACAATTTAGGAACTGAATATCACAGTTCTGAGAGGGTCTTCTGAGACAGCTCAGAAACCAGACATAATCACCATATTTCAGGTGCCCCCAATCCTGCTTTGATATAGGCCATTTAGGAAGGACTTTAAAACCTAGGGAAGATACAGCACTTAAGCAACAGGGGAAGGGGAAGTCACTGTGGAAGAAACAGCTGGACTAGCGATCATGGATTTAGAAAACCCTAATTCATGTTATTATTGCTCGCACATTAAAGCTATGTGCAAGTGACGTCTCAATACCTTATTTCCTCCTCTGCAAAGGAAGAGTGTTGGTGTGTCCTACAGCAGTGCTGTGAGCTTAAACTGAAGTGTGGAGATAGGACGGGAACAAAGGTCTAATACAGAAGTGATAGTTAAGTTACAAGTTGTTAAGTCAAGTTACAAGAACTACTCACATGCATAGCGAGAAACGACTGTGAACAACTTCCACCTTGGGTGAGGCTTTGTCATTTGTCCAGGCATTGTCATGTTGCAGCTGTTTATCTACTGCTGGGAACACACTTAAAAATCAGAAGTAAATTCTTTGAGCTTTACTGGCAATAAGAATCCTCATTCTTGAGTTGTGCCTGCCTGAGCTTTTCCTTTCTGACCATCCTGATTATCTGCTAGAATTTGAGTCCCAGTAATCTCATGTCTTCACATGTAAACTACCGATCTGACCCACAACACCCTCAGGTTGGTCCAGGCTTTGTCAGGAGCAGCCATTTCACAGGTGACTGTCAAAACCTCAGCAGAACATTAGGATCTGTATGAGTGCTTGTTTTCTTTTGCACCCTTATCAGGCACAGTTTCCAAGTTCACTATTACAAATAACACCTATCATTCAGTCAATGTGTTTATGTCCTCAGAAGAGATCAGGTGCAGCTGTGTGTCTGCAAGGGATATACCTAAAATATTAGACATCAGACAACTGGTGAAAGAAACAAAGAAAACGGACGGAGGTGAACAGTAGAACAAGAGCTGGACAGTTAAGAGAAAGAGAATATTCAAGTACTTTTCTACCACTTTACAAGCTTGTATTTGGTAGCTCATGTTACAGAAACAAGCTTCTGGGAGAGGTGTGGTAGGAGAGACACCAGTATTATAAACAGAGAGAAGGGGAGGTGTTTCGTGAGGGAAAAGAAAACAGAAAGGTGAGAGAGAGAGACTTTGTTCATGGCAGAGAGGCCATTGGCTTGCCCTTACTGCTCATTTAGAGGAAGTCACTGAACTTTTCTTTAGTAGCAGTCATCCATTTTATAGGGGTGTCTTAAATTCACATGCTTATCATATTCTACAAAAGTACTAGAAGATAATTAACCAACTCTAATAAACTTTGCACAGTCAAGTATTCTTTTTCAAAATCCAGCCGGGTAAACATCATCATTTCTGAAAAATTAACTGTTTGATCTAATAAGGCCATGCATCACCCCTAATTTTGAAGTTGAACTTAAGAGACCCTCAGATACTGTTATCTATCATTTATGTAAGATCAATTTTATCCTGTTGTTTCTAGTACCCTACTTCAATTAAGCTCTTTTGTAGCATCATTTTCTGGTATTCACTTTATTCCTCCAGATAAATCTTTAAAATATTTTCTCTTTCTGCCACCATAAAATTGGAACATTTAGCCTTCAAGTTCTGGAAAAATAAGGTTATCGTTCTTGTTATTATTGGAAATCACAGTGACATTACAGTAGAAGTAGAGCAGCAGCAGTGTGCTGGGTGCCCAAGACAAAATTCCTACTTCTGGGGAGGCTGGAATACACTAAAAATCAGTGTGCTATGCTGTGCAATCTTACTTCACATGGTCTAATTCTCCAGCCACTACAGAGAGATTGTATCAAATGGAAAAGCCCATGATTTTAGGGCTTGAAGGAAAGAGAGGATTTAAGTGTAGCTGGAATGAAGGGGATGAAGCATGTGACTAAGGACATAAATGGGAAGACATTGGAAGACCAGAATAGCACAGGCAGAAAAGAAGCGCATGGAGAGAGAGAGAAGACTAGGATTAGGTGTATGGGAATAACATTTTAAAGCTGTTCCATCTGTATTCTTCATCTGAGCTACTGGTGGACAGTACAGACCTCTTTGATACATACCTGGATGGAAACTCTTATCAGTTCTGCCTGTCCCTGACAGGAGCCCTGAAACCCAGACAAACAGAGAAGATCTGGGGGGGGGAGCACAATCTTACTTGAACTAGGGATGCACTTGCATGGGCTGTTTTTGCAGGGTGCAGCTCCAGGTTTTCAAGTCATACAATAGTTATCCCATCTAGCGCATGTCACTGTTTCTTTAAGAGAATCGTATCAGCACAATCGTATCACCCCAAATATTTCAGCCCCCATTTCTATAAATAACAGAAGAATCGCTCGGAGATCATGTAGCCTCCTTTATATTTAACTAGTTGCCATAGCGTCTCTCCTGCAAAACTGTGATAGCTGTGGCTTCCTAAAGGATGTATAACTCTTGTCAATCGTGTTTCTCTCTTCCCTGAGAGAAAAGGAGTAAGGCTAGAAAATTAAGCTTCAGATAGTTTTCTTGAAGCATAGCTAAGATTATCTGGTGAAGTCCCGTGCCTTTTTAGAAAGAATCAAGTCAGAAAAATACAAGTTTCTGAACACTAGAAAGGAAGAATTAAAGTACATGTTCAGGCAACCTTTACCCTGCCTGGCTTGTGCACCCCGGCTCCGGGAATCGCTCCCATATTGAAGGGTGGCTTTGAACTCTGCAGGGGGGTGGCTACACCTGCCCTGCAGCCAAATTCCTGACGCACCTCACCCCCAGAACGCCAGATCTCTCACATTTGATAAGGTCTTTGCTCCTCTTTTGTAGTCTCTCTGCCTTCATGTATTTGACACATCCAACCCTACACTCGCCTGCCATTAAGCCTATGCACAGAGAGCTGCTGGCATCCTTACTTATGGGACCGATTCAATGCAGTGCTTAAGTGAGGTGTGTAGGAGCTCTCGAAGCTACAGGAAGCCCTCTTTTGATCAAATGAGGGGCCTGGCAAGGAATTTTTTCCTCCATTTACAGGTGGTAATGGTCCATCCAGATCATGAATTTTAACATGAATCACGGCTTTGCTGAACTGCTGTGACTAATCCTTCTGGCTAATCACGCCTTACACAGGCAAGGTAGCTGGATGATTTGCACATCATTCCAGTGCTATTGACAGGGAAGGGCAAGTGTCAAGGTTTCACAGATATGTCCTTTAATCCTTTATTTCCCATATTTTCAGATGTAGATGCTAGACCTGAAGCTGACTTGAAGTGCATGAAATACCAGGGGACAGTTTTAACTCTGCATTAATGATGCTTTTTCTCAGTGACTGTAAGATCTGTCAATGAATTTAGGAACATCCCCAATGTGGGAGCCGTCTCCCACTCTAGAAGTACTAAAATGAGGCAGAAAGCTGAGATGGGAGATGTTAAATCATCACAGGTTCATCCTTGTGATTGCAAGGATTAAAAGGAGGAACTCAGAACACCCTTTGAACTAGATGTACACAATTCGAATTAACAAGGTTTGAGGCTAAGAGATATTCTTTTTCTGCTATTATCTTTTAAATGAAAATACCTAATCCCCAATACATCTATGGCAAACCATTTCTCAGCACTATTGCCTAGAAAAGAGTGTTGAATCATTTGTCTCATGAAAGGATGCATCAGTTTTACATAAAAATTATTTTTTCATGTGTTTAATGATTCAAAGGAGGATGAAATACAAAAGAGGAATAAATGTACCTCATTTATGACAGACCACTATTTTAGAGTTCACCCTGCTTTAGCAAAAATTGCTTTTAAATCACAGGAATGGTAGTTTTGGTTTCCTCAGTAGTTATCAGTGAGCAATTTGGAAGTTCTGTGAGCTACAGAAATAAGTGAAGTCAACTGCTCATAAAAATAAAAATAGCCTCACATTCTGCTGTGTATCCATCACCTGGCTGCTCCTGTAGGCCTCCTTCTTATGAGTCACTGTGAGCAGGACAGTTTGCTCAGATCTACCACAGTCAGGCTGTTGTGAGCAATGTGTGTCATAAATGAAGTTATAGGCAACGTGATGCAACCAGATATTTGCATACCACTGGGGTATAAATGCGCTCTATAAATACATAAAAGCAAACAGACATGGTATTTTCCCTGTGGTCACCTTGGTTATTTACTACAGCAGGTGTCAGCCTCTTGAACAATGAAGATACCAAATAAGTTTAGAAACGGCTTGTATTTATTTATTTACGTCTGCCAGAGATGCAGGCAGTATTGAGAAGTACCTACCATTAAAGGCACTAACCAGCATTGTCATTTCCAAGCTGAGTCTGCTATGTGACAGTAATACCCCTCCTGAGCTGTGCTCCTGGCATTTCAGTTTATCACTAGCACTTAACATTTAAGTCTGCATTTGTCTTCTAGCTCTTGTGAGGCCGTAACAAACGGGGAGCAAAACTAATATTATCATGTGGAAATTGCTAAGGAAGTAATAGAAATATGTTCTCAGTAAATATATAAGTTTGAGGTGATGCCTTAGGATTTGGCTTTTGTATTTTCAGACCCTATACTGGTTCAGTGTGTAACTCTAAAACTTCACATAGCTTGTTAGCTAGTGTTAAACATAACAAACCCTCTCTGGGCCTGGACTCAAGGCCTTTTTGTCCCAGGCCCCAAAATATATAAACTGAGCCTCTGGGGAGGCGGAACACACTTGGAGTAATTACATCATTACCTGAAATTTTAATTGGAGAGTTAACCCTGATATGCAAATGGACCAAACTTATAAAAGTGTGAAAAACCTGTGACCCAGCGTCCATCGTGGATGTAGCCCCTTGGAGGCTTTTTGACTCCCAAGGTGTTCCTATTGAAGGCCCTCAATAAATACCCACTTTTATTCTCTTAATCTTGTCTGGCCTCTGTTTTCAGGTAGCCACTTCAAGGCAGCAGAGGTTAGAGCAAAAGACCAGGACCTAGGTCTCCAGGGCTCTGCTCTCTGGTCTGTTACTAATTCTGAGCATCCTTGGATGAACCTGTTGCCAAGCTCCTCAGGTGAACTCCTGAAAGCACTGCCCTACATTTACATTCTCCTCTCTTCTGCCACGGAGGGTCGATCTCAGTCAGAGACATGGAATGGATGAGTCCTGGTACAGTACTATGAGATCCACTGAAGGAAAGGACTAAACAAATTCAGCATATGGTTAGAAAAGAAATACGCGCATGTCCACACGACTTTGCCCACTCTCTCTCCAATACAGTAAAGAAGCAACAACCACAACAGACCCCTTCAGACACTGAAACCATTCAAGGCAACTCTGGGCACACTACAGGGTTATTAGAACTCACAGTTTCTTTCCTATTTATCATGTTTCAAAGGAGAATTACATTTTAAAGCACTGCATAGAGTTGTTCAGCAAATGAAATGCTTCAAATGATTAAGTTCTAATTCCGTGTTAACTATCTAAAATATATCTTAATATCATAAAGGCTGACTAAGGGCTTCATTTTAAGGACCCTTCTGCTAGTATCAAAACAGAAAGTATAGATGTTTTCCCAACTTTCTCCATGGTAAGTGGAGGACATTAAGAGCCTGCTTGACTGCTGTAAGCTTTTCACCTGAGACCTGGGGTGTATCTGGATGCCAGGGAATACAAAACTTTTTTCAAAGATGGATTGGTCCAGATTTTGTTCAGTCAAACTGGAAAAAAAAAAAAAAGGAAGAAGGTGGAAAAAAAATTGTCTGTTTGGCTGTTTTGGATTATACTACCTCTTTGCTCCCCAGCTAAGCTAAGGAGCTATTGTCCTGCAGAAATAATTCACTACCAGGTTGGATCTGCACTGGGGAAAATTGAAACTTCTCTTTTCTGAATACATTTTTATAATTATCATTACATTCTAGAAAGAGCTTCATAGGCTTAAGTAGGAGATAAATTGATTGTGCTAAGATGAAATTTTTCAGCTGGATTTTACAGAAGTTGAACAAGGGAATTGTTACAATCTCTTCTGTGATAAATATCTACTAATTTGTAAGCATGGATTCCTCAAAACATTTTATCTAACACTTTCCAGCACCAAACATTTAAATCCAAAGAAAGATTCAATCTTTCGCGAATGAAGTGGACAAAGAGAGCTTCAAGCATCAAAAGGTCCACAGTAACAACTTTCCAACCCATTAGCTGGAGCACAAAGCTGTCATGAAAGAGTCAAAAGGGAATAAATGTGGGCATCCTAACACCTCATGGTGGCATCCCTTCACAAACTGTGGCTGACATCTGTCCCTCTTCCTTCAAGTTTCCTCCTATGCTATTTTGTTAGACCATGAACTGGTTCCCAAGTTATGACCTACCTCTCATGGCACCATGATCAACACATGGATTGTGAGTTGTAACTTCAATGATATATAAAGGTACCTATTTTGTGTGTGCAATGCAGGCACACCTAAACTGAGCAGGACCGTCAGTGCACTTTCCACTAATAGCACATGTTTGATCACAGAGCACAAAGCCTACATGAATTTGGACTCTATTCCTTCCCACTGAGCTGAAGTTGAAAGCAGTCCACTGAGAGCAATAAAATTTGCAGGCTTGCTTTGGGTTCTGTAGTCAGTGGCTTCATCTCTGTGGCTTCACTTGCAACCAAATTTTAATTTATCTTACAAAGCACAGTGATTTGTGAGATAAATTAAAAACTGCAGTGTAAATTCCACGTGGCAGTCGTAGAATGCTTTACAGAGTAGCTTTCACTTTTAGATCTCTCTCAGATCCTTCTTCACTCCCAAAACAGAGAAAAGAGGACAATTAGCTTCTTTGACTAGAAGCAAGACAGAGCCTGTGATTATACTAGGCATGCTCTGGTAGATGGTAAGAGTTAAAACAAAGCAGGTCTTTGTTTCCTACCATGGCTAACTTGATTCCTGAAGTGATGGTGGTGTGTGGGAAAGGGGACTGCTAAGAACGCCACAGTGGCAGAGGCAGAGTTAGGAATGCAGGAATCCGGGGACACGGCAGAAACTTTGGATTTTTTACAACAAATGTGCAGTTTCCAGATGTGAATGCCATCCATATCCGAATAAGGTATATATTGCCTGTATTTCTGTTGCAAAATACTTAAAACGCTTTTTTCCTTTTGTTTCAAAATGCCTACAAACCCTCCTTCTGCCCCTCTCTGTCTATGCTGGGCTGGGTTGATATGCTCCTGTCCCCACAGCTCTGGGCTGTGGCAGTGACCGAGATGGGGCTGGAACTGCCAGACCTCTTTTAGAGCTCCAGGATCAGGAGCCAGCAGAGAAGTGTCTGGCAGTGACAACACAGCATTCAGCTGTGCAACACTCCTATCCTCCTAATGCATTTCACACTCAGCAGATTGAATTGCTTTGGTCTTGTCATTTCTTTTTCTTCCAGCAAACAAAACTTTTTTCCTCCCTTTTCCTTGACAAAGAGTTTTGCCATATGCTCCAAATCAATTGCAACTTTTCTGATGCTTTGTTACAGCCCACATCTTGGGCTGCATTCAAAAAAAAAAAACCAGCTTAAGCATTTCTGTTTCTGCTCCAACCAAACTAAAATTGAAACATTCTGCTCATTAATTCAAGGGTTAATATCTTATCACTCCTTTCTTACTCTGAATTAACTAGGACTGTACCAATTCCTTGCTGTAACTGACATACCTGTCTGACACATTTTTGTCTTTCTGCATGGATAGTTGTCATGAATAGAAAAGAATTTGCTCATATTCATTCACCGATTAACATTATTTGTTAACTTAAGTTTTACTTCTCCAATTATCTTAATTTGATTTGATGCTGCACTTCATGCAGTTCTGTCCCTTCCTATGTGCTGCCACTACACACTGTGTGCTGTACCCACATGGACAGCCAGGCCAGTCAGTTGAAGAAGAAGAAACAAAAGCTTTTTATTGATAAAACTCATTTTAAGCAGGAGCAGTTCTCATGTGAGCATCCCCTTGTCAGCATCACTGTGGCCCATAGAATGGGCAGAGGTGGGGCTGCCCTCTGCTTTCAGCAGCAATGGGATCTTAGATCAAATTCAGCTTCCTGAATCTAGCAAATAGTTTCCAGACTACACTACTGTAGGTGTTACTTAAGGCACAAGGCATCCATATCCCATACTAACGCCTAGTGAGGACGCATTTATAGCAGTAGAACAGTCATACATTCACATATTATGAACCACCTATTGCCTGCACTGACACAGGCACTTTGTTTGGGAAATAATTGAGTCACCCCCATGGATATCTGCTGGCACAGCACATAGTGGTGAGGAATCATGCCCCTTTCCTTCCCCCAGACCATAAAAGCAAACCCACAGAAATCTGCAGGGTACTTCAGGATGTGATTTACTCAGAGAGATGGGAATAAGAAGGCAAATATTCAGAGCATGAAAATGTCATCGTTTAGGTTTGACCCAAGATTTCTACTACCCCGCTTTGTTCCCTCCCCCTCTTCCTCCAAGGGTACAGGCCACTGGAGAGGTCACTCTGTACCAGGGGATGGGAAGAAGCGATGTCAATGCAGTCCCTCATTCTCTGTGTCCAGCCCTGATGTACCGTGAGTATTGCTTTGTATTCCCCAGCCAAAATGTGTTTTACAGGTACCTGGCTGCTGCTTTTGAGATGGGTTTCACGAAACCTTCCAGTTATTTGATATGGTTGGGTTTTTTCATTCCATTTTTTCAATGCAGTTGTTCTGGGAATATAAAATTGCATTTTCAAGATCTATATTATCTGGTATTTGCTGGAAATTTACTTTGTTTCCATTAAACTACTTGAATCTGCTTGTGAGAATTTTCATGGAAAGCAAAAGAGAAGGTATGCAAGCCCAGAAGAAAGAATGGAAGATGAAATCACACCTCTGCTCATATAGATGCAATTAAAAAAGAATTAGAAAAATCAGGGGAAGAAATTAAAAAAAAAGAAAATTAATCCTTTGGGTTTTCTAGTTTATTTAAATCAGCTAATTAGTTTATACACATTAGGTACGTCTGCATTAGGAAGATTGTCAGTATAACTATCCTGGTATAATTATATTCATGGGTAAAATCAATTTAAACGTTGAAAGGAAAGGCTAAAGCATATTTTTCCTCTACTACTGCAGGTTTGCATTTGCACTGTAAGAGCATATGCAGCCAAAGTAACCTAACTTAGTTCAATTTACATCATGTGATAGAAAGCTGTTACTGTCACCTTTTAAATCATAGTAGCTTGTTTAATAGCCTTAGTACTCGCCTTAGGTAAAATAGATTAAATACCTTCCTTATGTTAGTCCTTGAAGACAGCATAGGAATATTATATGACTGCAAACAGAAGAAAACAACTCTTCTGAGAGGAGGGAAAATGTAAGCCATTCACTGGAAAATTTGAGGGCAGATGAATATGGCAGACAAAACTCAGGAGGAGATGGGTATTTTCCCCACCTCTTTGACTCAACACCCGTCTTAACCCAATTGTTCCCATGGAGCTAAAGCCTACAGAACAGACTCTACAGATTTAGCTTGAGGTTTAACTCTTTCCAACTCCTTCCAGTCTCGAAGGGCTTTGTTCCACAAATGTCTCTATGTTCTTAATGTCACTACACCCTTAAGGCAATTTACACATTGTAATTGCAGATGCACTGCACAAGTGTAAAGAGGGAGCTACACCAGTACAAATTCCCAATTTTCTAGATGAACATTTAGAAATTTTAGTCTACCCTAGGCAGGTTATGAATACTTTAACCAGACATGCAATATATTGTTTTTTACCAGACAAATGCTTATGCCCTAAATAAAGCTGCCTGACACCAACATAAACTTTATTGCTTCTCAAGCCAAAATTAACTGTGCAGCACTTTCAGTTGATATCTTTGTATTTGTGATAAAGGGTGGGGAAAGGTCGCTCGCCTTGACTATACAAATACAGTAAATTCCTATTACTAAGAAGCCCTTGCTCATTGAACTGCTTTTTCTTCAATGCAATGCTTGTTATCCTGGTGAGATTTTTTTTGCTTCAGTGTAGATAAGGTTTTATCATCCTTCTCTTGAGTGCCAAATGTCGGGGCAATTGCAATTAACCCTTTGTTGGCTAAAGGCAGCTGTGGGATGTGTCCCTACAATTTCCAATTTTTCATAAGCATCAAAGCTGGAGAAAGAAATGGGTCTCTGCCTGTAAGCAATAACAAACACGGAAGAGGAATGCTGTTTATTTGGTGCAGCTGGAAAGAATGAAGATGATCATCTTTCTTTATCCCTTTCAGGAATTCAGACTGCTGTTAGGTAACAAGAAAACTATGCTAATAATTTTCCACGTAAGTAAGCAAGCATTTCACCACTGATGCTGCAATGGGCTTCTCTACTGCTGCCAAATTGCACAGGTAATGAATAAAGCTTGTACAGTGATTCCAGATCCACAGAGAAACTGTTTTGCCTAACTATACTGTAGCAATTAAAGCATTTGAAGATGCTTAGCAGAGGACTCTTCAGTTATGGCGATTTTTTTGTTTAACAGAAATAACATAACTTATATGTTTTAGCTTTAAGACAAAATCCATCACTAGGCTATATTCCTTCTCTTGCTTAGACTACATTCCTTTTTACACCATTAGATGTTAACCTTGAGTTTCTCCTCTTAGGATGTGATTCCCAAAAGTAATGTTTTCAGTTTTTTTACTCCACTCTCTAGTTGCACTGGACTTGGGGCTGGGAGTGGCTCCCAGTGTCAGGGCATCTGGACATTGGAAGCAGCATTGTGCTTCAAGGATTCAGGCCTTGCCCACTTGCAGTGACGAGGGTGTCTCTGGACAGGCCGGTGCAGGTGATCCCAGGGCTGCTCCGCCTGCTTCCCAAGCTGCCAGGACACGAGCCAGTTCTGGCACAGAGGGGACAGCCTCAGTGTGGTACTCACATCTGAGCTCAGATGCTCTGCTCTCAGCAAGGCTTGTGTGCTCAGGGGCAGGACTGTGCTAACATGCCTGCTCGGCTTCTGGTTTAGGTCTGGCAGCCAGAAGAGGCCATGGGGATAGCAGATGTGTGGGTGTCTGCACTGGAATGGAGCTGTGCTTCAGTTTATGGCTAATTCTAAAGGATTCATTTTCAGAAGGACCTGGGAAGACTGACAGACTTATTTAGGTTGAGGCAGACAGAGATTTTACTCCTATCCACAATATAAACACCATGAGTATAGAAAAGCAATGTGGTGTGGGGCAATGTAGTCAGTAGACCAACCCATGAGCAAGTCATGTGGGCACCACTGCTAGGACACTGAGGCATGGAAGGGAGAGTCTAACAGTGAGTTATGGGAGAGCCAGTGGAATCTCCAAAGGGATTTTAATGGAGGTCCTGAAGAAAAGGATCATTGTAGGCAGGAAAAAGTGCTAATCATGAAGCGTTTTTTGTCATTCCAGAAGGTAAAACAGCAATCAAGTTTCAGGAACCCAAGATATCCCTTATATATTGTGAAGGGCTAAGGATGTAAGAGAAAAACTGCAAGGGGAAAAGTTGATGGACTCTGTTATTCCATTTAACATGCAAAAAAAGCCTCATTTGTGGATAACAACCTTGGTTGGGTACTTCTGTAGCCTCAAACAATGCTGCTCCAAAAAACTCCGCATGCCATCTGCTCTACACTCCACCTGGGACCACAGATCTTTCTACCATACTCCACAACAAACTTCTGTGGGGAAGACCACAACACAAACTGTGCCATAGGGAGACATCACAGTATCAAAGAGAGTTACTAGTAACCTGGATATATTAGATAAACAATATGTAGAAGATTTAGGAGTGTGGCCCTACATTACAGGAGAAGACAAGGTAGATAGATAGATAGATAGATAGATAGATAGATAGATAGATAGATAGATAGTTAGTTTTTGGCATGTTGATCCAAGGGAAAGTTCTTTCCAAACTCCATGTTTGGTAATTAGTAGATTTTAGTCAGATGCTGGGGGCATTTGGCTTTTCCAGTGCCAATACCACTGGGAGTAATAGGGCATGCCAGTAGAAGCAGAGACTTCCCACAGCCAAGTGATGGGAATGAGGAAAATTCTGAAATGGGAAAACAGAACTGTTATGCACCTCTCTGACATACAAGGAGAACTAAGGGCAAATGCAGTATTTTCCATCATTTGCTGCAGACGTTTGAAGCATTTGAAACAGGATCCACCTTATTCTCTGCCTATAGCTGTTTGGCAAAATGGGACACTGTTGCAAGCACTACTGTAACACAACTCTGTATCATGGTACAGCCCTTAAAACAAGGCATGTTTTTCCCTCAGGACCTTTGTCTGACAGACAGTCTCACTATCACAGGAACAGCCCACATCTTTTCCTTATCTCTCCTGAGTCAGCATGGCCAGCCAGTAACTCAGCACTGACCCCACCTTCAGCTGGGACTGGGTGTTGTTTCAGTGGCACCATCTGCCCAGCCACAGTACAGGCGCTGCAGCAATGAATCCGTCAGCCTGGGGTGCTCCTGCCCTGATCCCTTCCATTTCCAGATGCTCCTTCATACCAGCCCCTCCACAGCCGTTCACGGGGTTGTGCCGGGAACCACAGCACTGAAGGACATCTCTGTAAAAAGAGCTCTCTGTGGGAAGGGAGGGATGCACCCATTTACAACTCATTTCCATTCAGTGGCCTAGCTCATGGCTTGGCCATGAGTGTCAGCATGAGAGAGGGACCAGTCTGCAGAGGTGTGGGGATGGTGATCCCCAGACTGTAACAGAGCAGGGCCATTTCTACCTGGTACAGGTAAAGATGACCCAGAACTCTGTCACCAGAGTGCTTATCCTGCTCTATGATGGTCTCTCTGCTCCTGTTTCTTCCAACTACAACAGGAAAAGGCGGAAGGAAATTGCTAATGTTCATGTTGTCAGCAGGTGCAAATTTGTAAGAAAGAGGCAAAGACTTGTCAAGGATCTCTTACATACTGTTAATTGCTTATTTTTGAATGACTATAAATAAACAGCCTAAACTCCCACTACCAGGTTGAGAATAATCTTGCATTTTCTTATAGGAGGAATGACTTTGCTCATGGTTTTATGTGGAGGGTTTCGAGGGTTTCATTACACATGGGCTGAGGTAGAATGCAAGAAAAATTAACTAATCTAATCTGGGTGTGAGAGTGGGAAGGGAACAGCAAGCTCTAAACAAAAAGGTGTATCATTTTGACAAATACTGTGATGCTGCAGAGATTTAGTTAAACACTGCAATTCTGCATAAGGACATTCTGACATTGCCTTATGTCTTGTTTTCTCTGGATGTATGCCACAGAAGACAGATATAAAATAAACCTACACTTGCCAGTACTGGAGGTTGGAATGAAGTAAGACACAACATCATCCTAACTTCAGTTCAAAACTGCAAAATCTTTGAAAGATACATGCTTTAATTCTCATGTATATCAGGAAACTGTATCTTCATGTGGAATCTGATTAGTTCTTGATATGGTTAAGACATAGCTTGATCTTTCATGAAATACTTCTGTGTAGTATATTTTAACCAGGTATCTTAGTACAGCTATTGCATAATCTACATCTATAGAACAACCTAACTAAAATAAATCCACAATCTTATTTGTGCTATAACCATGTTTGGTGCAGTGTGTGTGAAGTGACTTACAGGTCTGTCAGCTGAAAAACTGAAAAACAGACCTACAGTATGGTAGATTTTTTGGTCTGTAATTCACAGGGAGAATGAGCAAAACAAGGAAAGACAAAGTCCCAGCATGCTATTCCATGGTCAATTAACATGCAATATTGTTTTGCTTGGGTGATGGCTGCTGACAACTGTGTGGTTGTAATAGCTGGGTGGTCTTTTTTCAGCTTATATAAATAAACACTGCAAATTCTGATATGGCTGGACCAGAGTCAGTATAAATGCCATCCTCATAAGAGAAAATACAGGATGCTTGCATTGTTGGCAGGCACTTCTCAGGCTGGGCTTTCCTGTTATGGTAATTCCACTTTCAGGGTACATAGTCATGGACCTAAAACCACTGTAGGCTTGGAATGTGAGGCCCTGAACTAATCTTACTCTCTTTGCTGGCTCAAGGATGTTCAAAATGTTTTGAAGGAGTAGCTTAGCAGGTAAAATCTGCTCTTCTACAACTAATCTGCCCAAAATAGTATCCTGAACTCATGATTTATCCATATCAAATGTGCACTGCCATATGATCCTGCAGAGCACAGAAACTGGTATTGATGGACAGTCAACTGCAGCTTCCTTGTTCCAGCTCAACTAGAAGATGGACAGTGCAGTTTACCCCCCTTTCAGCCCAGATTCCATTTGAATTAATGAAGGAGCATTTTGGAGAGTGGAGTGGGACCTGGGTAAACAACCTCAAAGGTGAAATGTGGCTCACTGACTAAGAAAGGCATACTCAGAGGAAGGAAAAAAGAAGTCAAGGCAGACTTGAAAAGGTTATCTCTATTAGGTAGGGATGCAGATAGACACCTATCTTAAGCACTGTATAATATCCGAAAATAAAAAAAACCTGGAGATGAGAACTGTCAGGACTGGTAGGTGAAATTAGGATTCAGATTCCTGTTCATTGGCTGATCAGATTTCAAAGTGACTTTACACTCAGGAACATAGTTCTGCTATTTTGGCAGACTCCTGGCACAAGAATGAAAGTTGTTTCCTTAATATGAAGACAGCAAGAGGAAAATTGCTTGAGATGCTGGAAGCTTGGCTTCACTGCTTGTTTTCGGGGTATTTGTAACATAAAGCACTTCACTGTCTGGGGTCCCTCTACAATCAGTGGAGATAAGGACTTCTGCTCTCCATCAGTCTGAAAGAGCTTATCTTTCCCTAGTGACCACAAAGAAAGCCCAAGAAGATGAACTAACTGACTTCAGCTGTAGTTCACATTACAAAGAGTTTCACAGCTATTCTGGTTTTAAGTATCATCTCCTTCCTCTCCTTGCAGACTCCTCCCCAGAGATGCCTCCTCTCATTTACACCCTGTCCAGTGGCACGCTATCCCTCAGTAGTGCAGCTGTGCTGTAAACAGCTTTGCGCAACCTCTCCAGTCAGAAAATAACAAAAAGGAAATTATTTTTCAGATGGAAAATTCCCAATCTGGTTAACACAGTGACCACACAAGCAGCTCTATCAGCACAACTGGTGCACCCTTTTCAGGGGCAGAATAAAGCAGCAGAGGGAAGAAGGAACAGCACTGGCTTAGCATAGTCATAACATCCCACAGCGCCTCAATCTGCCTCTGTGCTTCTGGAAAACACATCCATATTCCTATGGCTGGGATAGGTCCTAGCTAGGTCCAAGGCCTAACTCTTTTAGCAGAGTGAAGCTTGAGCATGCACCAGGCTCGCTCCTCTGTCTTTCTCTTCCTGTTGTCCCTGTGCTCATGGGAAAGAAACCCAGCAGCGTGGGTGAGAGCACAGCTGGGATGTGCTCCTGTGCAATGGTGTGGGAGCAAAATCCTCTGGCATCTGTTGTTGAATCTACAGGTACCTACTGTGAGCCAAGTCAACTCCCTAAAAACATCGTTCAGTAATCTCAGTCCTTATATTGATGTGACATCTTGGGTAGGCATTTGCTTGAGAAATTCCTTTTCCCATATCAAATTGGAACAGTACCTCTTTCCAACTTTCCAGCTCATAGCAAGGCTGCTACGAGGGCAGAGGTCACCAGATCAGTGAGGTTCAGGCAAACTCAGAAAATTTAGAAGACTGATTCCTTTGATGCCAAATGTGTTGATAAGAGAATTCAGTGTAGTGTGAGCCAAATTCTTCTGGCGGCCTATTAAAGGCAGCCTCATGACAGATCCTCCTTGTGATGTGGCTCTACTCTGTAACTGCTGATTGTCAGCCTCTGTTGTAATATCTTCTGCAATAAGGCATCCGTTCCTCGGGGGCAAAACAAAATGGATGCTCCATACCAGCAATGAAAGTGCCATTGATTTTGTTGAGAATTGTTATTACAATTATAAAAAGGTCCCTTCAGGCTTGCACACTGACACATGAGGCAGTGAAAAGCAAAATCACACTCTCAACTCCAAACAAGCAGTGTGCTGGAAAGGGACAAAAGAGTAGTGGGAGTCAACAGAAACAACTATGCAGTCATATTTTGAGATATTGCCAGAAGCAAAGGTTTCAGGGGCTTTCAGAAAAAGAAGGGGACTGACAGTCAGTGTTTGATGGTGGGCCCAAAATGCATCAGAACAAGAGCACCAGATTTTTTAACTCCCTCAATGGAAAGAAGTACAAGCAGTATTCAGAGCCAAAGTTTTAAACAAAAAGAACGAAGTCCCTTGCCTTCAAATGAGTCTGCAATTCAACAGCCAGAAAATACATGTCCTATAATGGGAGGAAAACTGGCAACAGATCTTCAGCAAGGATGTGATAATGTGCACTTTCTCTGCTGCTCACATCAGTAAAGCATCTACAGCTATGCAGTAGGTACCAGTTCCCATCTCATGGCAGGAGACGGGAACTGTCACTTAACATGGAGTTTGCCCACCACAATGGACTGAGCTTATGAGGAGAGCACACACCTGCACCCTGCTACAGCTGAACAACAGCTCTCCATCAGTGAACATAAAAGAAAAGCAAACCTCTCTAAGTGGCCTCTGTTCAATAGCTATTTCTCAGGATGAATGGTGAGCTATCACAAATGCACCAGGCACAACTGGCACTGCAAACAAATTGACAAAGAGTCAGTGGCTTAGACTCAGAAGAAGACATTCACAATTTTTAGGAATCCTTGATGCAGCAAAACCAATTGTCCCTCAGTATTGGCTGGCGTTTTCCTACTTTTGTTTTGTTCTGTTTTGTTTATGAGTGAGTGGAAAGCAAAAGGCAGATCTAGTGACAGAAGCAACAACATTTAAAGAATCATCACTGATGGCCTCTTTTTATTTAGTTGTGAAACACGCTCAGGGAGACAAGTCACTGCCACAGTGCTTTGCAGTTTCTGCAGACATGCGTCACCCCCCTGGAAGTGACCACTTGAGTGTAGAGGACTGAAAAAGTTATTGCATCTCTGCTGATTTATCTTGTTTTGGTGGGTTTTTTTTAACAGAACTTCTGCTTGTGATCCCTCGCTGTCATTTTAACTTAATTTAGTCTTAACTAAAATATTGGATCTTTTGTCTAAATTTCTTATACCATTTTATCATATATACCTGTACTCTGGACATGATACTCAATGTGATTGTTTATCTTCTTAGGCTGGTTAAATCCATCTCTTGCAGCCTCTCACACGTACCTTCACTTATACAGCTGAACTTCTTTACTGGTCTATTGTCATCTCACACCTTGATGATTACCATTTCCTCTTTTCCTTCCTCCTTTACTCTAAAAGCAATTTTTATTGAGCCCTACTTAATTCCACACATGGCTTTACGTCCTCATTAAAAGCTATAAGGGTTTCCTGCCTTCAAACAGCACAATGGCTCATAAGGAATATATCTTAGGGTGAAAGTACTCAGACGATCCATCTCTTACTACCACTCCAATCCTGAGATTACTTTTGCACAGTATGCTTGCACCCATCCATCTGCCTGATCAGGGGGCTTGCTGTCAGTGGTAGAGTGCAGATTCAGTGTTTGAGAAGAGACTGTTGCAAAGAGTAACCACAGGAGGTATCAGTCAAAATAATGTAAGAAATCTGGGGAGAGTTTAGAAGGATGATGCACGAGATCTGATGCTTTTGCTTGTTTCAAGATACAAAAGCTCACTGGGAGCTCAGGTTCTCACAGGTTTATGCAAGGAATATTGGGTGTACTGTCATGTACAGCTCCCTTTGCCCTGTTACAGCACAAGAAGGTCCACACAGAACAGCAGCAGAGTTCCCGCAGTTGTGTAAGTATGTTGATAAGCAAATTGCATAGGCAACTCATGCAGTAGCCAAAGAACAAATATTCAGTCTGGAAAGAACCCCAAAGTATGAATGCCACTGAACACAAGAAATTGCTTCTGCTTCTCGAAACATAGAATGTTTGGCTTTAATACTGCTTTCTACATCTGTATGCTCAACTTTGTAAGCTCATGTCTTACCTTTTTTCATTAAATGGTGTACAGTAGCGTAGAAGACAGAATCAGTTGTTTCTTTGAGAAAAAAGTGCAAGGCTGGAGAGACTGTCCACGTGCAATGCACAGGAGGCTGTCAGCTGAAACACCAAGGCACAAGTACAGTGTAGGACTTGTGCTCACACTCATGAGTAATGATTCTGTTACCTAGTTATGCACAAGTTCATAAAGGTTTGGTATTGATAAATGCTAAGAAATAATGTGAAGGTATGTGGGAGAGAAGGAAGACATGATATTTTCTATAAATTGGGGTCAAGGAAAAGAAAATATTACAAAGAATGAGAACTTTAAAGCTATGGTACATTTAATATCAAGGCAACCATCAGAGATAGTGAGGATCTTGCAAGTCAACTCTTAGCTCTTGTTTGTAGCATAAAGTTAATTACAGAAGGGAGCGTCTGCCCTAAAATTCATGAAACTGTCCTGTTGGCAGATGCACCCATGTGCAAGTATCCACCCTTGAACAGCTTTCTTTTAGGGCCTGCAGAGCATCCCCAGATTAGGTACATGGCAATGGTGTCACTAAAACTTTGATGATCCAATTGAAACCAAAGCAGAGATCTCGCTGCCATGTGGGAACTTGCAGGTTCAAGGGTCTGTGTAATCTAAGCTGAGCTGCAGCCAGGAGGGGAGGAAACTGGGCTCTGCTCTAGCATTGCACTGCCAGCCAGCTAGGGACAAAGTTCTAAGCATCTGCTCTTGCGTAAGATGTCTGGGTTTTGGCAGCTTTAGATGCAAAAAATGTTTGTAGCTTGTTTCTGGGCCAAGAGATAAGAGGAATAACAAAAAAAATTGAATTAACCTTTTATTAGAGAGCTTAACTATTATTAGTCCATGAGGCTGCTAAAGGGGCTTTTCTGGACTCAGAGCCTGAGTATTAATGTAAGGTGGAGCACACAGCATCATAACATCAGGCACACAGCTAGGCCGGATGAATTGCAGCATGACTTAGGGCGTATGTAAGGCTCTCAAGGGAGGTGCATGGGAGCAGCTCTTTCCATGACAGAAATGAATGACAACATTTTGAGAGCATATTTTTTTATGGGAAGACATGGGAGCTGAGGGCGCTCAGTGAGGACTGGATTTGGATCTGGCCAACAGGAGGAAATGTGGAGTTGAGAAACATCAGCCTTGCAAGCAGGGTGGTGTTCAGACATCACCGAGGCACTGAGGTGAGCTGGCTGCTGCAAGGATTCTGTGTATGGCAGTGCCCCACAGAAATGCAGAAAACAGACCTGCCTGGGCCATCACATAGATCTGTCCTGTCATAAGAGACTGTCCTAATCCATTACCATGCTTTGCCGAGTGCTAGCTGAGAGTGACACTGCACATTCAAAACCCTTGGGAATATGCCTGTTGCATGTGCAGTTCACCATTTACCCCAGCTCTGGAAGATGAGCCCGAACACAGGAAGGAGTTTGGTCCCATTTCACATTCAGAAGAGAACGGATAGTTAACTTCATTTTCAGGTGCTCAGGCTGTTTCTAGAGAGATCACTTCTCACTTTTGCACTAGCACTTGTGCAAGTGTCAGCTGAGGGAATACCTGTGTGCTGCCACTGTGTTAACTAGGCTGGTAATCTCAGCTGGAAAACCTGTGGCTGTGGCTATCCAACAAACAGCATATGAATAAGAACCATTAATTGACTGTTTCACACTGTGCCTGTGTACGCATGTGTTTGTGTGGGTGGTGAATGCATACAAGATGTTCCTACAGATTCCTGCAGAACGGAAATTTGAAAGTGGAATTAAAGGTGGTGAAATTTACTGTGTGCTGCATAACAGTAAGAGAAATGCTGTGCAGCCAGATGGTTTTTCCAGAAGTCTTTGCTATAGACTGGTATTGGCCTCACTATATTAGTAAAATTATGCTTGCTGATAAATGTCCATACCAAACTGATGATGCATTAAGGAACAGCGTTTTTAATCAATAAGTGTTTGTCTGTCCATCCTGTTGATTTTATTCTCCCCAGCATATTTACTTTCATTCTGGAAAGATCTTATGAGGAATGAGCTCCAGCATCAAAGGAAGATGTCAGAAAAATCTTTAGAGGTTAGCATCTTTTATGTGGATTTGGAGGTTTCAGACACTTGTTAAATTTAGGAGTTAAATGAGAACAGCTTTGACTGATGATGCAATGCAATGTTGGGATTGCAAGAAAAGATCCCAGCAGAAGGCCAGCACACAGATGTGTCAGATGAGACTGCATTCCACGCACCAAAAGTCACGATCTCCTGACTGAGCCATCAGCAGCATTGATTTGGACTTCCTTATACTTGAAAGCATTCAGACAGACTGGAAGAAATTCCAGTCATTGCAAGTAAATTTAGGCTACCATTAAAAAGCCATGAGGTACTTTGCAAAACTTCCTTACTTTTCTAGAAAGCAATTGTTCTTCACCTGGAATCATTAACTCCAGACAACAGTAAGCTAAGGACTAAATACATAGTTTGGTCCACTTCCATATGTATTTACTTTCGTTGTTTGTTCTAATGGGGTAAGGGAATCATTTTTGTGATTTAACAGTTATGTATACTTTCCTGACTGTCTTCTTCTCTTTTTGGGAATACATATAGGAAAAAAAACCCATGAAAGACTCTCAAGCTCCAACACAAGGGTCACAGACCCACAGACTAATTCAGGCTGGAAGGCATCCCTGAGGCCACCCAACAGGCTACCTGCTCACAGCTGGGCTAACTTCAAAGCAGGGTGGGGTTGTTCAAGGCACTGATCAGCTGAACTTTGAAAATGTCCAGGACTGGAACTCCACAGCCTCTCTGCCCTGTTCCAGGGAAGTGTCACTTTCAGGATGACATTTTCTTTTCTTATAGTTGATTAGAGTTTGCCATACTGCAAACTGCAAATGTTGTCAGTTGTACCTTCCTGGTAAATGTCTGAGAAGAATCTGGCTCTGTTTGCTCTGTAGTCTCCCTATCAGTGGAAAATGGCAATAAGCCTTCTTATTCTCCTCCTCTTTTAGAGGCAAAATAAATCTTGTTGTCTCAGTGTCTTCTCCCATGCCCGGTGACTTGTGGTCCTCTGCTGGATGCCCTCCTGTAAGCTGGACACAGTTCTTCAAAAGCAGCCTCATTAGTACCAAATCATGCTCCTAGCAAGGTTCTCGCTAAGAAACACACTCCTTCTTGCCTTTCTTGGAGGTAGGTGTGATATTTGGTGGGTGTGATATTTGCCTTTCTTCTTGACCTTGGGGACCTCATCAAATTACCATAATTTTTCAAATATGATAGAGTATGGCCTTGCAATGACACCAGCCAGCTCCCTCCTAACTCTTGGATCCATGCCATCACATCGCAAGGACTCAGACACGTCCCCATGCTTACGCTGAAGCATTCATTTACACAGGCTCTGACTTAATCTTCCCTTACCATTACCAACATTTGCCTCCTTCAAACTGCCACAAGGCACGCAGCTCTGTGAGGCTGAAGGCAGACTTAGTGAAGACTGAGGAAAAGAAAAAAATAAGATCTTCAGCCTTTTCCATATCCCCCCATTACCAAGTCTCCTGCCCTATCAGGGATTGTTCTGAGCTGGAAATACTTTCTCCAGGGGAAGTTTGGGTGTCCAAGTTCTGCAGATTTTTACTTTTGAAAATCTGGACTGTTTCTGTCATAATTTTCACTAAAAAGTTTTGTGAGAGAAAATAAAACAGGAGGTTATGGATGTGAATGTTTGCAGAAAAGGAGAATTACGGACACAAACAGACTGTCTTTTGCTAGGCTGTTACCGGACAGATTATTCCTCACATAATGGCAAATATTTCCCATTTTTTAAATTTAGTTCATTAAAAAAAAAAAAAATCATTATACAGGAAAAAAGAACCCCACAAACCCAACAACTCTTAATTTATTCCCCAGACTGTAGCTCAACACAAAAAGAAAACACAGATGTTTCATAACACAGCTGTAGAGTGAGTTTTTCCAGGTTTGTGGATTTGGCACCCTTCTGCGTTTTTGGGACCCAAGTTAATGGCTCAGGGCAGACAGCCCTACTCTGGATGTAGCCCTGAATGTGCTGCCTGAACAGGGATAAGGAAACAAGCACAAGGTCCCTCAGCACAAACTCTTAGGATTCAGTGAAAACTGAACCTGAGATAATTTGTGCCATGGTTTCCATGTTTATGTTATCCCACAAAATCATAAGTAATTTGTATAGTACATAAATAATAGACACTGACTTCACAGCCCTATGCAGGCTACCAAAGATTAGAAACATGTCACAGGGAATCTGTAGGGTTTGTCACCAGTTTAAGCCATTGTAGAGTCTATATGACAGTGAAAGGGTGCAGCTTTTGCTCAATCCTGTGTGCATTAGCTGCAGTTGTAATTCAGTTGCCTGGGGGCTGCAGTGACTATTGTTGATGTAGCTGTAAATTATTACTTGCTTCAAGTGAAGAGAGGGCAGGAAGGCTACTATTGTCCAAAAGGGTGTTCCTGAGGCAAACCTTGATCGTTCCTGTGAACAGTGATGATAACAGGGCGGTTAACATATAATCCTTGCTGGAGGCAAGGCAGGTACAACTGTTTGCAGTGTGGCTGCCCAAGGTAGGGCTGCCTCCTACTCCCGTTCAGCAATGACACTGAGAATCTCACTGCTTTACGAGGCACTGCTTTCCAAATCTCTGCCATTCCTTAACTACATCATGTAACCTTCTTCATTTCCTTTTTCCTGCAGCCAATTCCTTCTGGACGCAAAGCTTGCACTCCCCCTTCCCACCTCTCCCTATGAGTGTCTCAAACACCTGACTTCAAATTCACCTGCGTTTAAATATAATTTTTCATAGCTAAAAATACCAGAATTCTATGCCTAATATCAGGGGAAAAAAATCTGATTTGATGATGAGGGGACAAATTATCATCGTTAGAATGAATTCTCTGCAGTCTAATCCTGCAAATGAATCAGGATTATCAGTTTCCAGTGAGAGGGAAGCATCATCAGTGGTTCAGCTATACTACAGCCATACTACAGAACCAAAGGACTAAGGGATTACTTGTTGGACTACTGAACAAAGATTTCCTCTGTGAAGAATTAGGATTAATACTTTGTAAAAAGGGAAAAACTCTGGGTACCAGGCAGATCCCTGTCCTGTAGTCACTACAGTTTACGCAAGGAAGCACAGCAATGCACTAAGCTTTCTCCCTTTGGGACCATAGAAGTGGATCAGTCTTATCTTTTTGATGTGCTTTATCCAGATTTGTTTGGCACACCAGCAAGCAGACACTTACTGATTTCTTCTGAGCTTAGAGTTCCATCCTAATAGGGTCAGATTTTTCACAAGGGATTACTTAGCCTCAATGGCACAGAAGCACACAGGAAACCAACATGATATTTTTAAGAATTAGACATTGCTTTGCTGCTAATGAAGTGCACAATGAAAACATGCTTGATTTGCTTCTAGAAAACAGATGAAGAAAAAAAATACTGGATCAAGTGGAGAAGAATGGGATTTGCTGGTAGCAAATAAAGAGCATTTTTCACCTGAAATGCCTAGCATGCTATTTGAAGTAGTTGTAATAATGAGCACTATGTCAGCGCTCAGAGAGATAGAAGAGAGGAGTCACACTGTCTCTCACTGGATAATTAAGCTCCCATTTCTATCCAAGAGGGTGGGATGAGATAAACTGTGTATGTTGCAGGTGGGAGGAACAGGGCAGAGTGAAGAGGGTCAGAGGTGGGTGAAGGCAAGAAGTTAAGCAGTATGAAAAAAAGAGAAATAAGAATCCAGTAAAAAGAAGTGCTTCAGCTCACTGCCTCCTCGTTTCCCTATGACAGGAGACACAACATCAGAAACAAGAATGTTCTCACCACCCTCAGATCTACTTAATATTCTCTAGCAGCACTGGTGCTCCAGAGCTCTTTATTTCCTAGCAAGATCTTGTCATTATCCCCAAGGAAATGAGCAATTATGATAGCTTTTATGTCACTGATGGGGTAACAGTGGCCAGAGATGTAAATGCATTCAGAAAATTTTTCTAGGATTTTTCAAAGCATTAAGTCATTTGACAGTTGCTTGATAGAAGTTAGATATGAAATTACTCTGAAATATTCATTAACTACTTACCTACCTTTTAAGGCACATATATATCTTTTAAAATGAGATGCAAGTGGCTTGTTTCTGAAAGTGATATAGAAGTTTAAAGTTATGCCTTATGGTAGGTCTCCAAGGACAAAAAGTTGTAGGAGTTAGGCTTTAAGCACCCTCAGGCATCAGGTCTTTGCAAGCCCTCTGTGGGTCCCAGCTCTCAGTTTGCCTCTTAGGTCGAGCTTGTTGCTCAGCCAGAAAATTGAACTTTACTGTTCATAGATGTAAAGAAAAAAAAATATCTGACTGGTATAACATGTACATAACATCCTCAACCCGGGGCCCCTGTTTTCTCTAGAGAATGGCTATGCCACCCCTGACATGGAGTGTGCTTTCTTCTCAAAACCCTTTAATCTTTTTCTAAGTTCAGGAGCAAATGTCAGTACAAGGCCCAGTTTATAAATAGGAGATGCTACACTTGGGAGGGCTGATTCATTTTGCTTGGCTTACTCTGTGGACCAAGGAGGGAGGCTTTTCACAAGGACTTGCTTGGCTTGACCTCGTGTCTTCAGTTTCCTGGGTCTGCTTCATAACAACAAATTCAGGGTCTATAAAATAACTCTGGTGCATTCAATATATTAATCCTGTTGAAAGTACAGATGTCCATTTCTTCAATGGAACAATAATAATACTAGCTTGTCTTCCTTAGAGACTGGAGTGGTGTGAATAAAAGAGCTCTGCTAGACAGCAAAGTATGCCAAATGGACATATTTTACTAGATGAGAAAAACAGCTTGTCACTTCTAATTGTTCAAATTAGGTGTGATTCAGTTCCTCCTGCAGTTATTTTTAAATTGTTGTTAAGAGGGTATATAATGTGCAGCTAAGAATAAAAAGGGTGTGAAATTGTTAGCTCCCCTGGTAGGTAGGTGGTGATAATGAAGATTTTATAAAGTTCTTGTTAATAGAAAAAATCTCTGTAGTGCTCAGGAAATCTCTTACAGCATTACCAGTCTCTCACTAAAGTAATGGTTCTTAAGGAATACGCATGGGTTTTGATCTGCTGATTTCCTTTTTTTCTTAATTATAGAAATGAGCTGAAATCAGAGTGATGGGTCAGAACTCCAGGATAACAAGTGTTGTGCTGGTGTCCCAAAATGTCATCCAAAGCTGCTGATTGGGACCCCAGGGCATGGTCTGCGGCTTGGGCTGGCTCACAAGTCATGTCCTGTGCTCAGCACCATGCCAGCCTCTCTCCATTAGGAGAGCTGCAGCAGACACTCCTCAATGTGACAAACCTCCTAACAGAGATTGCTTTCACAGTATGGGTCACAAGTCTGGCATCTGGGGACTAATGGCTTAGACCCTTTCTGGCCTGTTGAGTACTCTTGTCCCAAGGTGGGTATATGAAAGGCCTGCTGTGGTAGCTAGATTTCTCTGGAACACCAGAGGATCTCAGCTCACACTGATAATGAAGACATCGGTCAATAATATTTAGGTTACTGAACCACTACAGCAGACAGCCAGATCTCACACCTACCCCTCTGCCTGGTGTGGCAGGGCTGGGGCAGAAGTGTAGGACAGGGTACACTTGAAGAGGCACTTAATAGAGCATACAGGAAAAAAGGATAAACGTGTAACACTCCAAGGTAAACATCCCAGTCCTCATGCCAAGGCATTAAAGCACTCAGCAGGACACCACAAACAGGTTGAGTATGAAGTCCTGTCGGTGTCAAATGTTCCTCTCAACACAGCTCATTCAGCAGTCGAAGTCATAACAGTGTTTGTGGAGTAGGGCCAGGAGGCAGCTCATCAGCAACTGGACTGGTGAAGTTCCCAGGTGGAGTGCACACCTGAGCTGTAGTCACTGATATTCATGCAGCAGGGCCTGAATTAACTTCATTCATGCTAACACGGGTGCAGGTAGATACTGGCTTGGATGCAGGCGATGGAGTTGTGGCATGAAAGAGCTCAGCAGGAGCCAGCTGCACCAGCACCTGTCCAGACTCACAAATGCTACAGCCATTGCTGCTTCCAGGGCTATGGTGACTACAAATGGGGACTTCCTGTTCTCCGAGCAGAAAGTCCAGGAGCTTACTTTTAGTCTTTTTGGAACACACAAATCACTGTATGGAGCAGAGATTGAAACCTGGGATGCAGAGGGGATGGAGAGAGGGAAATGGCAGTGTGGAGTGCAACAACCAATGGGAATATATAATCCCATTCAGGCTGCCCCAGCCCCCTTGGAATATGACTAATTCATAGTGTGGGCAGGGAGGAAAAACTGTCACTACTTTGGGGAACACCACATCCTCACACATGCAAGTGCTCACATGGCTTTCCTGCCTGCATCTCTGGCTTGGAGGCATTTACAGGCTGGGTGTATCAGTCTCATAAACATGCCCTAGTCTGACTAAAGCACTTTTTTCTTGCAAGGTTCCTGCACGGCCTTACTCTGCTGACCTTTGTTCTTGTTCAATTAACCAACTTGGTAGATAACCACAGACCCTTCAGCCTATACAATAGATCACTTTTCTAGCAGCTATCTTGCAAATCTTGTTATCGGCATTTTAAGTGCCAGTTTCCCGTAGGCAGTGGAGCTTCTGACTATGGGCCTTGGAGGTGGTAACATCTCCAGAGTAATGATTTCTTTCCTGACTCTGGCACTACAGAGTTCACTTTGCAGGGTGACCTTCACATTTGTATTCACATTTGTATTTGAAGGATCTCATTCTCCGAGGGATCTCATCAACTTTGGACGTTTGTCACGTGAGTCTCTATCTGAGGTAGTCATACTAAGTTCATTTTATAATTAATGGAAATAGGTACTTTTATAGTCAGATTTATCTGCTGTCTTTTCATCAACAACTTGGGAATGAAATTAATCATGTCCTAGCCGTATCTTTTTTCTCTCCATTAACTATCACAAGCACTTAGTATCTCGTTCAGATGTGTCTGCACCGGGTGAAGCTCACCTCCCTCTGCCAGGCACCTGTAACATCATCTGATTGTAATTTAGCATTCACTAATATAATCGTAACTAAAAATCTCATCAGTTGGGTCTAATTTGAGGTTATGAGGGTTTTTAGTCCCATGAACAACTTGTTTGGGTATTAGAATTGATCTGGCCTACAGAGCAGAATGAAAAGTGTTTTCACGGCATGGGAGTGGGCTAACGCTTTTTTAAAACAATTGTCACGATATTTGTCTTCAAAGAAATCTGGATAACATATGTTATCCAGCATTGCTGAGTAAGAAATAGCTTAAGACTGGAAGAACTGTCATAGAAACAGGATTTCTGAGTCTTACTCCTATCTGTAATACTGACTTTGCAGCCTTTGGGTCACTTACAGCCTGCCAGGCTCCCAGGAAACAATGTGTACTTGCAGCACAGATGATAAAAAAATAAAATCCATTCTCAGCATCTTGAAAATTAGTTTAACAAAAGTCTCAGACTGCACATAAATGTAATGAAAAACAATTCAGAGAACTGACCTGAGGCTTTTCACAGCCATGAAAGTCCCCGTGACCTGGAAAAAGACAAGAAATAGGAACCCAGGTCTAACCTCACTGATGTCAAGTTACAAATAACATGATCTGATTTTCTGAATGTTGTTTTGAACCATTAGTTCTTCCAAGCACCCACAAAATGAAGGGCACCTGATGGACAGGTTGAGAGGTGTCTTTAGGCAGGTTTCTTTCTTGCAACTTGCCATGCCCTAAGAATGCACCATTTAGGAACCAGTTGACTCTGAGGTAAAGGATTTTGGCTGTCCACCCTTTTCTGGAGAAGCAGTCCTTTTGGATGATCTCGTTTTTTAATGTTGTTGGTAGTACCACACAAACTGTAGTTCAGAGCAAGAAAGGGAGAAGGGCTTATGAGTACACAAGCTAAACAAAAGCTACAATACCAATTTTCTGCACAACCACTTGGAAGGAATGAGGAAACACCATTTACTTTCCTTAACCATCCCATCATCGTTCAGGTTCCTGGTTCACACTCCCAGATAAAGGTTAAATTATAATCCAGTGGGCAAATGACTTTAAAAAGAGTGATTCATTTACTCAGGTGAATAACAGATGTTTGTCTCGTGGATAGAACACATCACTGATCAGATCTGTATCTTGGAGTTTTGGGGCCCTTATTTAACAGTGTCAGGAAACAGTAACATTTGTGGACAAATAAGGGTGTTCAGGTGGATCTTCCTACATCTCAACTCATCAGCAAAATTGTCATCAAAAATCACAGTTTTGGCACAGGCAAAGTGAGTATCTTCATATACTAGCTGAGAAAATGGGGGCAGCAAAAATGTTACGTTTTCAGACATGAAACACTTGATGTTTTCCAGCAATAGTTATTGACTATTGACAAAAACTCCCTAGTAATGAGAGCAATGAATCATATTCTCTTAAAATATTATTAAACTGTTAAGAAATTCATGGAAGAACAACTCCTGCACTACCTTGCCAAGAAAAGAGACTCAAACCAGAATCAGTCATGGATTAGACAGGATGTGAAACACTTAACTTTTGCAACACTCAGCTATTCCAAAGTTTGAGAGATAAACAATCTTTATATCAAACCAGTACATTTCTTTGCTAAAGGCTGAAGTAATTTATATTAGTTAGCACACATAGGCTAAAAATGAGGGAAAGGCTCACTGTGGGGTGGGTTCCAGTCTGAAGGGAGCATTTTGGAAGGACTTTGCAGGACTCCTGACCTGGTACAGCACCTCTACTACACCTGTGAGTGGGAGGGCAGGAGAAAGGGGGACAGCTCAGTAATTCCTGCAGTCACTCACACCAGGACGCTTCACTTTGCTACATGAGTGAGGTACACTGGCGCATAACTGGATGACAAAAACTGTCCTGCTTGTAGAGAAATGTATGTGTGTATCTCACAAATGATGTTGGTGCCTGCTGTGCTTACTTGGCTCTTGCTTGCATGAACCAGCAGCTCCTGTGGCCCCGGGCACAGGATGGGTGCCTTGGGAGACAAGTAATTTTAGCCAACAGTTCTTGTCAAGCCAAGAATACATAACAAAAGCCACTCTCAGGAATTCACTGATTAGCAGCTGGGAATAGCTTGAGCTTTATCACTTAATCCAAGCCACATAAGCAAGATTTTTGTGCAGACACAGTAGTGGGTTTAGGCAAATGCACAGGCAGGAACACAGCTTAAAACTGAAATACAGATTTACCCTGAAACCCTGATTCCCTTGACTTGAGTACTTATGTCCAGCACAGACTTGAGTGAAACCCATCAATCTGAATAGACAAGATGAACAAAGAGAGATCCCAGGGTCAAGCACCAGGTCAAAATGTAAACAGAGAACAGAATCCAGACCTCTAAACTACCAGCCAACCACACAGTTCACTGGTTTGCACTCATCTTTCTACAATGCATTGCTGAGATTAACACAAGATGTTCTGCCTCAAGTAAAGCAGGCAAAAAGAAAGCTGAGATTTACCGTATGAATGCAGCTTTTTTAGTGTAGATTTACATGTAGGCATGCATGATTTTATAACAGAAAATAGGATCCAAATGGACACTTGGCTTGCCTGCATGAGTGTGCATGAGTGACATGGAATAATAAAGTAATCCATGATAACCCAGCGTTCATGAACAACAGTAGAATACAAAATACCACACAGGCCAGTGCTTGCAGGCAGCTCTGTGATAATGGAAGGGCAGGCATAGCCAGCATTCACAAATCACCTCAAGTGATTCACACCTAGTACATATGACTTCCCCAACAGCAAGACAGCTTGTGCATCTCTTGACTCTTATAAGCACCCCCTCTTCCCGGAGTATCAAGAAATTCCCACCAGAGGTGGGGAAAAGCCTGGATCAGGTAACCTTTATGCTGCACGGCTATGTACAAAGAGAGGGAAAAGACAGTGATACTGAAGGTAATGGAAAATGTCTTCTGTGATGCCTGCTCCAATAAACAGGGTGTTTTGTCCTTTTTTCAGAGCCATTGAGACCTGTACCAATAAGCAGTGGGATAACAGCAGGCCTGAGCGTGGCATCAGTAAATGGAGCAGGGGGAAAAGAGAGACATGTTTGTAGCTGTCTATAGAAACCATTCAAAGGAAACCAAAGCATTTTACAGCCTGGACAACCTACATAATTTAAAGCTGGGAAATATTGCCATGCATCTTCACTTCATAGCACTTGTAAACTCTGCAAGAAGACAGGGTGAGCTAGATTTCATCACTGCCTCACCAACCTCAGTGCACTTTGCCACTGGTGTTACTTTGCCTCACGTCTGAGTAGCTGCTCTGCAGATCTCATTACCAGTTTCTCATTACACAAAACATCCTTGAACAGCCTTCAGGACCCAGCTGCTGTATGGCTCTGAAATGCCTGGGCAGAGCTGAGGGAAAGGCCTTTCCCCCCAAAACAGCTCTATGTCAGGTGAGGGAGCTCTCAGCAATTCCATAGCTGAAACCTCAGGAGCGGGATAGGGACCTATCTCAGGCCCCAGGGACAGCTCTGTATTTTGGTGGACTGGTCAAGAGAAGGGGGATGGATCTAAACCCACCATTGCCCATAGTGGCTTAATTGGCATCCCTGCATCCAGCAGCTACCTCCATTTGTGCTCTCCCATTTAAGCAACCATGACTTCTGAGCTATGTTCGTGTTTCACCCACTAACCAGTTCCTACATCTGTCTGCTTCCCAATCTATACACCTTAAAAATCACCTAGAAACTGACACAGGAATATCCACTCAGACACTGATGATAATTTAAATTAATAAATCTGGATAATCCCCTTGGGTCTGAC
Organism: Corvus cornix cornix; assembly: GCF_000738735.6. Taxonomy (NCBI): domain Eukaryota; kingdom Metazoa; phylum Chordata; class Aves; order Passeriformes; family Corvidae; genus Corvus; species Corvus cornix. Next base: position 29,874,137 of record NC_047056.1, on the reverse strand, counting down.
TCTCATTTATATCTAAAATCACATTTCACAGATCCAGAAAATGGAAAATTAGATCTTGCCAATTAAATTGGCACTTTCCGTAATGCCAGAGGTCTGCTGTTTAGTGGGACATCAGCATCAAACAAACCAAACATGTTGATTTCTGTATTCTCCAACATGATGAAGAAAATGATCTCTAAAGATTGAAAACATTTTAGCTAGAAAAAAAATAGAAGAGACTAAACCATCTAATGCATCTATTACAAAAAACCCCCCAAACAACAGAACCAAACAAAAACCCAAAACAACTTAGTCTGTGCAGATGACATTATTTGCTTTTGGTGTCTAATGGTGTTATCTTTGAACTGATTCCTTCTCACCTGCTTTCTTCATCTCTGATAGTGCTAGCATTGCTGTTTTCCTATCCATTGGGAGTCATCCAGCAGGCCTTAGTCTACTCATTCTTTATTATTCTATGCAGAAGTCTATGCTCAAAAGATACGGAGTAGTATAAGCCTTTCAACAGTCTCTATACGGAACACAGAAAACTAAGAAAGAAAAAACCAGATATTTATTCTCTGTCTTGTATTTCTGCCCTCAGAAAGACTGGAGAAACCAAATAAAAGACAGGTTTGTCCAGCTTCTGAACAGCAGGGTATTGAATTATATGGTCAGATAAATACTTAATTTAAAACCATTTGATTAAAAAAGAGAAAATGCTCAGGGTACAGATGGACCTATCAATGAGCTGGCAGCAGCTCTTGGGCTGCCTTACAAGCACCTCTATATTTGGGTTAACTGTGCAAATGAGAATGTGAACATTCCAGATGAAACACTTCTTGAACAACAGCATAGACTGACCAAACTACTTCAAACAGGTAAGTGGTCTTGTCCAGATTCAGTGCCTGCTTTGCATCACAGGGAGTCTCTCTTGCTTCAGTGGATGTAGCAGCTGCTGTGTGTGCAGAAAAAGTAGAAGGGGAAATCAAAGGGGTCCCTCCTGCACCAGGAATGTGTAAGACACCACTGTGAGATTTGGGGCTTAAGTGGAAGAAGCCCAGAACTCCTACCTGGCCTCCAGCATGAGAAAGACTGGACAAGCCTGACTGACCTGCTACCGAAATCTCTCCCATTTGTTAGTTAACTTTCAATTCCAGTTGAAAATATGACCGTGGGCATACATTCTTGGCTGAAGTAAGTTTGTACAAATTTACATTGTTTGAAGATATGATTCACTTCCTTTAATCACAATATACTCATTTCTCCCATCAAGTATCTGGCATATATTTAGTATTCTTCCATTATCTTGGAAGTAGATTATCTTGATCTCTAGACTTTCATGAGTGGGAGGAAGCATGAAGACTGGATCAGCAGTTTAATGGAGAACTTCTCAATGAGGCTGAAGTGAGACCTGGCTTTTATAAACAGAGACAGTGCTGGCTTTAAACACTCCCTGTGATTCCTCTTTGGAGGCTCGTAAGAACAGCACTCTCCACTGCATGGCAACAAAGCAGCGGCGACAGCAGTGCTACATGGTGGCTGCTGGCATGTCTACATCATCCAGCAAAGCACAGGCACAGAGATACCAAGCCCAGCAGCAGAGCAGCCAAAGTGTGAGGGTCCCAGTGCAGCACAGCACCTGGGAGGTTGCACCATTCCTAGGAAATCTGCTGCTTTTAAACCAAAGCCAGCTTCTCCAGAGAGCTGCTGTGCATCACTCAGACATACCAGCTTAGGTAGCAATAGGTCAGCCTTAGTCCATGTGTGGGTGATGCACAGGCTAGTTGTGTCCATGCCTTTTCCAGCTTCAAAAATGTCTGGGCTGCTAAAGAAGAGTTTGAAAAATACTTCTACATCCATCGAAATCGAGCACAGAGCCACATAATAATCCTGGCTAAAGTGTGGAAAGAGGAGATCTTTAAACATATGAAGGGTATACGAACTGAGCCTGGGCCTTTTTGGGGTGTAAAAACAAAAAAATGTTTCACAAAATGTGAGAGTAAAGAAAAATGTTTGAGTTTTTATCTCTTTGAAAAGAAAATAATTGGCTTGGATTGAGCCTTCCCTGGGAGTGTTTGCAAACCAAACATTACACAGCTGCCAAGTGCCTGAATACCAAAATGTGAAACTGACCTAAAATAAAAGCAAAAGTGATTGCTTTATTACCATCCACACAGAAGACTACTGAGAGGCCTAGATGCAGGGTGGGTACAGACCTCTAGGATGTGATTCATCTGACATCTTAATGTGCACATTTAGATGTTGCAGGGCACATCTAAACCTGAATGACATACATGCTATTAGATGAAATCCATCTTATTCTAAAAGTAGGTCAGACAAATCATGAAGTCCTTTGGTTAATTTGTGTATAGATGTCTAATACTGGCTGAGATTAATTATTTGACTGATCTTTAACAAATCAGCCTGCTACATTACAGTGCCCTTTTCAGGCAAACTAGGCACTTCAAAGAACAGCAGAAGTAGAAGAAAGATTGGAACTGTTCTCTGGTATCTGTGCAGTGACAGTGATTCCCTGGGTTTCTTGACACCAAAAGATTTTACCAAAGTTGCCTCTGGCTTGTCACACAGGACCACATGCCTACAGCCACATGCACTAGCTAGAGCTTAGTGTGATGAGCCTGATTAGGGTTCAGCTGTGATTAAACTCTTTTTCCCTGTAGAAATTCAATAGTTGGGAACTAGATTATCTCCGAGTAACTGGCAGCCAAGCGGACCACATCTAATTTTCCTCAACTGCTGTCACCAGCTAGAGACAACAGGCAGTCTAAGAGGTTGTGTGAGTGCTCCCAGCATGCTAACAGTACACCTCTGCATCAGTAGAGTGCATCAGAGATCTTCTTTTGGAAAGTATTGTACAGAGCTTAAGTAGTGACTTCTCTCGGTATTCCTGGAAGCTATAGAATAAGAAACATTAATTCCATTTTGTGACTGAAGTTGTCTTACAGAGAAGTGAAAGGATAAAGAGAAGTCTTACTTCTCCTTCCAAGACTGCCAGCCTGTTTGGGCCAGAATACAACAGTTATTCCAACAAGATAAGCCTTTATTTCCTTGTGGAAAGTAATACAAGCTTTATACTTGCTAGGAGGGTTTCCTGGTATAGCGATACCAATTGAAGTTACACTGGCAAATACTTCCTTGCGCTGATAAGCTTTGAATTACTCCAGAAACACATGTTCTTACAACACGATCTTATGTTCCCCCATTCTACTTCACTGTTCTTCACAGACATACCCTACTGCATTCCAAATCCTGCTCCTACCATATGGTGCACCCCTGTGTGTGTCTGTGTGCAGGCAGAATTTCATCATCCCTCATTTCTCAGGCTAAAATTGCCCTGAGCCACAGCAACTTGCTGAACTGTACAGCAAGTTAACAGACATCTAAACCAAGCCCTAAAGTAACCCTCCCATGTCCATCTGAGTGAGGGCATCAAGAGCTGCAAACTTGAAAGTTACTGCCTGTGTTTGTTAGAGTGAATCAACAGGTTGCTCTGCAGGTCTCTGACTGACCTCAGATACAAGGTCAGTCACAGCAGACACTGCTTAATCAGCTGGCTTTGCTCAGAAATATGATAAGGGAGGGCAAGGCTGGGAGACACAGCTCCCATTGGCAGTCTCTGACAGCTCCCTTTTATTGCAAAGCAAATGGTAAGGAAGATTATAGGTGAGAAACGTGCTCAGCCACCGACAGCTGGACTTTATTTCTGCACGTCATTTATTTGTGTAATGGCATTGCACAGTTGTTCCAGATGTATGTACAGCTACATCCTTTAAAACAGATCATTCAGGTCTCATGTAACTTCACTGAGCTTAGCAGCATGAACTATGTTCTGCAGTTCTGCATTGCAGCTGGCATCCTCAGGGCTCTCCAGTGGCAATCACTTTGTAGGTGCCTCCATGCTCTATTTAGCAGCTAGTGACCTCAAAATTGCTACTAGCTACTCAGCAGGTGAGCACTTGGGATTTGGGGCCAGGATTTCAAGGCTCTGCCCCACCTGAAATGTAGCTGCTATGTACCTTGAGTTGAATCTTTTTCAGTCTCTGCCAGTAGACTTGTCCCACTCGGTGCAACTATTTAACATTCACAGGAGTGGATCCTAAACCACAGGTTTTCACAACCCCCACACCTTCAAAAGTGAGCTATAGATAGAACCACTGGCTCTCTAATTCTGCAACAAATATTTAGCAAAGGAGACTGAGAAAGACCAACTTCCATTTAGCCTGGGGCCTTTACTATCACATAGACTCAAATCCTTTGATTTTAATCACACAGAAATACGAACACATGTTGCTTTAACCTAAATGACTTCCCTAACCATTTAGCTGCTGGCTGTTTTAAGGTGTCTCTGTTGGGTTTCTACAAACAGAAAAGTGGCAGGTAGATGTTTGTCTCTGCCAAAGAAATTGTGGCTGAATTCTATGTGGAAATGCCAGTCAGCTACTTCTGTATTTATCCTTTGCTGTTTTCACTTCTGCTTGTTTTTCAAGCTCACATGGACAACTCCTTGGTACAGAAATGTTTCTAAGTACTGCCACACATTATATGAGGAACACGTTTACCATTCTTAGGGCTAAGGGCTCCACTATGGGACAAGTCCATCTAACACCAAGATGTTCTTATAGTGCCTGAGAACTAACAAGCATTCAGACTCATGAGAGCTAACGTGCCGACACCTTGTGATGGCAATTCTTCACACCACTGGCTACTGCTATCCAAGCACTGGACTATTCTTTTGCTTCCTATTGTAGTAATTCCCTAAGGACTAAATCCACATAAAGATTTACACATGTAGTGATTCATGAAGCAAGGGAGAGGGTAGCTAATAGTTCTCTACCTCACAGCCAAGTTAATAATTTATGAGCAGTGAAACAGCTTCAAGAGTGGCTGAGATGGCCTGCCCATGAACCTTAAGTAGATGGCAATCATGTCAAACTGCTGGCCTGCCCTACCTAAGTCAGAATAAAGACTTGAAAATGGATCCCTCCTTCCCAGATACCAGTCCCAAGCACTTTATTTCAATTTTTTTCAAGACAGAGCACTGGCTTTACACTTAACATTTGGACCTAGTCCAGACAAAGGCACTTCACTATGATTAAAAGGGGGGTTCACCTGTTTGGCTTTTTTTTTTTTTTTTCCCTAGTTAGTTTTTTAAATTTCTTGGTTAGCTCCTTTAATCGTTTTCTGGATTCAGTGAATTTCTCTGTTAGCTACTACATGCATAGCAGGGAATATTGTACCATTGTCCTGAGAATTAGAGGTTATATAAGGGTGATGCAGATAGAGTGGTAAATGTCTTTATTTGTGAAATCATGAAGAAATTCTGGGACAGGTTCTAAACTTCAAAAGTTTTAGTCCAGAGTGATAACAAGAGCGTTATGCAGTACACTCTCTTGTGGCTACTAGCTGTCATCAATAATTTTATATCACATCAAAAGATATCCTCAGATTCAATCCTTCTGCCTTCAACTCATTGCTCAGCTGAAACATTTTGTTCTGAACTCAAAAGGCAACACTATCATGGAACAAATAGCAATAACATTCAGAGCTGCTGGATCTCAAGAGAGATCCATGGGGAGAACTATTTCCTGCTCAGTTCCCAGGGTCACTCGTTGCTGCCTGGCACTTCCTAGATAACTACAGCTAGCATTCTCTCAAAAGGAAGACAAACTTGTGTGAAGCCATCACCACCTTCCTTCAGGCTTTTCCTGAAGATCTGAAGTGTTGCCATTCCTTCAAATTCTCCACATGCCAAATGAGCTTGCAGCATGGCTGCAGCCTGCAGCTGACAACAAAAGCTTCAGCTTTCCAGTACATTACAACCAACCTGAAAGCAAACCAACCACCTGAGACTGTCTGGACCCCTTACTCCCCTTGTGGTAAAGACCAGGAGATCAGAACTGGAGCAAATACTGGGGACTTCTCAGCCCTCCTCAGAGATGGGATCCTATAGTTAACACCATTAAGAGAATAGAGCAGGAAAAGTAGTTCCTGCAAACCCTCTGCTCCTGCCCCTTCTCTTTGCACTACATACAGTCCTGGTCCCAGCACAGTAGAGAAGACTCTGCTATGTGTAATTCTTCCTGGCACAGGAGAAGGGTTTGAGCACACAGGGGAAATACAAGAGGATCAGAGCTGAGTTTGGCTCAGGAGTTTTGAGGAAACTAATGTAGGATTAAAGTTGGTTAGAGCATGGTGCTAATAATCCCAAGGTTGCAGGTTCAGTCCCAGTATGAGCTATTTACTTTAGAGCTGGACTGGATGGTCCTTGTGGGTCCCTTCTAACTCAGAATATTCTGTGATTCAAGATTAAGAACACTGATTAGACAGAAGCAAGACCAGAAGAAACAACGAGAAAGAAATGGTTTATGAAGAAAAAATCATGAAATATTGTTTTATTTGCTGGGAAAGCAATGGGAGCCATATGGGGAACGTGCTGTAGGAATTAACATGACCATAATATAATTTGGAACACTAGCAGCACCTTTTCTTTCTCTCTTTCACACAAACACAGACATGCAGTGTTGTGCACTGCAGTAACAGTTCAAAATTCAAAGGGCAGACATAGAAATGTATGATTTTTGGAATCCCTGGACTTAAAAGTGCTGTAAGACTTAAAAGTCCTCTCATCCAAACGGTGTCAACACTTCGGTCTCCTTATTAAGTAATATCTGAGATATGGCTTTATTTTGGGTGCACCCAAATGGGTTGTGTTGCATTAAAGTTTTGTCTTACATCCACTGATTGCTAAGGAGAAATTCTCCCTTATTTTGAAGCCCCAAACTAATCAAACTCCTCATTGTGCTTTGTTGACGGCAAAAAACCATATAAACCAAGCAGCCAAGCACTCATTATGATACTTTCAGTACATCAGGCAGTCACCCACCCCACTTGCCTTCTAGGAATATATTTTTCTGTACTATACTTTGTAAAAATTGCATTTTTATGTTCTAACCAAAGCTTAATCAATTTTTTTTTTAAACCTATATTTGGAAGGCACCCTGTTTATCAGTTTGAGGTGTAGAGGATCATTAGTACCACAGTACTACTCTAAGTCAGCAGATCCAAAAGAGTAGTGGGTAAACTGAAATATTTTAAAAACAGCTTTGCAACTCCAACCTGTAATAGAATTACATATCAAGTAACAGCAGCTGTGGTACACTCATGACTTTTAGATCAGTGGTTATTCAAATTAGGTTATGTCTAATTTTTAATTATATTGAAAGTTCCCTCAATGACCCATTTCTCATTTACCATAGTCAGCTGGGCAAATGCTGCCTCGCTGGACTTCTCCTTGCCTCAGTTAATCCTTCCTTTTCGATCCTATCCTTACTGTGTTCAGTTTCCACACCTGTATCTTCTTTACTTTTGCCTCTGGTGGCTGGTTTGTACATCCCTTAATTTATGCATTGGGCCTTCCTATTCACTCAGATATATGAATGTCTGCAGCATGTCCATAATCACTAACTAAAAACAGTTGGATTCATTAATTTAAGACATAGCTTTTAAAGGCACTACCAAAAAAAAAAAAAAAAAAAAGAACCTAATCAAATTTGATAACCAGGTTCCTTAGGAATGAGTAATAAACTCCACAGCCTTCTCTCCTCAAAGTTTTCTTTTCTGTTATTTTCCTTCTCTTTCTGTTTTTATCTGTTATAGCTTTCTTTGGTAAGCATGCTCTTGTTTTAATTTAGAGATTTTGGAAACTTGTATTACTCAAGAACTAAATCTTATGTTCCAGTGATTTTAACTCAGTACCAGCAAAGATACAGGTTACATATTACCATAAAATTAAAACATTTTCAAAGCCTCTCTAACTTACACTGCATTGCTTCTACCCCAAGAGGTAGCTCCAGCACCTAGACACAAGCACTATAGATCTATCAATTTTCTACTGGGAATGTTTTCTTGTACAGCTTCCCTTAAAAATAAAGGTACCTTAGCTCAAAATTTGAAAGGAAATAAAAGTTTTGAAGACCACATCTTCATTTATATTAACACAAACAGTTTAAGAGTACGATAATCCACATTGCTACTGTCTCCATGACAGCTTTTCAATGGCTCTTACTGCAACACACATTGACTTAAGAGGTACCAGAGATCCTCTCTACCTCTTTAGTACTAGCTCAAATGTTTATCAGTTTATCTCTGAAAAAAACCCCCACACCCTAAACATCCAGTTAAATCTCACTCCTGAGAAATGAATACTTTTCAGGGCACAGATACTGTCCCATTGTAATCACCCATCTTTCTGAGAAACCTCTGAATCTTGGCCCAGGACCATGCAGCATGACAGCCACCCAGATGTTCAGACCCAATTCTAGTTCAACTGTAAATTTCCACATACTTATTTGAGATATTAAAAAGAGAGACAAAAAAAAGAAGAAACATTCTAAGACCAAAAAGGTGCTCAGAGGCAATCACAAAAATTATCTGCCCTGATGCTACCTCATCCCCAGCCAGGACTACTGGAAGGGGACACACTATCAAGCACACAGTTCCCTAGGACATGGCACAACAGTACTGAAACAGATCATTTGTTTATTGCATCCACCTTTTCCATCAGCCAGAATATTTATTTACATGGATGACAGGCTCATATTATAAGACCTAAATACATTAAAATTTTGTCCTAATTCAACTGGTAAGTAGCCATCTGTACCAAAGCCTCTACTTTAGAAAGGGTAAACCAAAATGAGGTTTGCCTTACCTGACATGTGTCAGAGATGAAGCATCAAATCCTTCTTCTGGTACTTGTAGGCAGGTAGATAACATTGACAGGAGGCTATACCAACCTGAAAAGCTGAACATTATTGCACATTTTTGGAATGGCACAATGGTATCTAACATATGGACAAGACACCCTCCTTCTCCCCAAATAATTGTACTTGCTCTGTACCACCCTTATAAAGTGCATCTCTGACTGTGAGATAAAAAATAATTAGCATCTACAAATTGTAGGAAGGTGTACCACACCTGCTGACACTGCAACCTCGATGTTAATGGAGACAATGTGATCTCTGGACATCATCTGGTCAAATGCCCCTGCTCAAGTAGGGTCACCTAGAGATGTCTTTTGAAGATCTCTAAGGATGGAGACTCTACCACCTCTCTAGGGAATATGTGCCAGGTCATCCTCATCAAGAAGTGTTTCCTGGTGTTCAGTTTCTGCCCATTTCCCTGTCACAGGGCACCACTGAAAAAGCACCTAACTCCATCCTCTTCACACCTTCCCTGCAGATATTTAGACACATTGATGACAACCCCCTGAATCTCCTCTAGGCTAACAAATTTCAGTTCTAAACTGAGCTGAGATATAAGTTGTAAGATGAGATTTCATCAGCCATGCACTGCAAGTAAAATGACATCCTGGAGTTTTTTTGAAGCCACAGACCATCATGGGAAAAGAGCCTCCTTGTTCTAGTCTAGGGACCTCAAAATATTGTAGTCTACTAGACAAAAGCTGTGCAGTTCTGAGCACTCTGTACTATGTTGCTGTAACATCCTGTTACGGACTTCTGGACACATCTCTCCCCAAGGGGTAAACATCTCTTTTGGCCCAGCGAAAGGAGCCATAAGAAACACTGAGGCTGAAGCCAGAACTTGTCCTTGATGTAGGGGAGAAAGGCCCCTC